>NC_135645.1:23882727-24185757 GCF_053574225.1 Canis aureus
GGAGTAGGAAGGAGCCATCTTCTTATAAGTTTCTTTTTATCAGAAAATAAATCTTTGCTACAAGTGCTTTGGCAAAATCCCTTTAAATTTATGGGTCAGAACTGGGGCATCTGGGTGGCTCTGTCAATGAATATCTGACTTTTAGTTTCTGCTCAGGTCATAATCTCAGAGTTGTGGGATTGAGCCCCGAGTCAGGCTCCCCACTCAGTGGGGAGTGTGTTTGAGGACTCTCCTTCTGCCCTACCCCCTACTTGCACACATGTTCTCTCTCTCTCTCTCTCTCTAAAATAAATAAATGACTCTTTAAAAAATTTATGAGCCAGAACTTATTCACATGGGACTCCCAAGGTTTCTTTTATGAGGGAGGCAAGTGCTGTCGGAGAGAAAAAAGGACAAAGAATGGGTTTTGGGTTGGCAACCAACAATGGCTGGGTCACTTTAATATATCCTGCCAGAAACCCAAGATTATGTCCTCTCAGTGATGGTTCCCTGACACTTTAGGAGCTGGAAATTTGTAGATGAAATTCCTTTGTCCTTTGTTACTTTCTCAGTTTGAGAACTTCCTATATTAGTTGAAGTTTAATAACAAAGAATTATAAATGCATATTCTATTTATTTTGAAAAGAGAGACAAAAAAGCAAAAGAGAGTGATTCATTCATTGTATTTCATTCATCGATTAAATGACAATTCAAAATATGAATGTTAATCATTATCCATGAGTAGAAGTTTGATGCTAGCTGACATGCTCAGGATCAATGCCATACTACAGAACTGCAGTGATGGAAATCTTTCACATCTGGGCTATCTGACATGATAACCAGTAACCACATATGACAGCATTTGAAATGTGGCTAGAATGATTGAGGAACTGAGTTTTTACCTTTAATTAATTTAAACTTAAATGGCCACATGTGGCTAACAGCTACCCTACTGAACAGCATAAATGTAGAGCAAGGAAATATTTTTTCACTTTCTTATTTCTGTTTATTCTCCTATTAGGAGACAGTACTATGTGGTGTAATTCTCAACCTCAAATTTTCAATATCCTTAAAGTATTTAATAATCACATCAAATTATTAGTTTTTTCCTTAACCTCAAACACAATTATTTTAAAGCTGGAATAGAGATAGGGATTAGAAAATCAGAGTGTCACAAAGCCAAACACAGAATATCACAAATTAAAATGTTGTGCACTTTTGTCCTTATCAGTGTTTGTTACTTTATATACTCAAGTTCATTTAACTATTAAAAGCTGTCACTTTCTGGGAACAATTTATTATTCTCAGCCTCATTTACTACGTCTTTTCTTTTCGTCTCGGGATTTGTTTTCTAAAATTTTTTTTTAATTTTTATTTATTTATGATAGTCACAGAGAGAGAAAGAGAGAGAGGCAGAGGGAGAAGCAGGCTCCATGCACCGGGAGCCCGACGTGGGATTCGATCCCTGGTCTCCAGGATCGCGCCCTGGGCCAAGGGCAGGCGCCAAACCGCTGCGCCACCCAGGGATCCCTCGGGATTTGTTTTCTAATTGGATTGAAACATGTCCTTTCCTTCAGATTATTGTTCTGTACTTTATTTCAGTGGGTAGCTATAGGGTTCACAGATGTCTGTCCTGTCAAGGAGAAGTATCTGAAAATTTGCTTCAGAAAGGCCCTTTATAAAACAATTTCTTTTTATTCTCTCACTAGAGACAGTATTACATAATGTAATTCTCAACCTCAGTTTTATATGACAAAGCATTGGGCGTCCTCTGCTTGCAGCTTGGTTGTCACACCTAAAAACAAGGCAAACAAAGCTGGACAGTGTCCAGAGAAGCTAAAAAGATCTGGAATCTATGGTTTAAGAGATTATGATCATGACTATTTCCTCCCAGCTTTGAAAACACATCAGGCCTTCAATATACCACATACAATAAAGTGTAAAAGTCAGCCTGCTGGCAAAATCTCCTATTGAGGGTATGTTCCCAGGACCAAAATCCTCTGACGTGTCCCATCTGCTGCCTCCTCTCCACATTCCCCATGCTCTCTTAGATTCTTGATACTGTACTCTAACTTTCAGGATCCGCTTTTGGCACATCCTTGGGTTTAAAATTCCTTCTCTGATTTTGGCCATTATCCAAAAGACAGGAGATCAAAAAATGTTGGTGAGAATGTGGAAAAAAGAGAACCCTTGTGTCCTGTTGATGGCAATGTAAATGGATGCAACTAATGAGGGAAACAGTGTGGAGGTTCCTCAAAAAATTAAAAATAAAACTTTGATAGGATATGGTAATTCCACTTCTGAGTATTTGCTCCCCATCGCCAAATAAAAAACACTAATTAGAAAAGAATTATGAACCTCCACGTTTATTGCATCATTATTTATAATTGTTAAGACATGGAATCAACCCAAGTGTTCATCGATATTTGAATGGATAAAAAAAGATAGGTATCCATACAACGGAATATTATTCAACCATAAAAAAGAATAAGATCTTGCTATATGTGACATGTATAGACCTAGAGGGTATTATGCTAAGTGAAATAAGTCAAAGAAAGACAAAACCATATGATTTCTTTTATATGTGGAATCTAAAAAACAAATAAACAAACCCAGAGTCTTAAAAACAGAGAAGAGACTAAGGGTTGTCAAAGGGAAGGTGTGTGGGGGGGATGAGTGAAATAGGTGAAGCAGATTAAGAGATACAAACCTCCAGTTATAAAATAAATAAGTCATGGAGATCAAAGTATAGCAGAGGGAATATAGTCCATGATATTGTAATAACATTGTATGTGATAGATGGTGACCACACTTATGGTAGCCCTTGAATAATATACGGAAGAGTCAAATCCCTGTGTTGTGTATCTGAAACAAATATATATCATCTATACTTCAATAATAAAAAAAGGAAGAATTTAAACAAAACAAGAAAGGCAAATCTTACAGCTCAGTTTAATAGAAAGGATTCTTTATATCCTTTTATAAATACAATATAAGTTGCTTATTACCTCAAGGTTGTGAAGCCAAAAATCTAGAGGTCCAGATGCTTTTAGACAGACTGAAAAATGACCTACAAATTCTGGCATTTAAGGGGCAGTACTTCCCTGGGCCATAAAGAGCATCGTGGAAGAGAACTTCATGCTCTGGTCAAATGTACCCCCCAGTGGAGCAGGATATTTGTACAATTGAATCATGAATCTCATTCAGCACAGTAATGACAGAAACAACATTTGGGCTAAAAATATGGAACATTGGGGTACCTCTTTCAAATAAGAGTCCTAATAAAAAATTATTTTTATTAGCAGCCCATAGAAAAACCACAGCATATCTCTGCATAATGCTAATTGTAGATATATAAGCTTTTTAAAATGTCCTAGCATTGAACCTTAACTATGAGAGACTAAAACCCATGAATCGATAGGTAAAACGACTGCACAGAGTTTATGTCCAAGATTAGGAAGATTTATGAGTTTTGGTGGAAGGCTCATTTGAAACAATGGAATTAATATTGAATGCTTCAAAGTCCAAATGTGAAATGACTGAAAAATATGACATGTATTTAGAGTAGTGTTCTGGATTTCCTCCTGTCTTTTGTCTACTTTGCAAAGAGAAAACATATATAAAGAGGTGATGCTATATGATCATTGGGCCAGAATTCCATCGGGGCTTACTGTAGTGCAGAAAAGGAAAGCAGAGAACAAGTTCCCAGATTCCCACATCACATATCTTGACACATATTTTTGACACAACTCCTGTGTATCGAGTTTGTGTATGTCTCACTTTGTTCCCAAAAAACAATGAAAGCAATTTATGAAACTACATAAATTAAGACTCCAAGTAAAATAAGTAATAAATAAGGGTGGGATGAAACACAAAGCTAGGAATGATGCCAAAAACATGCACACTCCAAAGACCTATACACTGAGTATGGGTGGGGGACACATTTGGCTCTGGTTTTCTATCAGTCAACACAGAAAGAGAAACCTGGTTACAATATCACAAAATAAATACAGTTGCTCAGGAAAAAAAGTTAGTCTTTTTTTTTTTTTTTTCACATAAAGACCAGAACTTTTTTCCATCCAATTTTTATAAAGAGGATACTATCTGACTTGATAAGCGATGACTAACAATGCTCATACTAGGCATGGCAAAGTTTCATTGATTCTTTTTTAAAAGGTTTTATTTATTTATTCATGGGAGACACAGAGAGAGAGAGAGAGAGAGAGAGAGAGAGAGAGGCAGAGACACAGGCAGAGGGAGAAGCAGGCTTCATACAAGGAGCCTGATGTGGGACTCGATCCCCAGTCTCCAGGATCACACCCTGGGCTGAAGGTGGTGCTAAACCGCTGAGCGCCCTGGGCTGCCCTCCTTGTTGATTCTTATGGTGGACTTGAATGTTGGTGATGGGGTTATACCAAGGTTTATCTAAAAAAATATTTTGGAGTGCGCCTATCCAAAAATTACAAAGGGTTGAGATTTTACCCTATGGGTAAGCTAATGTGCACAGTTCACTAAGGTCGGCAGGAGACACAAGACTCCAGGGTCAAAGACAAAGGACAGTTGATTTACTCACACAACAACATTAGCCTGAATATCAGCATTTGTTCCCATCCGAAGAGCTCAGATTCCCACAGGGCCACACACACAAAGTGTGTGTGTGTGTGTGTGTGAATATACCTACATGTGCCGTGGAAACCCTGAGCTTAGGGAACTTGACTGTTGGATAATAGGATATGAGCATGTGTTCCCTTTGCCCCAGAGGGAGACATGGCTTTTTATTCTATGGGACAGTAAACAAGCTTCCATCTCCCAAGGCTGGTTCTTAGACAAACATCTTTGAAAAGAGAATCTGGGGCAAGGAAATCAGTACCTCTGCTTATAAGATACGTATTAACATGAGGGTCCCTTGGAGAACCGTCCCCCACCCACTGTGCATTCCAGGTCATAGTCTAGCTTTCTCTAGCTTGAGCCCTTTCGACCATGTGGAGGAATGGAGGGATTTTGGTTCATTTGAGCTTACTCATCATACTGCATCCTAATTATATTCTAGGCATTAGCTACAGCGATAGACAAAGAGGCGTGGTTCATCCCTTCACAGAACATAGAGAAAATACAAATATCTTTCATGTGTTTTTCCAGCCGTTCTTCCTAAATGTCCTCTCGACAGGGATTTTTTGTTTGTTTGTTTTTGGTAATAGATTTTATTTTTGTGGAGCAGTTTTAGGATCACAGCAACATCGAGGGGAATGTGCAGAGACTTCTCATGCCCTTACCCCCTACCCCCACCCATGCAGAGATACACCCCTTTGTCCTCCTCATTGCCAACACCCCCTGCCAGAGCTTGTTACAAATTGGTTATGTTTGTCACAATTGAGGAACTTACGCTGACAGGTCATTACCCTCCGGAGACTGTATTTTACACCAGTGTTTACTCTTGATGTTGTGTATTCTATGGGTTTGACCAAATGTATAAAAAAAGATTTTCCGTGAACACTGGTGACAATTAATTCAATATTATACCATCTCACAAGTAACACAGCTTCACATTTCATATTTTTAGATAAATAGAAACACAAGTGCCTGCAGAGGCAGTTGGACTAGGGCTTCACGTCAACCTTCTCCCATGAAGGAGAAGATATGGCACAGATTGCCCCACAGGTATCATCTCCAATGTACCTGTTGTCAGGGGGGTAATTCTTCCTTGAAAATGGCCTTAACTCAAGGAGATGCACAGATTGCCCCACAGGTATCATCTCCAATGTACCTGTTGTCAGGGGGTAATTCTTCCTTGAAAATGGCCTTAACTCTCCACCCGATGACATGACCATGGCCCTGAAGTCTTACCCTGAAGTCTTAGCAGGCCACTTAGGGTTCTTCTGGAGCATCTGGAATACCTCCTCTTTGGGTGGGAACATGACCAAAACCTTGATGTTGTCTGCGGGGGTGAATTACCTCCTAGGCAAGGCCCGTTTCTCTAGGCTGTTCCTCCTGCCTGGTCCGAGGAGACCTGGAATAGTCGAGCGTCTTCCCTGAATGCTCCCTGTCTTCCCAGCAAGGGTAGCATGGCCAGCTTTCTGTGCCAGAATAATTGCAGATCGCCCTTTATTGAATTAGCCCCCGGGCAGGTCGGAACTGCAAAGACCGATGGCTCACGTCGGGGGACGGGCCTGCGGGCCAAGCAGAGGCTGAGTCTGGAATTCCATTACCTAACCCTGGACGGGCCCCTCCCACTGCTGGAAGAACCAGCCCTCTTTTCAATATTTCTGCTGAGGTTCCCCCCCCCACCTCCTCTCAGAAAAACCTGTCGTTTCCTGCTAGCACAGTGGCCTCCCTGGCTTAACTTGATGGCACTGGCATCTAGAAGCCGGGACAGCGGTGCCAGCTGGATGAATGTCCAAACTTGGCCTTGCGAGAGCTGCCCATCCAAGTAAAAAATCACAGATGAAAAAGACCTGTTAAATAACCCAATCCCTTCCGTAGCCGGTGCCAGAGCATTCCTATGGGGAGAGCTTAGACCTGGCCGGCTCCAAATGACTTTAACAATGTGCCTTCTCACGCTTTTTTTGGAAGATGGGGCTGTCTCTTCGATTTTTCGTTTGGTACCTTTTTGGACTAGGATTCGATTTGAGCAGCATGATTCTGCTTCCCACTCGGTGTCTTGGTTCAGCTGCAGGGAACCCATGAAACGAGCTATTTTCAGAGTTGGTATAAATGTTTGGATGCCATCTCAAGAGCTTTTTAGCCCAGAGGGGGGTGAGGGAGTGAGGACACGGGGGGGTGGGTGGCTTTTTGGGGAGATGGGTGCAGCTCAGATCCTGGTTCTCCTTAACTGGGGGCTTTGTTATCTTCATAATTGGCGTTTCAGCACCTGTCTTTTGTTAAGTGCTTTCTGTGCGCCAGGTGCTGTGCTGAGTACTGTCCCGAAGTCCAGCTAGCAAACTGATGAACTTGGTACCAGCACGTCTAGTTTAGAATGTAAAGTTCAGCCGTGGAGAGTGGAAGTTCTGGAGCCGGATTGCCAGGCTACGGAGCCAGCGTGGTGGCCGACCAGCACGGTGACCTCAGGCCTGTCGCTTAACCTCTCTGTGCCCCATTCTCCCGTCTGGAAAACGGAGGTGATGACATGCCTGGCTGCCAGGTTACTTTGGGGACTACATGTGTTAGTCCATGTGGACTGCTCAGGTCAGTGCCTTGCAAGGGGCAAACCCTGAGGTTTACAAAATGTTGATGAGACAGGAGGTAGGAGATGGAGAGATTTGCTCAGAAGCCCATAGCATCCAAATTTAAACTGCAGACTGTTCTTTTCCAGAGCCCACCCAAGTGACTGGCCATTAGAATACCCCAGCATGGTTGGGAGACCTCACCCCGCCAGCCTCAGTTTTCCTCACTGGTTAAATGGGAATAACACCATATCTCCTAGAGAGCCACTGCGAAGGTTAAAATGCACTCAGATAGGTAAGGACACTATTCCAGAGCCTGGCCCACAGCTGACGGTCGAGGAGTAATAGTGATTTCTCCATTTCTGCGCCGACACCCCTAGAGTACATGCCTGTATCTGTGTGTATGCACACTTACACACACAAGTGTTATGTAGAATGAATTGCTATGTAGCCAATGACTTCCTCTTAAAAATTTCTCATGATATTGAAACTTCGGAATGGTTCAAAGTGTCCTTTTACGAGTTTACTCCCATTTAAAAGAAGAATTGGATTGTTTTACTAGATAATTAAAACCAGTTTCCTTCTTAATAAGGTTTCATTCTGTTCTAATGGTTTTGGGTATGTCTCTTCTGGATTTTTGAAAGTAGTTCATTAAATGGTTAAGAACTGCCTAACTGCTTTTTCTTTCCCCAATATAGATTGGCCAAAATTTCAGTTTTTATAATCACAGGGAAAAGAGACAGTTACAACCTAGCAGAGAGAAATGTGATGAGATGTTTTTGCTGTTGTGCCTTCTTTTTTTTTTTTTTTTTTGGTGTGTGTGTGTGTGTGTGGGAAAGGGTGTGATGTCATTTTGTCTCCACCCCCTGTGAGTAAGCCCACAGCACAGCTAAGTGCAGCCGCCCGCCTCTGTCACTGGGAGACAGTTCACTTAAATGCAGCTCCAGGGTTGCAGGACACCCACCAGCATCACTCCCCGTGTGAGGTGGCAAATGCAACATGCTCTCCAGCTTGGGGTGTCTACTTCTCTGTGGAAGTATTGCACTATCCCTGGGAAATGCACAGAAATTGCCAAAAGGCAAGTAGCTCTGATGTTTTGTGTTTTCAGAATAATTTTTAAGAGTTTTTAAATGTTGCTATTCAGTGTGATCTACTTTACCAAACTGGGGGAGGTGGTGGTGGAGGGAATACAGTTATGCTGTGGAGAGTCAAAGTTCAGCTGTGTGAAGGAGTTGCTTAAACTTTTACTCCCCCCCTTCTGTTACTTACTTTTCAACTGGATCTCTTTAATGCAAAAATGAAGACCAACCTCTTCCATGGAAGAGATATTCATGGTAGCTTGACTCCTACAGATTCAAACTTACAGTATTTGTATTTTTTTGAATCATATGTAGGTGGGAACGAGAGCCTCTTAAAAAGAGTTGTTTGGTGTTTTTATTCCCCTTCCCAGAGACTAAACCAGGACTGGCTTTAGGTCTAAAAAAAAGGCTAATTCTGAAACTCTGCATGGTGTTACCTCACGCGTACTTGCTAACTTAGGGGTTGAGGGACTTGGCAGGGCATGCCAAAGTAGGGTCATGTGCTAATTTGTAGACACTTCTCTCCAGGGCAGTTTGGAAGAGGGTTTGATATGCTGGACTGGGACACTCCCCCTTTTCCTGGCTAAATTGCTCTCATGTTAGTGTTGGTATTTTGTTTACAAATGGCATCAAAAGAAAATTAAACTTCCTAAATTTAGACCCTAAAAATCTTTTGCGCCTATCAGCACCACCACGAGAGCTAGCCTCTCTCTCTCCTGAACCTAGATGTTGCATGTACTTTTTTTTTTTTGTTTCTCTGCAGAGGCATTTTCTAAGCCAACTCCAGGTCAGTGAAGGCTTTTTATGGCAGACTGTTGTAGTCAGCAGGATTATGAAAAACAGGCTGAACCTACTATACAGATGTGATGGAAAATATTGGAGGTAATGCAGAGCCACAGGCTTGTCAAAAACCCGGTGTGTATAGAATCAGAAAGAAAGGTTGTTAGTGTCATAATATCCAGGAGACCCTTCCTAGTTCCTCCCTCTGGATAGTTTGTTCTAAAATCATCTCTTGTCCCAAGTGAAAACTGTTCTCTCCTCAGTGTGGTTAAGTGTAACTTGAATCCAGAATGTGAAGGCTGGAGGGGCTAGCTAGCTAACCTTTCGCTTGGTGAAGTAAAAAGCAAGAAAAAGGGCCAAGTAAACCTTCTTATCTCTGATCAGATCATTATGCAAAAATACATACATGCATACACTATTAGCTCTTTTTTCTTCTATCACGAATTTTGTTTCTTGATCAGAGTGAAAGTGTTTAAGTAAATCAGTCAGGAGGCACAGGCATTTCTAATGAATTGTTCCTCCTGAAATATTTAACAAGGACCCATCACTTGGGTTTTCTCAGGCTCAGTACCTACCAGATGGTTTTATTTTACCTCAGATTCACTGTGTAGGGATGATAGCTATCATTCTGTTCCTGCAGACTTCTGCAAATTCCAAATGCTTTAATTATCATGTTGCAATCACTGGATACAAATCTCTTGACACAGTTTTCCTTTATTTGTTGCGGTTAAAAAAAAAAGAAAAAAAAAAGAAAGAGAAAAGTTGCCCAAAATGGCCACAAAACTTTGTCTAGTTTATTGCACTTTAATTTGAAGAATTTTTATCCAGGTTTCCTTTGTAATCTTAAGAAAATCCATAGTTTTGGTAATTGTTAAAAAGCCCTGTCAAATTAAAATAATTGTATTATATAAAATAATTGGCAGTCCCCTTGTCTCTGGGGTATGTTTTATCTTTATTATGGAAGCTACTGAGGAACTTTCTGTTAGCTGAAGTCACCTTTCTCAAACTGTGTTCCAAGAATAGGTGTACTGCCCTCAAGGGGGGGGGTGGGGGTTGGGGTTGGGCATGCATCTGCTTTCCACCGATAACGTAAGGACTGTTCATGCTTTGTCGTCTTTTGGGGAGTCCCAACAGATGTAAGAATTTCACAAGTTCTGAAAATTACTCAGTAAAAAAAAAAAATCTGTCCAACATTTTTAACCTATTGTTGCTTAAACTCGTTTGACTAAGAATCCTTTTTCTAGTGAACAGCTGGAATATCTTGCCAGGGGCTTGCCTTTCACAGAACACACTTGGGGAAATGCTGAGCTAAACAAGAATAAAGGGGTGGGTGGGGAAGGATAAAAGGAAGGGTTTCTCTTCTTTTCCATTCCTCCTTCACAGTTAGTGATATATCATCTGTGATCTAAGAAGAGGATAGAATTTTGAAGCTAGACAGGACATTAGTCATTAATTGAGTGGTTGCTGGACCTTTCGATTTATGAACTGGTAAAAATACAGATACATTTTTACTATCAGGGTTCCATTACAGAGGACATACTTGAGTCGTGTGAGGATGTTCAAAGAGAAAACAAAATCCCCATTGTTCACAAGAGCAAGCCATTTTTAACATATTTATAAATAAATGACTTTGTACGGATAAGTCTATTGTTTTCATTTTTCTCTCTTCATCATAAACTAATGAAAATTTCATCATAGGCCAATATTTGGGAGCCACTGCCCTAGCTTAACTATTTATTTTACAAATGAAGACACCGAAAAGCAGGAGGGCTACTAAATTTTCCCCATCGATGGCAGAACCAGGACTGGATTCAAGTCAGAAATCCATGGTCTGCCCATTTCCTACCTGGTGATCTGGTTTCTCTACCCCAAACCTTAGGAGTTACACTGTGCAGTTGTATGTGTGAATCCTACCCTCCTGGTGAATCCAATGGGTCCTGCAAATATCAGAGCCATTATCTTAATCTTCACATTTTCCCAAGAACATATCCTATAACACAAATACCTATATGTTTTATATGTGTATAGTTGACATATATAGTTGGTCTATATTTATAGTTGGCAATTTGTAAGAAAAAATATTTTTTAACTAAGATATCATTTGTTCCTTGTCTTATGCCTATTTGCATACCTAGCCACACACTTTGTTATAGAAAATACGATATTGGAAGAGTCTTTCTTAGTTTTCAAAAGCTTAGAGTAAAGTTAGAGATTGCTTTGAATGGACCTCTTCTCCCCTCTACCTACTCAATGAGTATGTGTTTTGGTAAATCATTTACCTTTGCTAAACCTTGTTTTTCTCATCTGTCAGGGGAATAGTGACAACTGTCTCATAGTGTTTTAGAATTAGATGAGATGAGATAAAATGTTAGTCGGGTCATAGAAAAGTGGATCAATATTTTAAAATATGTAGACTATAATTTGTGATCTTGTGTCCAAATTGTCAGACAAATCTCTTGAAGGGCAGTAAATTTAGGTGTCATGTTCTTGGCAGAAAGGTGGGGCGAGAGACTTAACTGTTGCTCTACAGACAATGAGAGATGACCTCTCCTGGACGCTAGCCTGACCATCATCAACCCAATGTTTGATTGTCAAGATCAAATGTTGCTCTTCTCCATGGAAAGCTGCACTTTTGCCTCAGGATCAGCTTTCCCTGGGGATTGGTAAGGCCTCACAGAGCTTCCTGGAGAGATCTCCCTTGAACTTGTTTTTCAAGAAGAGATTTAAACCATAACGTACAGGCCCTGAGAAGAATCACTACATTGTTTTACACTTTTGAAAGCCCCTGTGCTCCAGCTACCTCTTGGAATCTTTATTCTTGGCACCACAGAACTTTTCTTCCCCCCGTTGCATACCAAGCTAAGATAAAAACCACAGGGAACAATAGGTAGTGAAGGCAGCCAACAAAAGCTTATAGTGGGACTTGAGGGGCTTGACATACCTCTCTGCAGAAACTCCTGTGTGTGGAAGATTATAATCAGCCAGAAGGTGAAGGCTACTATTTCTAGCTAACTCTATCAGTCCTGAGGCACGTGTGAGGAAAATCACAGAGGAACATTCAAGATACAAGTGTAATCAGATAGCCTGAAGGCATAAGGCTGTTGGGCGCGACTTCTGGCATGTGGCAGAGCAAAGAGGCAGCTGGCTCTTTGCCTCGGGTTCTTACCTGACAGGATAGAAATCGTTGATTCCAAAGACACAAACAGGGGCAGATGGTAATAATAACAATAACTACCATGGCTATTAATAATGCTCATCAACATATTTTGAGCTCAGATTGCCTGTGGTAATTTAGGGCTAAGTATTTCTAATGTGGAAAAATCTAAATTCTCAAAGCTCCCTATTAAGCACCATTCTTTTACAGAGCATAAAATTGTGTCCAGAGTGTTTAAGTGATTTGCCCAAAGTCACACAGTCAGCAAATGGCAAAAGACTATACCCTTAATTTCTGTGTAATATCAGTTCCCTGCTTTACATGAAGATATGCTAATTTATTCAAGTAATAAGTTAGATCCCATGTATATGCCGAGCACTGAGGCCGGAAGACACAGCTCGGCTCCTGTCTTCAAGGAGCTGACAATAGAGTGAGATTATCCTCCAATTTAGGTGAAGCAGAAAGAGCTTTGAGAACAGCCAGAAGGACTCAATCCGGCTTGGAGGGATCAAGAATTAGGAGAGCATAAAGCCCTTAAGTAGTGGCCTGGAAGACAAATATAAGTTGGGGCAAGGAAGGGGATGGCTGAGAGGTGAGGGGGCTTTCCAAAAGAGGCAGCTGCAGGGCCTCTGAGCACTGGTAACCCCCAGGTGCCAGTGCTTGGCAGGTGTTACAAGTACTCAGAGAAGAAGCCAGGACTGGGGAGTCCATACAGGATGCAACTGTGTCTTCTTTGTCTCTATTGCCCTAACTCCCCAAGATTGATTATAAAGAGGGAATAGAAGCTTGTCTTTAGAGAGGAAGACTCCTATGTCTTGCTCTGTAAACTTTCCTAGACACTTATCTGGGGCCTGGCTCTCACTCTCCATGGATAACTCCCAAGCCCACTTTGAGAAAATTTCATGTGTCCCTTCAATGGCCCAGTCCATTTCCCAAAAAAGGAAATTGATACTTGTGAGGGGCTGGAGAGGATCTCTTTAATTTTAGGGCAGGGATATTGAGGAGGGGTATAGTAGGAAGTGCAAAAGAAGCCTAGTGGGTAGGACTGTCCTTTTAATAAGTGGTATATATTTATGTACTGGCATCACCATCAGAGAACACATTGGAAAAAAATGACTCCCTGCTAAAAGGAAACAAAAAAGTTTGAAAACCATGGGAGAATTATTTTAGCATCTTTGAAAGCTCCAAAGTTTCTTGGCAGTTTTATTGATTTGTTTGTCTATTCGAGCAGTGTTTATTAAGCATCTACTAGGTAAAACTGAATGAAACTTCGCTCTTGCTTTAAAGAAACTTGTACTAGGAATGTAAAAATTGATTAAATTTAATTTGTTTTTACGCTAAGACTATCATGTTTAGGACCCAAGATTGAAAAATAAAGTTCCCCTGTGTTAATTATACATTCACTGGTTTTGTTTCATTTTGTGAGCTGCTATATAGGATTACAAGACACTGAACAGTAAGGAATTTTAGCCTTCCTCCTTCTTTCAAGTTAATGAGGCACAGTGGAACAATTGAGAATAGAAGAATTTATCTATACTGTATTACAGAAAAGACAGCTAAAATGTTTTTGTAGGCTAATATGCATTGACAGAAAATTTGTCTAAGACAAAAGTAAGGTGTTTAATAAAGAGGGGGTCATTCAGGAGATGTGACCCACTGTTCTATCTGGGTCACCATCTTCAGAAAGATTTTCCTTTTGCTTGTTTCCTGAATGTCTTTATAAAAGTAGATATAAAAGAAAGAATGTGGAAATATATGAACTTAATAAAAATAATCTAAGAATAAATGTAAAAGTAAAATATAAATAGGATAGAGTGAGAGATATTAGAATAGTAAAATAAAAATGTAAAAAAAGTATCAGTTAAAGAAGGAATGTGCTAAAAATAGAAAAACAATGGTTTCAATACATACATTCTGTTAAAATCACATTAAAGAATATGATAATGGGGGTACCTGGGTGGCTCACTTGGTTAAGCATCTGACTCTTGGTTTCAGCTCAGGTCATGAGCTCTGGGTCCTCAGAGTCCAATGTGGGGCTCCACGCTTGGTGGGGAGTCTGCTTCCCCACTCTCTCTCCCTCTGCCCCTCACCCCACTTATGCACTCTCTGTCTCTCAAATAAATCAATAAATCTTTTAAAAAACTGTTTAATAAAAAAAGAATAGGATAACAACCATATTACTCTAAAGCAGGCACAGTGTTTAATGCTAAGTGTTTAAATAAATTATCTCATTTTATCCTCATGCCTATGAAAGATGTTATTATTTCTCCCATTCCACATATGAGAAACTAAGCTTAAAGAGTTTGTTAGTTATCTATTGATGCATAACAAATTACCATAAAATCATCGTCTTAAAACAACCCACATTTATTATCTCACAGTTGCTGTGATTTAGGAGAGTGTGTCTGGCTTAGCTGAAGCCTCTCCTTGGATGTCTCTCACAGGCTGAACAGAGAGTTGGTCAGGGTTGGGGCTTGACTGGGGAAAGATTGACTTCCAAGTTCTTGTGTTTGTTGGTAGAATCCAGTTCCTTGAGGAACACTGGCTATTGGCCAGATGTCACTTCAGGTCTTTGCACATGGGCCTTTCTATTATGGCTGCTTGTTTCATCAGAGTGTACAAACCCAGACACATCTTCAGGCAAGATGAAAATTATAATCTTATGTAGCCTAATCCTGGAAATGAAAGCCTATCACCTTTTCCATATTCTATTGGTTAGAAGCAACTCATAGATTTTGTCATATAAGGTGATTACACAAGGGAGTGACTACCAGGAGACGGGCATTATTGGGACTAATCTCAGAGCCTACCCACCTCACAATGGTCAATGGTTGTTAGGGTCATCTAACTAGTAAGTGACATAGTGGAAGTATGAATTTAGGAAATATAACTCCAGAGAATATTGGGGTTTGAGCATTAGCACCCATCCAATTCCCATAGAATTTGGCCTTTAGTGGCAGATGCCCATTAGGCACGCTGCCAATTTGTCTCCCTCCATGGTTGGGGTCAGTTCTAGGAAATCGCTGAGAATAGAGAGAAATATGGTGAGAGTGCAAAGCCTTAAGTCAAATATTGAGGACATAATTTTCTGTATGCAAGAATCCAGTCAATGCCTAGATTCCTCTGCTGATTTCCTCTGTGGCACATCAAATGTGGTTGATCCCATGTGGAGGGATATGCAAAGTAAATTCTCCCCAGATAGAAGCTCCACTTTTCATTGTAAGACTTAGATACCAACATCTCTCAAACAGAAAGAGAAAACACGAGACAAAAATTTTCTCTAAGAAAATAGATAAATATTAAGAAAGTAACCCCTAATGAGTGAATGGTACAGTCCCCATAAAATATGCTTCTGAAACATCAGTGGGTGGGGTCTCCAGTAAATGGAAGAATTGTTGTAAGGTCAAATTAAATTTGGATTTGGAGGAAGAAAGTATACTTCTATTCATGGATGTGATGGAGACAACTGGATGAACCAAAGGAGCTTCTTTTAGATCCTTTTTGCTATTAATAAAATTCTTCCATATGCTCTAGGAATCAAAACAGAATTTAGGTTGTACGCAGGATATATTCTTAACATGATATCCAGAAACTTGTAGAATGTTTAATACTAGAGAATCCTGTGTGTGTGTGTGTGTGTGTGTTTCTCTAGCCCACAGAGATTGGGATTGTTGGGCTTGTTAGGATTGTCCTGGAGGCCTATGAGGTACATTGTAAGAAGGGTAAACTTCATGGTCTCGGTTTACTTTGTTGAGGTCCTGTGGACAGGAAGACTGAATCAGGGCTTACTCTGCTGCACCTCTTAGCTTGGTGTGTCCCCACCAAGAAGCTTCCACAGTGAGAATTTTAGGGTGTGTTGTAGGTTTCCCTGAACTAACAAAACCCTGACTTGTATTCCCAGTGATTTTGGTGGACGTTTAGGGACCTTAAAGTTAGCCTGTGGTTTTTAGGCTTTCTTGGTACAGCAAGCCATGAAGTCAGCTAATCTTCCTCCCTGTGGAATTCTGAAAAGGAGGTAGGAGATGTGACAGCTTCATAGAAGGTTCGTTATTGGTCTCCAGTCACAGACTATATAACGAAAGTCTATTCATTAGAAAAGCAGACCAAGTCCACCCACTCCAAGCACCTACTGGTCAGATTAGAAATTAATTATAGATAAAGCTGAGGTCCAGTTCCAACTTCACTGATGATATAAAAATTCAATGTTTTCTTTTAGAGTAAGTTTAGCTCTTGGGGCACTTGGGTGGCGCAGTCGGTTAAGCGTCTGCCTTCGGCTCAGGTCATGATCCCAGGGCCCTGGGATGGAGCCCAACATAGGGGCTCCCTGCTCCGTGGGGAGCCTGCTGCTTCTTCTACTCTGCCTCTACCCCTGATTGTGCTCTCTGTTTTGCTCTCCCTCAAAGAAATAAATAAAATCTTTTTAAAAAAAGTATCAGCACTGTTGTGCTTCCCTACTCAGTTATGATTCGACTGGCCTGGGATGGGAGAATTTTAAAAATTTCTCTGGTGGTTCCAGTATGACCAGAGTTGAGAATCATCAATCTACAGTTTTGAAAATTTGAATATTCAAGTGCTTGATAAGTCTTTCTGGATGAGTGCAGTGTAAAATTTAAAAGTTAGAAGTGAAGTATTTTGCTATGTAAGTTTTAACATCAATTCACAGATAATTTTTTTTTAATTTTTGCTGCTTTGTTCTAGGACTTTAAAGCCTTATTTGAAAAAATTTTGAGACTCCCTTCTCAAACTACACAGAATAAGGAAATGTTTAAAATTGGGATAAACCTTTGTTTTTGGTGTTAGAACATAAGTACTAATCTCTTCTTTTATAAAGTCTCAGAAGCTAGATCTGAGAAACTATGGTTGATTATGTTTTTCAGGACAGGACTTAAATTTATTCCTTCTGTCATCCAAGTAGCATTTAAAAAAATTGATATCAGGATTACAAAGATGGGTAAGACATTTCCTGCCTTCAAGGAGTTTGAGAAAGTTGTATCTAAAGCTATTTGGCCGCAGAAAACTAATTTTCTTCTAGATGAAACTGTCTGTGTCTCAATTCTTTATCCTTATTTACCAGACAAAATTTGCAAGAGTTATGCTGGTCCACTGTTGCCATGTACTAGCTTTAAGTCATGTATCTAAATAAAAGAAAAAAATAATATATTAAGAAAAACAAAGCACTCCACGATCCCAGTTAATGCAAAATACAGGAGTTAAGCAAATGCACAATTAATTTCCCTACTTAGAAGGCCCAGGTTGTATGAATCATCTTTGGCAATTGTCCCTTTAGTTGTGCACGTTTGCCATATACATTCCAGCTCATCTTCTGTCTGTGTTATGTTACGGATAATTTGTGAGCACATAGGATGGCTTCTAATCTGAAACATCTTTGAAATGTATTCCACTGAATTTCGCATAAAATGAAAGGTCTCTCCTTTCTAAGTGGAGAATAAACTCTTGCTAGCAAAGTTTGGGGTATTTCGCTTCGGACAAGATGCCCGAATAGAGTTGCAGGTTTCCTTTCTCCTTAATGCCCTTCTTTGATTTTTCCATTCTGCTAACTGATAAGAAAACATTCTGGTTTTCTAAGGGCCCTGTTGAGAGCCCACTGTGCACACGTGTGCGTGGGCGTGCGAGACCTAACAGGCCTTCCTTTTCTGAGAGCAGCAGATTCTGTCGTTGAAGGAGGAGTTTGGGGCACCTGCCAAAGTCATGCTGGCAGAGAGCTCTGGAATTCAGTCCTGTTACAGATATGCCAGCAGGGGATACGAGACAGAGTTTTCTCCTCCTTTCACTTTCCCAGATGGAGTTAAAGCATCTCTAGGTAGTAAGCGGAGGACAAGGTGTCGGATGATCTGAAGAACAGCCGCTCCTTCCCTCTGCTGGTTCATCCTCTAACACCCCAATGATCCTGTTGTCACAGAATAATTCCCTAGTTACTCATATTTTTGCCAGAATTAGAAGGAAAATGATGCTGCCCATGTTCTTCCACTGCAGATTAGTCTGGAGTTTCATCATGAATTGAAATGGCAAATATTGGAAAATAGCAATAGGGACTAGTGGGCAAGTGACCTGACCTTGCTGAAATTTGATCTGCTTCCCTGAGAAAAGGGTATAATAAAAACAACAGTTCTTTTTTTACCTTCCACTAATGAATAATAGTAGGGTGATTATTTTTTTATTTTTTATTTTTATTTATTTATTTATTATTATTATTTTTCAGTAGGGTGATTTTAACTGGGGTTTTTGTTTTGTTTTGTTTTTTTGGTAGTCACTTTCTTAACCTAAATAAGAGAGGATGTGAAGACCAGACGCAGTTTTGGAAAATCTCTACCTGCCATGCTTTAGTCCCCTGGACCCTTCCTAAAAGGATGCTGAGCTATAAGAATATGCCATTGCTGGATGGCAGTTTCCCGGGCCTTGGCCCATAGTGGGTCACACTCATGGGAACCCAGGGCCTGAGGAGAGGAACCATGACATTGTGGATTTTTTAAGCATAATTCTTTCCATCAGCATCCTACTCCTGTTTCTTTGTCCAACTCTCTGCAGGGGTTTGGAAGGCCCGACTTAGAGCAGATTTATGTTTTATTATGAGAGATTTGGAAGCGTGAGTTGTGGTTCTTGGTCAGTTCTATCTCCACATATCCTTGGGATGCACTTCTGTGGGACTTGAATTTCCCCTGGATGCCTGCTACCCTCTATCTAGTGACTCTCAGGTACTGTGTTGGTTTGATCAGCCACTGAATGAGAATTTTTTTCTTGCCTTCTCTTTTTGTTCCTAATCCTCCTCTCCTTTCATCCTCCTTCTCCCTCCCTTTTCCTCTTATTTCCCTCCTTTCCTCTTTCTCCCTCTATCAATGCCAAAGGAATCCTCAGAACATTCTCCTGGCTTCCACTCCCAGCCTTCTCTGCAGGCCACTTGGACCCTTTTTACACCTCACAGCTGACGCTTTATCTGTTCAGATACAGCAGGAATCATCCCTTCAGAAAACAATGCACGCTTCATAATTTTTTCGAGACAGCACTGGGTGTTTCTATGTCATACTAAATGTTCCACTTGACTGAAAATATGGTTTCCCACTCATTTATCTTAGCATCAGCAAGCTTACAAAAAGCATAAATTTACATTCATCTGATAGGCTCTATGCCTATCAGATTGGACACACTATAACTGTATGTTAACACCACAGTTCATTCTTAAATGGGTTTGAAGATGACATTAGCTATTATATCTCTTGAATTATGGCAACAACATATGCACAATAAAAGCCAAACACAATAGTGTTATTTTGCAAGGTCGCTTTTCTATTTGTTCCATTGTAGTTGTTGGAATTTGATGTTTCGAAGAACTTGCAGAGAACTTTGCTGTTTTCCCGAGGCTCATTGAGTTAGGTCTTAAGTTCAAACACCATGTTTCTCTTCATTTCACGGGTAGCCAACATTTCCTTGAAACTGAGTTTCTGTATCAAATGTCCCCATGAAATGTGATCCTCAAATTGGCAACTGGATCACAGTTGCAGGCATTTAATACCATTTCAATGTAAAAATCTCCCTCTGTGATCTCTGTTTCTCTAGCTCCGCCCTTGCTTTGCTATACTCAACAGATGACTTCTAAATCTTTTTCTCTTTCCAGCCTCTTCTCTGCTTTCATGTCTTTTTCAAATTCTAACCCTGTGCTTGGGTTAGAATTCTCTGCCACAGAAACTTTATATACTCTATTGGCTTCTAGACCTTTTCAGCTATGACCTACCATAATAATGACTGAAAAGAAAAAAAATATATATATATAAAGCTAGGTTTCCAGATCCAGATGTGGGTACTTACACATGTGTGGGACATGCTGCATTATTGTGCTGGTTCCCTTTGAGATGCAAACCAAAAACCAATAAATATGAAATAGGTAAAAGATCTAGAAATGGATTAAACGTGGTGTGACGCACCACTGATTTTTGATTAATCAATTGTACTGATATTACTGTGGTTAAGGGGTTTGCTCTTATATGGAACAATCTAGTTGAAAAATCTTTATAAATAGCCTTTCACCTGGAGCAAGTGATTATTTTTAATATCCTGTTTTGGAAAACAGTAACTCAAATTTTAAATATTGATATTACAACTCAATCACTGGAAAGAGTAATTAAAAATATCCTTGAATCACTTAAAGAAGTAACAATACTTCACCCTCATGGTTAGTCAAAATTCCTTCTCCATATACATACTCTTGGCAAGAAATTTCACTTTAAAAATTTTTCACCAACACCAGCTTTTTCAAATACTTTCAGGTGCCTTTCTCAGCTCTTTACAAAGAACACAATTTAGTTTTATAATCCCCTAAATTTGTCAGCTGAATTGCATTATATAACACTTGTTCTTAATCGGCCATTCATTCCAAGCATCTGTTTTCACTTATGTCAGAAAATTAAGACAACAAGTATTTACTGTTGTAGTGTTTTCCAAAGTCGTCATAACCCATGCTCACATGTCATCTGTAAGGTTTTTGTGGTGTCCCAGAAACATCCATTTCAAACATTCCTTTTCACGGCCAGAGGTTCACAGGCCACAAAGGGACCACAAACGTTAACACTAAATAAACTTCCTGTAAATTATATTATCAAATAATTTAAAAGGCATTAAAGGATAAGCATTAGCAAAATCAAGATCTTTTTAGGTATATTTCTTTCTAGGTACTTTCCTATTTTATGAAAGTGTTTGTTTCTTCCTTATTATTCTTTTTTTTAAGGGGAGGAACATGTATCTCCATTTTATCTGCTTTATCTCTCTCCCATCTATCTTTCCTCCTTTATGGCACTTGCATCCTACATCCCTCCACAAGCTCTGGTTGTGGAAGATGGGAATAGGAAAATAAATCTATGAATTTTGTTTTATGAGATACGACTGTTTAATAAACCTGGAGATAATAATTCTCAGACTATATTAGGAGCAAGGACTCACTAAGCACAGTGGTCTTCAAACTTGAGTGAGTATCAGGATCATCTGGAGGGCTTATTAAACCTCAGAGTGCTGGACACCATCCCCAGAGTTTCTGACTCAGTAGATCAGAGATGAGGCAGCCCAGAGAATCTGTATTTCTCACAAGTTTCCAGTTGCCACTGGTCCTGTTGGCCCTGGGACCACATTTTTGCAAGCCATTGACTAAGTATGCAGAGCCCTACCTTCCCCTTAGTACATGCATACCAGATTCTGACTTAGTAGGTCTGGTAATCTGCATGTTTAGCAACTATAACTGCTCATTCTCTACTGTATGTAGAGAAATAATACTGATCTTTTTATCTAATCAGCACCAAGCACTGAGACACTAATTCAAAAAACTGGTTAAGAGGAACTTAGCTAGCTTATTATAGCACTTGAAGAACCCATGGTTTCCATTGTTCAGTATGGCTACATTTCGGCAGAAAAAAATTTAGTTTGCAACAATAAGTTCATCATTAGTTCTTTTTTTTTAATATTTTTTATTTATTGGGATCCCTGGGTGGCGCAGCGGTTTGGCGCCTGCCTTTGGCCCAGGGCGCGATCCTGGAGACTCGGGATCGAATCCCACATCGGGCTCCCGGTGCATGGAGCCTGCTTCTCCCTCTGCCTATGTCTCTGCCTCTCTCTCTCTCACTGTGTGCCTATCATAAATAAATAAAAATTTAAAAAAATATTTTTTATTTATTTATTTTTAAAGATTTTATTTATTTATTCATGAGAGACACGGGGCGGGGCGGGGGGGGGGTGCAGAGACACAGGCAGAGGGAGAAGCAGGCTCCACGCAGGAGCCCGACGTGGGACTCGATCCAGGGTCTTCAGGATCACACCCTGGGCTGCAGGTGGCACTAAACCGCTGTGCCACCGGGGCTGCCCTCATCATTAGTTCTTATGATGAACTTCCATCTGCCTTTATACCTAGAAACCACCTTTTTGCATACCTGAGCAGCATTCACCATTAATATAATCTTGTTTGGTAGTGAATAACGTTTAAAACTGGGGCAGCAAAGTTTTTGTTGATATTATGAGATATTAGTGAGAATCATTCATATATATATTAAAGTTAATGCTTAATATTAGCCTGAAGCATCTGTTAAGTGTAACCCAAACTCAAGAAATCTCACTATAAAATATAAACAGTTTACCAGGTCAGTCAAGAACAATTAATTGTGAAACTGAAGACGAATTTGATGCTTAGCTTAAAAGTTCTTTGTTATTTTGACTTACATAGACTGTGTCCAGTACTAGCCAAGGAGCTGGCTAGTACTGGATATAAACCTATTATTGAGCATTAGCTATGACGTTTGTATTTGGTGGCCAGCTGGAAACACTTGTATGTAGCTTGCAGGTTAGAGTTTCTTAGCTCTAAGAATCCATAAAATTCTTAAAGCCGTATGGAAAGTAGTGCACTTGTATGTACATTTTGGAGGGTATTGGCTCCTAGGTATTGAGATTCTCAAAGATGCCTAGAAACCAATAAAAGTTAAGAGTAGTATGTCTAAGCAGGTGCCTTTTACTGAGTTAGAATTAGGATGTATCAAGTAAGTGGCTAGAAGGATTACCACTATAAGCATGGAACACACAGAAAGGGCTTTGACATGGTTCATGAAAAATCCTCAAACTTCACAACTAAGATGTGAACACATTGTTTTATGCAGTTGGTTTTGTCGTGGTGCAGAACATTTAAATGTGGAAGTATAGTATACAAATGACCCTCAATGATTCTCCCCTCCTCGTATTTATGCCTCTTGAATTCCCTCGCACACTGAAACATGCTGGCCTGTATTCCGTTAGCATACAAGGAAGTGAAATGAAGATGTGTGACTTCTGAGACAAGGTAATAAAAGACATTGCAGTTCACACTTTGCTCTTGAACTTGGATCACTCAATCTGGAGAAGTCTTGTGGAGAGGTCCACGTGGTGAGAAACTGTGACTTCCTCCTCCTCCATTCATAGCCATATGAATGCACCATTTTGCGAGTGCACCCTCCAGCCTCAGTCAAGCCTTCAGATAACTGCAGCTCTGGTCAGTTATCTTGACAATATCTCAGGAGAGATTCTGAATTGTTCCTTCCTGCCACAGCAACTGTGTGGATAATAAATGCTTTTTGTTGTTTAAGTCTCTAAGCTTTGGGTTAATTTACTATGTTACAATAGATAATACAGATAGTGCCTTTTTATTATAATTTAAAGGATGATTTAGGTGGAGTGAAAATTGAGAAGCACAGATCGTTTTTGTTTTTTTTTTTTTTTTTATTGGTATATGGCTTTGGAAATGTAACTTTGCCCATAGCCAAAAAATGAGAGGAAATAAATTCTGGAGGATAATTTTTGGATCCATTATCAAAAAAACTGGGTGTGAATATTGACCAAAGAGTGATTGGAAACAATTTATGAACAAATATCCTTCTAAAGTAATCACAGAAAATGTTTGATAGTTTAGAGCAGTTTAAAGACCAGGTCTTCAGGATGCCTGGGTGGCTTAGTGGTTGAGCATCTGCCTTTGGTTCAGGTTGTGATCCTGGGGTCCTGGGATCAAGTCGCATATCATGTTCCCCACAGGGAGCCTGCTTCTCCCTCTGCCTGTGTCTGCCTTTCTCTCTGTTTCTCTCATGAAAAAATAAATAAAATCTTTAAAAAAAAGAAAAAGGACCAGGTCTTCTGAGGACTTAATAGATATCCTTGACTTTCATTCCAGAGGCCAATTCAGGACTGGCCTAAGGCCAAGGGTGAGTCTGTATTGGTCCTGCTATCATTTAGGAAAGTCGACCTATGCCCAAGATAGCTTAAAGAGAACCAGATCAAGATCCACCCCATAGCTGACCTATATCCCTGAATTCCCCTGAGGAACAAATGGGCCTCCTGGGACAAACTTGGATCAGGTCAGGCTGTTATCTCCTTAGCCTTTGGCCTTGGCTTTGACCTCAAGCTAAAGTTTATGTCATAGCATTCCTCGTGTAATTATATTTCCTGGGTAGGCATTTGTGAGATTTCTTATCTCTTACAGAAAAACATTTTATAAGCACCTAACATTATAATAGGAGGAATTAAGATATAAAGAAGAATAATGGTTACCGTTCCTGTGGAATTTATATCCTAGCAAAAGAAACAGATGTACTAAACAGGATGCTACAGTGTAATAAATGCTCTAGCTATAGTTTACCTCTGGAGTGCTTCGTTAATAAATGTGATTAGTGCTTTAAGCTGAACTCATTTGCTCCCTTCAAAAATACCATTGTTTATAAAATGATTACAAAGAAAAATCACAGACACTTATCATCAGTTGCTAAGACCTTATTAACAAAGCAAATAACAAAACATAAAATTGGGTAAGCAGCTTCCATCCAGTTGGCCTGTTCCCCGGCCAGTCAATATCTGGGTCTCTTGGATGATATAGGTCACAAGGGATAAGGAGTCTTTCTGCTCAGTCCCTCTTCCCAGACCAAATCCCAGTCTAGATTCCATGTCTTCTTTTACTAATGTGTATCATTCAAGGAATCACAAGGCTCCATGTGGTTTCTTGCTTTCATGTAGGTTCAAGGCACCATGGGCTTGGTCTTCCCAGAGCATCTTATCATAGTCGCCAAGGAAGGGCTGTTTCAGCAGTAAAAACAGCTCATTTCCTACCACGCCTTTATCCACTGTTGATGAGCACACCTAATTAAGCAAAACATTCAGGCTTTTAAAGCAGACTCTACTTGTGAGGGATGCTATGGCAAAGAAAAAAGTCAGGGAAGGCCAAAAAATTGAGTCAAATCTGGAACCATCATCCCAACAGGCAGCGTGCCACACTAAAAGAGTCACAACTATGACTAGAGATCAACTGTTTTAGAATCCTTTTTCCACTCTGTCCTGGGAAGTGAAGGACCCTTTATCCCCACTGGCTCTTCTCCTCTGAGGCAGTGGCACTCACTCCTAAGTGACTTTGCTCCTTGGACTCAGTGTATTGCTTTTAGGTCCCATTTTTGTCATCTTGCTTTACCGTTTTATTACAGTATAACAAAACAGGGAAGCAACTTCCAATGATTAAAGGCTTTTATCTACATTCAAATGTAAACATTTTTACTTTCTCCACATCTTTCTCTTTTTTCTAAGATAACATGATCATAACCATATTTAAGAAATTCTCTATACCATTTTTAATACATCTAATTATTTATCTTCAGATCAATATATTAAAAATACTGACTTCTTATCAAACAGAAGAAATAGTTTGCCTAGGTTGTTTGCCAACAACTTGCCTACTGTATCTTAGAGAAAGAGAATCTCAAATAGCATCTTGGGCAAGTTTGACTTTTCACAGTGCCCCTCTCTCGGAATACCTGTTATTACATGCTGCACTCTAAACCTAAATGTGGCTTATTTTAGCATTAATTTGGCTAGTTAGAAAATATTCTTTGGGCACCTGGATGGCTCAGCTGGTTAAGCATTAGACTTCGGATTTTGGCTCGGGTCATGGTCTCAGGGTTGTGAGGTAGAGCCCTGTGTTGGGTTCTGTGTTCAGCAAGGTCTGCCTAGGATTCTTTCTCTCCCTCTCCCTCCCCCT
The DNA here is from genome assembly GCF_053574225.1 of Canis aureus. Lineage (NCBI taxonomy): Eukaryota > Metazoa > Chordata > Mammalia > Carnivora > Canidae > Canis > Canis aureus. The sequence goes on from NC_135645.1 coordinate 23,908,411, forward strand.
GCTCACACATACTCATTTACTATCACTCTCTCAAAGAAATAAATAAAATCTTTTTTAAAAAAATAAAATATTATTTTTGGGGGCATTTGGATGGCTCAGTGGTTGAGCATCTGCCTTTGGCTTAGGTCATGATCCAGGGTTCCTGGGATCAAGTCCCACATCAGGCTCCCCACCGGGAGTCTGCTTCTCCCTCTGCCTATGTCTCTGCCTCGCTCTGTGTGTCTCTCATGAATAAAGCTAGTTATAGCTTAATGTAGAGGATAAGCAACTTTCCTCTTTCCTTCAAAATTTAAACACACTATGAAAGATGTCCCTGTTTCCTATTTGTCTACCTTTATTTTATCTAATCTGATAAGCTTTTATATTTTGTCAATTTCAGTCAAGATATAAAACATTTTTATCACCCCAGAAAATTCCATTGTGCCCCTTCGTAGTCAATCTTGTCCACCTATTCCCAGCCTCTGACAAATACTGATCTGAGTTCTGTCTCTATAGTTTTCCCTTTCAGAATGTCCTATAGTAGAAGCATATATTAGATAGACTTTTGTCTGGATTTTTTCCACTTAGCACAGTGCTTTTATGATACATCCATGTTGTTGCAGGTATTAGTAGTTCTTTTCATTGGTTGACTAGGATTCCCCTATGAGGCTATGCCACTATTTACTCACCAATTGATGGACTTCTGGGATGTTTCTAATTTGGGGGCAAGTATGAATAAAACTGGTATAAATGTTTGCTTACAGGTCTTTGTGTGAAGATATACTTTACATATACTTTCATTTCTCTTGGGTAAATATCTAGGAGTAGGATTGCTTTGTCACATATTCAGTATATGTTTAGCTTTATAAGAAATGCCAAACTGTCCTCAAAGTAGCTACATACTTTTTATAGCAAAATATGAAGATTTCAGTTGTTACATATCCTTGCTGTAGCTTGGTATTACCAATTTTTGTTTTTGTTTTTTTCTTCTTTAACTTTAGGTATTTTAACAGGAATGAGTCAGATAAATTTTGAATTTATACCTCTCCTCCTTAGAGATTTGTTCATACTGTTAGGCATCTTTAAAAAAATATGAGGTCAATTTTCATAGAAACCACCATCTTTTTTAAAAGATAACAGGTACATATATTTGCTGAACCCACAGATTTCTTATTAGATAAGGTAAAATATGGGAACTGGCTCTATTTGCCTGGCACAGAAGGAACATTCAATAAAGTCTAATCTTATCTCCTTCCTTCCCTATATTTTCTGTTCATGAGTCATCATTACTGAAACATTAAAATTACACCACCTAAGTTGAACTATCGTGTAGTCTTTGCCCCTTTCAAGTTCAAAATTCAATTTCAGCTGTTTTTCATATTTTGTTTAAAGACTGTATGTATTAAAAAAAAGACTGTATGTATTTATTTATTTTAGAGAGAGAGAGAGAGAGAGAGAAAGAGTGAGTGGGGAGAGAGGCAGTGAGGGAGAGAGAAGAGGGGGGAAAGAATTTCAAGTAGACTCTGCACTGAGTACAGAGCCCAACACAGGGCTCAATCTCATGACCCTGAGATCATGACCAGAGCAGATGATAAGAATAAGATGCTTAACCAACTGAGCCAACCAGGCATCCCTTTCATTTTAAAAGACACACTTTGGAAGACAGTGCTCTGGACAGGAAAATGCTGAATCAATCTGCGCATTATAATGTGTAAAGGAAAGCCTTCTCTTTACCCATAACTAATGTATAATTGGAGAAAGGGGGTATTAGGCAAAAAACTGATCACTGAACTTGGAAATAAAACACTTCAAATTTAGTCTTTAACCTGCTTCTAACTAAGTGGGTGACATTGAGGGAAATAATTTAGTCTCTCTGGGTCTTTTTTTTCTCTCCTTAAACCATGGACCACAACACAGAATATTCTCATTACTCATAGTAGTTATGTTCTGTAAAGTGCTGCAAATGCTTATCAGCAAATACTGAGCTATTTTAGGGGAAATAGAGCATTAGGTCTCTGAGAGTCTCTGATCACATTTTTGTCAACCCATCAATATATAACCTTGTTTTTCATATGTTTCCATTGAAAGATAACTTATTTAATATATGTTGTTGATTCATTAGCATTAAAATCAGGCCAAAGGCATTACAGCTCATGCCCAAATAGAACTTATCTAACATTTTATAATAAAATATAATAATAAAATAATATTTTACTCTGGAAGGCCGCAGGACAGCATTTCAGAGCTACACTTGGGGGCAATTTTAAACAGGGAAGTCATCAACAAAAAGTACAAACATGGGAAAAAACATAGCACTAAACAGACTGTGCAAAGGATGCTTGTTTACAGTCTGAGAGCTGACATGAGGCAGAGCATTGCCCTGTCCAGCCTCAGCTGGAAATAGCACATCAAGTAGCTCAAATTTTGGACTATATTCTCTACTCTTGTTCTACAGGGTGGATCAAGGATATTTTTTCAGTGAATGGATATGGTGATGCTGTTATTATGGTTGAGCAAGAGAATTCTCTCCAGCCAAGGCCTAGGAAATCTAACATTTATAAGGAAAAAAAAGGAAGTCTTAGTACTTTGTTTCTCACTGGGCCTCAACCACCGTAAACAGATTAGGAAACCATAGAACCTAATGGAACTTAAAAATATGCATTAACATATAAAGATAACATCATGTTGAATAGCCTTGACTGGCAAAAATAATAAACCCATTGTTTGATTCCTTTAAGATGGGTGAAGGCTTGTTGGAACCTGATTGCTTTTGTGCACATTTGCAGGTGCCTTGTACAATAGTTTTTTAAACTATGTGGTCATCCATCATTGGCCCTCTTGGCCCAGAGAGTAGTTTTCACATCTCAGAGGTGCTTTATACATATTTTCAGTCACCAGTTTGTTTGTGGATTCTTCTCAGTACAGCTAGATTTTTTCACACAAAAATTTGATTTTGCTTATTTTAATTTCTATGGTGTTTCATTTTCTAAAATATAATATAGATGTGTTTTTAATGGCAATGCTAGCTCTATTAAATCAAGGAAACTAACTACATGGATGCATTGAGCTACTGAGGTGAAATGATCGGCTTGCAGAAGTGTTTTTGTGGGAATCTGGTGCTTAAGGGGACGACATTCCATTTCCAGTTGCCTTCCTTTCTACTCCTCTTTTGAAAGGCACACCCTTCTGAGCCCACATTTCTTTGATTCTTTTGCTGATAAAGTGCTAACTGATTTGACTGGCAAGAACCCTCACACCTCTTTTCTGTTTTAATTTCCATTTTAAAAAATCTGTTTTTAATGACCTTGCTCTTGATCCATTCATTTAAAAAAAACCTGTGGTTTTGAGAGAACAAAGACAGACAAACAAGTTGATAAATAGATGAATGAAATTCAATTTTTATCAACATGTACTAAACTTCTAACATATATTCAAGCTCTATTCTTGTCAGTTATTTCTATTTTTATTGTGTGATACAATTCTATGTAAGACAGTTTTAAAAACCGGGGTGGGGATCCCTGGGTGGTGCAGCGGTTTGGCGCCTGCCTTTGGCCCAGGGCGTGATCCTGGAGACCCGGGATCGAATCCCACATCGGGCTTCCGGTGCATGGAGCCTGCTTCTCCCTCTGCCTATGTCTCTGCCTCTCTCTCTTTCTCTCTCTGTGACTATCATAAATAAATAAAAATTAAAAAAAAAAAAAAACCGGGGTGAAGGGACACCTGGGTGGCTTAGCGGTTGAGGGTCTGCCTTCAGCTCAGGGAGTGATCCTGGAGTCCTGCATCGGGCTCCCCGAAGAGCCTGCCTCTCCCTCTGCCTAGGTCTCTGCCTCTCTCTTTGTGTCTCTTATGAATAAATAAATAAAATCTTAAAAAACAACTGGGGGTAAAACTCCAGAATGGGTGGTAGGTATCAACATGCCTTTGGGGCCCACCCACATTCTTGGTGTTCTCCTCCCTGGAGCTTAATACCTAAAGACTTCTATTGCCCCACACCAGACTTACCTGCTCTTTACAAATCTTTACAATGCTTTCAGCTCCAGACTATCCCATCTGTCAAAACTTCTCTAGCCACTGCCGCATTCCTGCTAGTCTACTCTTTAAAAATAATCTCATATTCTCATTCATAGTAAGATATTAATGGCTGGTAACAGCTATAGGTCTTAGTTCCCTGAAACATTTTACTTTTATCTAAAGATGCTTGTATGAATAAAGCTTTAATGCAAGAGAATCTATCGTCTCCAACATGAAGATTTCCACCCAGTAGGATTTGAGGGCAAGAACTTGTTAAAGCAGGAAAGCCCTTCTTACATTTCTCAAATCACGTCAGATAAGTGGCAGCCTATTCTGTTTATATGTCCCATATGTCCTGGAAAAGGCACCAAGTAAGACCCTCCCTGTGAAAAGTCCTGACTGTACTATAGTGTTTGCAGGAAACTTGCCAGGCATGTTGGGAAAGGCTGTATATTTCACCCACAAATAATGGTATCAGCAACCACCAAAATTTCTTGCAGTAGGTATAATTACCAAGAAAGCAGCTTTAAGGTCTCTTTGCTTGATGAACTCCTTGGAGTAGCTCACTTTTAAAATTAGGATTCAAAAGGAAAACTCTTGGCCTGGAGCATGTGACATAAACACCTGTGAGGGGCCACCTCCCGGTGTTTTGTCTGGGTACTGAGATGGAGAATTTCTTAATAACAGGAGGGACTTCACAACCCTCCCAGTCTCTTCTGCCCACTTATATTTTTCCACCTCCCCAATCCCTATGGAGGGGGAGCAGTGCTACAGGTACAGAGGAAAGCTTTCAGCACAAATTGTTCTCGGAAGGTGGGACAACATGCTAAGAGCTCAAGAGCCCTCAGTCCTGAGGAGAGGCGGACAAGAGAGGCCATGTAGCGCCACCTGGATGGCACACATGAGAGAGGTGTAGTCCTGTGAAAGCCTGGGCACTCTCTCTAGAGTGAGCGAGAACAGGTAAATTTAATAAAAGTTGCTGGACTCTAAGTTCTTAGATTCTTCTAAACATTTCAGAGAGGCAATGTAGGCAATCCCAGCCTAGGTCCATATATCTCTAAATGTGACACTACTCTGCAAGTGGATACCTGAGTAGGGCTTCATGTGCTTGGTCACATTTTTTAGTGGGATCACTTTAGAAGAACTAGAACTACTTCCCCAGAGGTCCAATTGAACATTTCACTTTTGACCGAAGCAAAAACCAACATGTGTCAAAGCCTAACTGATGCTTCTGATTCTGCCACTGAGCATTGTTATGGAATATGAGGCCTAATTTCTGCTTCAGTAAGAATTCATTCAACAAATACTTATTAATAACCTTTTATAGCCTAAGCACTATCAGAGAATGAGTATGGTTAAGAGTGCCCTTTCCTTTTTTATAACATAGTCTACAGCGGCTATAGGCCATCCAGGCATGTGGTGTCAGAGAATTCAGCAAGCCTATAGAGAAATGGACAAGATTTGGATAGATCTGTACTTGACGGAATGCCCCTGCAGGAGGACTCTATTGAAAGAAACGCAGTAACTCCTTAATATGAAGGTTGTAAATAAAGACCAGTTAATAATAAGTTAATTTGAAGCATATTTGTAACACAGTTTTTTTTAAATTTGAGGCTAACTTTACATGAGTGTGGGGTGTGGGGGTGTGGGAGTACATTTAAAAAAGATGCATTCAAAAAAAATCTTTAAAAAATACTTCCTTTGCTGAGATTATTGGGGATTTCCTCTGACTTTTGGCAAATGGTTTATAAAAATGAGTTAACACCCTCAGATGTTCCTACCCCACCCTGAGTCTATTCCAGCAAAATCCATTCTTCTTTTTCAAAAAAAAGCATGTTTTTTTTTTTCTTCTTGATGACATAGATCTGCTTTTCTGTTTTAAGCTATGCCTTGAGATTTGAAGATCCTAGAGTTTCTCTGCCTTTCTTTTCAAATGCACATTCTTGGAGCAAGTTGCTGTACTGAGTACAGCTTTTATTATATATTGAGATTGTTGGAGAATTTTTTAAGTTCAGAATAAAATCCAGCGTCAAGGACCTGCTGCTGGCCATGCTTGTTGAGTGTACCTGTCTCTTTGGTACTCGGCTCTTGTTCTCTCTGCATGGGGGCAGCATGGGGAGTGTGACATGGGGCTGATTAGTAGTCAGGAGTGGTCTTGTTCTGGCAGTGCCACTTGAGCCCTGCATTAGTCACCTAATCTCACTTGGCCTCGATTATCTCAGAAGAATATGTTCTACAATCTCAAAACTCCTTTCTATCTCTAAAATTCAGGGTGGTGCACTCTATAAGTAAGATGGGGAATTGCCTTTGTGGCTTGTTGTGGCTGAATGTGTGGGCGGTTTGGCCCTCACTCTGGTCTGTCACTTTCTTGCTTCATGGTTTGCATCACTAAGGCTATGTCTGTCTCTCCCCACCCTTCGTGTCAAACACTGGATCTGTGTAACATGAGGCACGAGTGACTCTGCTGGTGAACTGAGAATAAATAGATTATTCCTCCTACGAGTTTTAAAAAGCTCAGCAAATCCCAAAGGGAATAATTTGCATGAAGCCCTTGTCCGAGAGAAAAATTCACAAAGGATAATCTATATTTCTTTTAGAGTAGCAGATTTAAGATCCTGAAATGGATCATTCAGGATTTGTTTATTTTTTTAATGGGATTCTGTGACTCAAAACTGTATGTTATACAAATAGAATAATAGGCTGGAAATATCTTCTATCATACGAAGAATCTGGGTCACATATGGCCAGACTGTCCTAGTAGAACTCCCTGAGCTCACTCTTGGCACTCTTTGCCCATATCCTCCACTCCAACATAGCCATTTTGATACTAGCCCTGATCATCTGCTATTTAGCCCTTTTCCAAACTCATTCATTTTAGTAGATTTCAAAATAAATTATATGGCTACTAACCTAGATAACTACAGTTTTTTTCTCATGTGTGAATGTACGTATTTTATGAATACTAGGCTACACTGAAAACTATTGGCTGATTTCAGATTAAAATTTTACCTTATTAAATGTTCTTTGAGACATTTATATTCCAAGACTAATATAAATATAATTTTTATTTTTATTTTTTATTTATTTAATTAATTAATTTATTTATTTTTTTTAATAAATTTATTTTTTATTGGTGTTCAATTTGCCAGCATATAGAATAACACCCAGTGTTCATCCCGTCAAGTGCCCCCCTCAGTGCCCGTCACCCACTCACCCCCACCCCCAGCCCTCCTCCCCTTCCACCACCCCTAGTTCGTTTCCCAGAGTTAGGAGTCTTTATGTTCTGTCTCCCTTTCTGATATTTCCCACACATTTCTTCTCCCTTCCCTTCTATTCCCTTTCACTATTATTTATATTCCCCAAATGAATGAGAACATATAATGTTTGTCTTTTTCCGATTGACTTATTTCGCTCAGCATAATACCCTCCAGTTACATCCACGTCGAAGCAAATGGTGGGTATTCGTCGTTTCTAATGGCTGAGGAATAGTAATATTCCATTGTATACATAGACCACATCTTCTTTATCCATCATCTTTTGTGGACCCCGAGGCTCCTTCCACAGTGTGGCTATTGTGGACACTGCTGCTGTGAACATCGGGGTGCTGGTGTCCCGGCGTTTCACTGCATCCGTATCTTTGGGGTAAATCCCCAGCAGTGCAATTGCTGGGTCGTAGGGCAGGTATATTTTTAACTCTTTGAGGAACCTCCACCCAGTTTTCCAGAGTGGCTGCACCAGTTCACATTCCCACCAACAGTGCGGGGGCAGTTCCCCTTTCTCCACATCCTCTCCAACATTTGTTGTTTCCTGCCTATAAATATAATTTAAATGTCAAGCTACTTGTGATCATTCTACCTCACTGAACTGTTTTTGCAGTGATTGAAATCAGAAAATTGCAGAGAGGGATCCCTGGGTGGCTCAGCGGTTTGGTGCCTGCCTTTGGCCCAGGGCGCGATCCTGAAGTCCCGGGATCAAGTCCCACCTCAGGCTCCTGGCATGGAGCCTGCTTCTCCTTCCTCCTGTGCCTCTCTCTCTCTTTCTCTCTCTCTCTCTCTCTATCATAAAATAAATAAATAAATCTTTAAAAAGAAAGAAAGACAGAAAATCGCATAGAGAGTTGGGTACATCACCATAAAATTAGAATTGATTATTTTTATTGCATATTCACAGGATAAATTGTCCTTTGTCATGTTGGTGCTCCAAGAGGTTAAGAGGCAGTATTAATTTCAAATAATATTTGATTTAATAAAATTCCAATACAACAATAATTTACCCCATCTCTTAAAATTGATAGGAATCAAATGGAATTTACTCCTACTGGTCATAGAGTTTGGAGCCCAAAACCCCAGAAGGTATATGGTTCAAGCCTTTCCTTTCAGAGATGAGAAAATTGGGGTATAGGAAGATGATTGCTAAGTTTAACTATGATAACACTGCTAGTCAAGAACAGAACTATGTCTGCTAAAGTAACTTTCCCATATCTGAGTAATATTTAGTATTATTTAGGGGAAAAAAAAGCCTTATAAATTCTAGAGCTGTAAAATTCACTGCATATGCAACAACATTTGAGTTCCATAGTGTAAAGCCTTGTGCTCTTCATGGTAGGGGTAGCGGGACAAAGGCATAGCATATGGTTTTATAGGAAAGTAATTATGAATAAAAGGCATCAAACCTGATGTCCAAAATAATAGTTTATGTCTTGAGAGGAGAACAGCATTCTCAGACCACTCTATTCTACATGTGATAGGTTCAGGGGCTTTTATTTGAGCTTTTCCATTCATGAAATTCCTATAGTTTAATCTGTATTGTAGTTTCATACATTTAACTAAGAAACTGTATTAACAAATTACCAACCTTTCATTTGTAATGCAACTTTGTGATAATGAAGAATCTGCCTACATTGTTTTTGTTATTTGATTATTTCACTTTAGAGCTGGAATCGGCACACTTTTCAGGGAAAGGCCCAGCTAGTAAACACTTTCAGCTTTGTGGGCCATATAGTATTTCTCATACTCAATTCTGCTGTTTTCACAAAAACAGGTGGCAAACTGGATTTGGTCCATGGGCCACAGTTTGCCCTTTAGAGCATGAAATTAAGAGATAATGTCGCCTTATTTGCTTCATTTCACCAGAGAGAAGTTGGCAAAGCTATGCTGTTGGATAAAAGTCTTGCCTGGTTTTCTAGATGAAGAAGTTTGAGATACTGGGCTTATTGATAGCAGATCTCTTGCCTGTACTCATAGTCCACACATGAAGTCATGGTTCTCCATTTGTGATAACAGCTGTGCATGATGGAAAAAATTAGTGTTGTGAGTCCAATGTGACCACTTAATGTTGGAGAACAGAAGCATTCTCAGGCTTATAAAGTTGATCTTGCTTTTTTGATGTAGCTCTTTTAGGATTAAATTAGAAGGAATACTAAGCTAGTCACAAAACTAGACTTAGTTCATGGACTTTTTTTGACCCATTTTTGGCCTTGGGTGAAGTCCTCCCTTTACCTAGAGACATGACAGATGCATGTATTCATGCATTTCAGACATCTCGGCAATGATGGTAGCATTTACCATTTGTAAAGATAATTTTGAATACAAAATTGAGCACAATGAGGACAGGGACTTTGTTTCCTACCTGTGGCGTTTGGGCAGTCATGTCACTGATCTAGGCTTCTGCTGGTTTCACCTGTTAGGTACCTAAGGCTCTTCCATCACTAACACATCATGAGTCCATTCTGAAGAGCACCTAGAATAATGCTTGGCACACAGAAATTACTCAATAGATCCCCCTTCCCTTTTAAACGAATAATGCAGAAACTCAGTTTTAAATTTAAAGAACGGCCTTATCATTCATTGTTCTGGTGGTAAATGAAACACTTTCTCTGCTCTTTTGCTTTATTTCATTTAGAGGAAAGGCTTTCTATGTTTTCATGTCATTACTATTGCAACTCTCCTAGAATGTACTCTGGTCCAGAAATAATTGCTTATTTTGAAAGATTTTTGCTAAAATTGTTTCATGAACCCTGCTATTTAAAGAAATTAGGGCATTTAATGGTTTGAACTGCCCAGAATCCTGTCACAATACCCATAAAGGTTTCTGAATACTCTTAGGCCTTGAGGTACAAGACTTCAAGGACTTGAAATGAGTGTTAAAAACCTAGGGTTCTTTGGTTTCACTGTGATAACGCTGCTAGTCAAGAACAGAACTAGCTCTGCTAAAATAATTTTGCCTTACCTAAGTAATCTTTAGTGTTCTTTTTAAACCCTTACAAATTCTAGAGTTTATCTGTTTATCATGGACCATTGTGGACATTTACCTTACACTCATAATTCTGCTAGTTCAGACATCTGAGGTTTGGCTTTATTTTCATACTGAAAAGGGCTGGCTATGTGTGGAAGAGGAGGTAGGTGGGGAAAAGACACTGCAAATGACCAGTAAAAAGCCTCCACTCTCAGATTATCTCTAATCACTTCACTTACACTACTACAACTTTGACAATGCAGGCTAAATCATGCACTGGGGGGTCAACTACATGACAACTGTTGGTCATCACCTCAAGAGTTGGAAACTTTGAAGTGTTCTATGCACAAATGATATAAGCAGAATTATGTTCTAAGAAGGCATCTCTGTTTGGAGTGTGGAGTTTATTTTAGCAGCTAAAGTAGGAGCTGGTAATAGTTTGGATAGATGTGGTAATTTAAGATTGAATAAAAAGGAATGACTTTGTGAAAAGGTGAAAATATACAGATTCGGTAAACAGATATTTGGAGAGAAAGGAAAGCATCAAAAAGAACCCCTAGGTTTCTAGGATATACCTATAGCAAACACAAAAAATGAAATTTGAGAATGTGTATCCTCACTCTGCCTCTCTTCAAATCTCAAGTCTGCCACTTACTAACTAATGGTATGATCTAAAATGACTCTTTATTACTCTTTCTCATTGTTGAGATGGAGATAATATGGTAGCCACATCATAGAGTTGCAATGAGGGTTATGAGTTAGTGTATTTAAACAACACCTGATCACATCACTAAAAGGTGAGGGTCATTCTTTGGGAGAAGAAATACCAAAAAAGGGTCAGTTATAGGGCTAAAGAATCTGAGTTCAGTCTTAGGCTGAGTCTGAGGTGCCTTTGTGACTTCTTGGTGAACAGTACTGAGTAGGGAGTTTCATATAGAACTAAAATTCAGTGACAAGGTCTGGACTAGAGTTATAAGTCAGGAGACATCAGTGTGTAAGTGACAGCTGAAGTCATAGAATTAAACAAAATCACCATGAAAAGTCTTAAGAATGATCTTCAAGGTTCTCTGATATTTAATGGCCAGGTGGAGGATTATAGACACACAAGGGAGCAGAGAAGCAGGAGAATGTTTGGGGGGTGGTTAGTAGTGTCCAATGCTGCCAAAAGGTCAAGTAGGATGCAAAGTAAGTGTCTACAGAATCCAGTGATCTAGAAAATGCAGTTGCTGCTGACCTTGTGGGGAGCATTTTTATCTGTGTAATTGACACAGAAGCTACATCATATTGGGCTGAATAGTGAGGGAAATAGAGGAAGTAAAGACAAAGTTGAGAAGTTTGGCCATGAAGGAGAGAGAAGGGAGCAGGAACTGGGAGTAAGAGGTCAGCTGAGGACAATGTTTTGTTGCCATTGTCTATTTATAAGACTTAAAAAAAAAAAAAAGTAGTTCACAGCAAAACTGAGAGGGAAGTACAGAGATTCCCATATATTCCCTGTATCTACATGTGTTATCAACATCCCCCATCCGAGTGGTGCACTTGTCACAGTTGATGAACTGCACTGACACATCACCATAAGCACCCCAATTCCATAGTTTACTTTACAGTTCACTCTTTGTATTCACACACGATGGGTTCAGGCGAGTGTATAGTGACATGTGCCCATCATTACAGGATCATAAAGAGCATTTTCACTCCCGCACAAATCCCCTGTGCTCTACCTAGTGATCCCTCCAGCTACCCAAACTTTGGCGACTGTTGAACTTTTTACTCTCTCTGTAACCTTTCTGGACTGGCTTCCTTCACTTAGGAATATGCATCTAAAGTTTATCCCTACCTTTTCGATGCTTTATAGTTCATTTATTATTAGCACTGAGTATTATTCCATTGTCTCAATAAACCATAATTTATTCATTCACTTACTTAAGCACATCTTAGTCACTTCCAACCTGACAATTACAAATGAAGCTGCTATAAACATCCACCTATGTATTGTATGGATAGAAGTTTTCAACTCCTTTGGGTAAATGCCAAGGAGCTGGATCAAATGAAGAGTATAATTAGTTTGTTAAGAAACCACCACACTGTCTTCAAAGGTGGCTCCACCATTGCACATCCCCACCAGCATTGTACGAGAGTTCCTGTTGTCTCACATTCTTGCCAGCATTTGGTGTCAGCGCTCTGGATGTTTGCCATGCTGATAGGTGTGTGATAATATCTCATTGTTGTTTTAATTTGCATTTTCCTGATAACTTATGATGCATAGCATCTTTCATATGCTTATTTACCATCTGTATATCTTCTTATTGGGTTGCAAATATTTTCTTCTAGTCTGTGACTTGTCATTTCACTCCATTGACATTGTCTTGCACTGAGCGGAGGTTCTTATTTTAATAAAGTGTAGCTTATCAATTGTTTTGGTGGATTGTGACTTTGGTGTTGTATCTAAAAAGCCATCGCTTACCCAAGGTCATCTAGGTTATCTCCTATGTTACCTTCTAGGAGTTTTATACCTTGGCATTTTACATTTCGATCTGTGATTCATTTTGAGTTTTTTTTTTTTTTTTGAGTTTGTTTTTTTTTTTAAGAGTGTAATGTCTACATTTGCTGAAAAGACCATCCTTGCTCTATTGTATTGCTTTTGCTTCTTTGCCAAAGATAAGTTGACACTATGTATGTGGATCTATTTCTGGGCCCCCTATTCTGTTAGGTTGGTCTATTTGTTTACTTGTTTGCCAATACTACACTGTATTGATTACTGTAGCTTTCCTGTAAGTCTTAAAGTCAGGTAGCATCAGTTGTCCAACCTTGTTCTTTTTGTTCAATCTTTTGTTGACTACTCTGGGTCATTAGCTTTTCCATATATCTTTACAGCCAATTTGTTCACATCCAGAAAATAACTTTCTGGGATTTTGATTGGAATTGCATTGAATCTATAAATCAGGTTAAGAACTAACATCTTGACAATATTGATTATTTGTGTGCGTGAGTGTAGACTATCTCTCCATTTATTTAGTTCTTTGATTTTGCTCATCAGAATTGTGTAATTTTCCTCAAATACATCTGATATGTATTTTGTAAAATTTACACCCAAGTATTTCATTTTTGTGGGGAGCTGATATAAATGGCTTTGTGTTTTTAACTTCAAATTTTCGTTTGTTCATTGCTGGTATATAAGAAACTTATTGATTTTTGTGTATTAAACTTGTATCCACCAACCTTGCTATAATTGCTTATTAGTTCTAGGAGTTTATTTGCTCATTCTTTTGGATTCATATCCTCTGTGAACAAAGACAGCTTTATCGCCCCCCCCCACCCCTGCCAATCTGTACACCTTTTATTTCCTTTCTTTTTCATTGCATTAGCTAGGACTTCCAGTATCATATTGAAAAGGAGTGGTAAGGGAGACATTCTTGCCTTTTACCTGATCTTAATGGAAAAGATTCAAGCTTCTCACCATTAATTATGATGTGAGCTCTAGGTTTTTTGGTAGATAGTCTTTATAAAGTTGAGGAAGTTCATTGCATTCTAGTTTTATTGAGGGTGTTTTTTAAAATCATGACTGGGTATTGGATTTTGTCAAATGCTTTTTCTGTATCTATTGATATAATCATGATTTTTCTTTTTCAGTCTGTTGAGTGATGAAATATATTAATTGACTTTCAAACATTGAGCTAGCCTTGCACAGTTGGGATAAATCCCACTTTGTCATGGTGTATGATTTTTTTTATACATTGTTAGATTTTATTTGCCAATAATTTTTGAGGATTTTTGCATCTATGTTCATGAAAGATAATGGTCTGAAACTTTCTTGTCTTTTATGCCTTGTTTTGGTATTAGGTTGAACTGGCCTCATAGAGTGAGTCAGAAAATATTTCCTCTGCTTCTATTCTCCAAAAGAGTTTGCAGAGAATTGGTATAATTTCTTCCTTAAATGTTTGTTAAATTCACTAGTGAGCCCGTTTGGGCCTGGTGCTTTCTGTTTTGAAAGGTTATTAATTACTGATTTAATAGGATTATTCAGATTACTTCTTTCTGTGTGATTTCTGACAAATTGTATCTTTCAGAGAATTGTTCCAATTCATTTATGCTATGAAATTTGTGGGCATAAAGATATTCAGTATTACTTGATTATCATTTTAATAATTCATAGGATCTGTAGTGATGTCCCCTCTTTCATTTCTGATATTATTTATGTATCCATTCTCTTTTTTCCTAATTAACCTGGCTACCAGTTTATCAATTTTATTGATCTTTCCAAAACCAGGTTTTAGTTTTATTGATTTTCACTATTGATTTCCTCTTCTCAATTTCATTGATTCGTGATATAATTCTTATTATTTTTCTTCTTTTTACTTTAGATTTAATAGTCTCTTTTTTCTCTTTTACTAAAGTGAAAATTTAGACTATTAATTTTAGATCTTTCTTCTCTTCTAATATATGCAGTCAATGCCATAGATTTTTCTATAAGCACCACGTTTGCAGCATACCACAAGCTTTGGTAAATTGTGTTTTCATTTCCATTTAGTTAAAAATAGTTTTCAATTTCTTACGAGATTTCTTCTTTGACTTATATTTTGTTTATCAAATAATCTTTCTGTTATTGATTTCAAGTTCAGTTCCGGTGTGGTCTGAGAGACATTTCTATTCTTTTAAATTTGTTAATATGTCTTTATAATCTAGAATGTGGTCCATCTTGTTGAATGTTCAATTCAAGCTTGAGAATAATGTGTTTGGACTAGATTATATATGTCAATTATATCCAGTTGATTCATGGAGCTGTTTGACTACTGTCCTCATGGATTTTCTGCCTGCTGGATCTGTTCATTTCTGGTAAAGGGATGTTGAAGTCTCCAACTATGATATTGGATTTACCTGTTTCTCCTTGCCATTCTATCAGCTTTTGCCTTATGTAATCTGAGAAAGTATTTATTTTCCCTTCATTTTTGAAGAATAATTTTGCAGACTAGAGAATTCTAGGTTGGTGGGTTGTCTTTTTTCCCTCTCTCTCAATGCTTTAAATATTTTATCTGCTCTCTTCTTGGTGGCATGGTTTCTACAACGTCAGATGTGATTCTTCTCTTTTTTCTTCTATAGGTAAGTTTTATCCTTTGGGTTTTTTTTTCAGGGTTATCTTTATCTTTCATTTTCTATAATTTATAATGATATACTTAAATGTAGGTTTGTTTGTTTGTTGACAGTTATCCCGCATGGTGTTCTCTGAGGTTTCTGAATCTGTAGTTTGCTATCTGACATTAATTTGAGGAAATTCTAAGTCATTATTTTTTCGAATATTTCTTCTGTTCCCTTTTCACTTTCTTCCCATTATGTATATGTTATACCTTTTGTAATTGTTCCATCATCCTTGGATATTCTGTTCTGTTTATTTTTTCAGTCTTTAATCTCTGTTTTTCAGTTTTGGAGGTTTCCATTAGTACATTCTCTAGCTCAGAGATTCTTTCTTCAGCTGTGGCCAATCTATAAGTAAGCCCAATAATAAGTCAGAATTATTCTTCATTTATGTTATCATTTTTAAAAATCTGTTAATTTTTTTTTATCATTGGCATTTCTCTATGTTTCTCCCTCAGGATTTCCAAGTCTCTATATTGCCCATCTGTTCTTACATGCTGTCTGCTTTATGCATTAGATCCCTTGGCATATGAATTATAGTTGTTTTAAATTTCCATTCTGATAATTTCAACATCCCTCCCCTGTCTGGGTCTGATGCTTGTCTGTCTCTTCTGTCTTGTTTTTGTTTTCTTTTAGTATTCTATGTAATTTTTTCTTTATAGAATATGAAACACTAGATGAAAGAAACTGCTGTAAATAGGCCTGTAGTAATGTAGTGGTGAGGTGTGGAGGGAGGAGAAGCATTTTATAGTCTCATGATTAGGACTATAATTTTGTAGTGAGCGTATGGCTCTAGACTGTGAGCTGCAAAGGTGGTTCTCAGTATTTTTCCTCTCCCCTTATGAGTGAGGGACAGGATCACTAGTGTAGGCTAGGGTTGGGTATTTTCCTTCTACATGTTTGTTAGAGTCTGATAATACCCCTAACTTGTTATGCTCTAGGTAATTAGTTTCCCCTGAGGGCAGGCCTTATTAAGAACAGAATGCTCTGGGGATCCCTGCGTGGCGCAGCAGTTTGGCGCCTGCCTTTGGCCCAGGGCGCGATCCTGGAGACCCGGGATCGAGTCCCACGTTGGGCTCCCGGTGCATGGAGCCTGCTTCTCCCTCTGCCTGTGTCTCTGCCTCTCTCTCTCTCTGTGACTATCATAAATTGAAAAAAAAAAAAAAAAAGAACAGAATGCTCTGATTTATTTCAAAATGGTGCTTTTCCCTCTGAAGGATGGGGGTATTTTGCTCTGACATTTTGTGTTAGAACCTGGTTGAGCTTCTAGAGGTAAATCTCATAAAATTTTTAGTGGTGGGGGGGACTGTGACTGGACTTTTTAACTCTCAGAGTTGTCTACACTGAGCCTTCAGCAATATGTCAATTATAACTTTGGTTACTGCAGCAGTTACTTATCATGAGACTCTGTTCAGGTAAGCCATGATTTTCTGTTTTCGCTTGTCTGTCTCTCCAATCTTGAGGACAGCTGTTTGTCTTGTGTCTTCCCCTCTCTGATGTATGCAAGAAGAGCTATTGATTTTTCAGTTTGACAAGATTGTTACTTATTGTTAGAATAAGTCCTGAGCTCCTTACATAGGGAATAGGAAACTATAATTTGCTGTAGTTTTTTTTTTTTTTTTTTTTTTAAGATTCATTTATTTGAGAGGGAACAAGAGAGTACAAGCAGGAGGAAGTGCATAGGGACAAGCAGACAAGAGCCCATCAAGACACTTTTCCAATGATATCTAAGAAAGGCTGTAGTGGAAGTAGCTTAATAAGCAAAGAGAAACTTTGATATCTGCAATATCTAATTTAAAATTCACTGGATCCTAGAAATAAAGTACTAAAAGAAAAAAATAAGGAAAAAAAGTTGTGGTTAGAATCTGGGATTCTTGAATTAGTAATTCTAGAGGTAGACTAGATTCATTGGTGGTAATTTTAAGGCTGATTTATTTGAGAATATTGTGAATAAAAAGCTCTGAGTTTGTAAACACCTTAAATTTTGCAAAAGTAGAGTTTGACCTTTTGCATTGTAACAGGGGCAATAATATTTGGATCTTGCCATACCACTAATTGTGAATTAGGCCAAGTTTTTTTCTCATATATCAATTTTATACTCACTCTGGTAGCTAGGCCTACTGTTGCATCCAAACATTCCTCTCAGACTACATTTCCCTTCTCCTCTGTATCCCTTGAAATAGTGCTTGCTCCTGCCAACCTCACCCATTCTATAGTAAACTATCACTTCATAATATGTGTGATTTATAGCTGAGCCCTGGGGGGGATCATGCCTTCTTTATATCTTATTTGTTAGTAACACAAGTATCTTCTATTGACTCTGTGATTCAAAATTGGAAATTCAAGTGTGATGATGGTCAGCTGGCATAAAGTATATTTCACTGGGTAGAACCTTTCAGTGTTTGAAACTGGGCCTTCATGATTATTTCTTTGCTCCTTATTGTATTGAATAATTGGCAGTTAGGGCTACCTTTGTTGATCTTTGCTTGCTGTTTATGAAGACTGCTTTTGAGTGGACTGATAGAAGGCACTGTATTTATTTTCTATCGCTGCCATAAGAAGTTAAACCACAAACACAGCAGTTTAAAATGACACAAATTTATTATCTTAAAGATCTGTATGTCAAAGTTCAGATGGGTGTGACATAAAGGCATTGGCTAATGTGGGCTGTTACCTGTAGGTTCTGAGAAAGAATCCACTTCAGGCTTATTCAAGTTTTTGGCAGAATTGAGTTCCATGTAGTTGTTGGTCTGAGACTCCTGTTTCCTTGCTGGTTGTTGGTTGAGGGTCATTAGCATCTAGAAGCCACTCATATTCCTTGTCCTGTGGCCTCCTTCCATCATCTTCAAAGCCAGCAATTGTGGGTTGAGTCCTTTGCATGCTTTGAATCCAACGGACTTTTCTTTGTCTCATAATTCCTGCTTCTAGCAAGAGAAAGTTCTCTGCTTTTAACGAGTCATGTGATTAGATTGAGCCCACCCAGATAATACATGACAAAGTCCCTACTTTAAGATCCACTACCTTAATTACATCTACAAATTTCCTTTACTATTTGCTTTATCTTTGCTCTTTTACTTGTAAGTGTCTTCCCTGCTCACCCTTCCCCCTCCCCCCGGGTTGTTTTCTGGTTTTTCTCTTTGGTTCTCAGCAATTTGAAAATGATATGTCTAGCTATTGTTGTTGTTTGTATTTATTCTATTTGGTAGTTTCTGAGCTTCTTGGAATTGTGGATTGGTATCCATCGTTGATTTATAAAAAAATTTCACCAGTTGTCTCTTCAAAAATTTCTTCTGTTCAATTCTTTCTTTAGGAATTCATTAAAATTTTTAATCAGGGGCACCTGGGTGGGTCAGTCAGTCAAACTTCTGACTTTTGATTTCAACTTAAGTCATGATCTCGGCGTCATGAGATTAAGCCCTGTACCAGGATCTCCATTCAGTGGGGAGTCGGCTTGAGATTCTCTCTCCCCCTCTCTCTGCTCCACTTTCCTCAAATAAAAAAAATAAATACAAATTAAATTTTTTTTCAATCAAATTCTTCTTACTAGTTTCAGTGCAATCCGGTGGTATCTCTCTTTGGATGTGCTTATTTTTCTTAGATTTCAGATTTTCCTGCAACTTCAAAGTTTTGATTAGTTTAAGAAAACCTACAAATTTGAAGATGGTGTGGGGTTCCTTTTTGGTTATTATAGGGTAGGAATGAAGTTTTTTCTACTTTGCTACATTGTTAAGTGGAAATCAGAAGTTAAGTATGTTAGGGGCATCTGAGTAGCTCAGTCAGTTAAGTGTCCCACTCTTGATTTTAGCTCAGGTCATAATCTCAGGATTGTGAAATCAAGCCTGGTACAGGGCTCCAGGCAGGGCATCGAGCCTACTTAAGAGTCTCTCTCTCCCTATCCTTCTCCTCCCTCCCTCCTTCTTTCTCTCTCTTAAAAAAAAAAAAAATTGCTTTGCAGTAACTGGGTGGCTCTGTCAGTTGAATGACTCTTGGTTTTGGCTCAGGTCATGAGCTCAGTGTCATGAGATCAAACTCTGCATCAGGCTCCCAACTCAATGGAGAGTCTGCTTGAGATTCTTTCCCTCTGCCCCTTCCCCTGCTAGCACTCTCTCTCTCTCTAAAAATAAATCTTTAAAAACTGCTCAATGTGTTAGAGAAATTTTGTAACACTTTTATACTATATTTTTGTTTTTAAAACTATAGGTATGCATACTCCTTTCATTAGTTTTCCAATATAGTACTTTAGGGGATATTGGTCATATAGCAGAATTATCCTGGATAAAAACACTGTATTGCTTATCCCTCTGGTGAAGTTTATCCTCAAATTACATTCTCTCTAATGGAGTGAGGCTGCAAAGAAAATGCTTATTCCAACAGTTGCTTTGTCTTTCCCACTCATATAATCTCTTCTTTGTTCTCTGTTTCATTTCTTAGGCAATTTATTGTTTATGCACCAATCACATGTTTCCCCATTTGGACTTTTTTTTTTCTTTGCAAGATATTCCATAAAAAAAATAATATGCAGTTACACTGAGTTCTAGCACAGTCTCCATGCGCTATGAGCTGAGCTGTGAACAGTGGAGCCCAAGATCACAGTGAAGGGTTGATTCTCCCTTGGCAAGTAACTTAACACTTCTTGGGGTTAGTTTCCTCTTGTGTCTGGTTTTCCTCTTTTCTCACTGGCTGCTCCTCAGTCTCCTTGGCTGGTTCCTCCTCATTTCACCAATCTCCTAAATTGGAGTGTCCCAGGAGTGAGTCCTTGGATAACTTAACTTCTCTCTTCTATCTCTTCTCCTTCCTTTGGTGATCTCATAGTCTAATGTCTTTAAATACCATCTATACACTAACAAGCTGAAAATTTATACCTCCAGCCCTGACCACAGCCCTCAACTTCAGACCTATTTATTTAAGTCACAACTCAGTAAATCTGCTTGACTTTCTGATAGACACCTAGGTTTTAGCCTATCCAAAATGAAGTTGCTGAGTGCCTTCTGCCTCAAACTTGCTTCTCCTAAAGTCTTTCTTTAGGACTCTGCCAAAGACAACTCCATCTTTTCATTTAGGTCAAAAACAAACAAAACTGGAGACATTTGTAACTCCTTTTCTTTTTTTTTCTTAAAAATCTCACATTTGGTTCATCAGCAAACATTTTCAACTCTACTTTCAAAATTTATGAAGAATTTTCAGGTCTCTATTTTTCTCTCTCACATGCTCTCTCATCCTGATTTAAGCTACTATCATGTCCATTTGAATTGTTGCTCTAGTGTCCTAACTGATCTTCCTTTCACCTCCTAGAATATTCTCAACAAAACACTGAGTCATCCTTTTAAAATAGAAATCAAGTCTTGTCATTCCTCTACTCAAAATCCTCCAATACTTGCTGTCTCAGAGTAAACATCCAAATTCTCCCTCAGAGAGCTTCACTTACCTCCGGCTTCACCTTTTGCTGCTTCCTGTCTGTTCATCTTTCTACAGCCACAATAGCCACAAATGTCCTTTTATCTGGGCCTTTACACTTAGAGTTCCTTAAACTAGTAATAGTCTTTTCTCCAGGTATCTGAACAACTTCCCACCTCCTTTTCTTCAGGTCTTTATCCTAATTGAAAACCTTCTCTGTCCTCTACCTAAGATTGTACCCCTTTCCCACCCTGAAACCTCCAAAGTGCTTCCCTGCTTTATTATCTTCCACAGCATGCATCATCATCTGTATTAGTCAGGGTAGGCTAGATTTTGCTTCACCAACAAACGTATTCCAAATATGAAGGGTTTTAAAATGACAAAAACATACCTCTTGGTCAAGTACATATCTACTGATTATGGCCAGGGCTCTCTGCTCTCTGTAGTTCTTGAGGACCCAGGCTCCATCTGGTTATTTGCTTCCCTGTGGTAGTGGGAGAATAGACTTAGAAGATATTGCACCAACAGTTTAATATGTTGGCCTGAAAGTGGCATATGTCCCTGTCACCCACAGCCTCCTCTGAGAATTAATTACATGATTATGACTAATTTCTATGAGCTGGAAACACACACTTTTTTCATGTGCCCAGAATAGGAAGGGAATTGGATCACCAAGAAACAGCAGCTGTATTTGCCCCATCATCTGATATATCATATATCTTCTTTATGATTTGTCTATCTCTTCTCACTAGAATGTAAGCTCAGTGAAAACCTAACTGTTTGTTTGTTTTGTTCATGGCCATATTTTCAGCTCATAGAAGAGAGCTTGGCATATTCTGGATGTTTAATAGATTTTTTAAATAAATAAATGAATGAGTGAGTTTATACAATGATGTTAAAAAATCTACCACCGCTATAGATATGTCAAAAGATGCAAAAAGATTCCGTGTGTGAAATATTGTCAATATTATCAATTATTATTGTATAATTCTAATTAGAGGACATCTGTGAAAAGGAAAATATTGAAAAATGAGGATTCAAACACTAAAAAGTGTAATTTAAAATTATATGAAGAAGAGAAATAACAGATCAAGCATCTGACCAAATATAGCTCCCAATAAGTTGATAAATGTAGTGGAAATCTTCTAATATTATTTATAGGAAGGGTGCAGGTGAGGTCACACAGTGAACATGCTGAAGAGGAGAACGGGATTAGCACATTCATGATAGTAAAGTTTACTTCATTTTTTAAAAAGTCCACTCGTCATCTTCAAGGATGATGTCTCTAGGGCCAGTCCTGTGCCCCACCCTGCTCGGATGATGCCATTGTGACCACTCTGACATACAATGAGTATACTGCTTGGACATTTTCAGGGCTAGAACTTTGTTTCTTTCTTGGGCTGAATCTTGTTTTCCTGGGCAGACAGCAAGTTCTTTGAGCTAGAAATATGCATCAGGGATTCTCCACATCAAAACTACCACCACTCTCTCCCCAATGACACATGTGTTGATTGCTCTGTGTGCTTATGGAGAACCTTTACTGAGTTTATAAGGGTGACATGTCCTGCTTTCCCTGCCCAGTCACTTGCCAGACAAGGTGAAAATTCTGTAAAAAATAAAACCAAAGTTTAAAAAAAAATGGAAGGAATGACAAACACATTTTACTTTACCCTGGGCTTGGTGGAAATGTGCTCTTTCTGATTACATTGAGAGCTGCTGATAGGGATTTCCATGTGTGCTGTTGTGCCTCATGAGTTTTTATGGCAATTTGTCTGGTACTTTCATTGGGTCCCAAAAGAAGAAGAGCATTCAAGAGCACTTATGAAGATAAACTAATATTTTTTTGTCCCCTTAACAGATTAAAACTTTCATGCTAAAATGATCCAATGTAGATTATTTACTAAGACTAACTGTAATGTAGAAGCCTGTGGAACTGTGGATTTTGTGTTGTCTCATACGATGTATTTTTGAAGGGAGAGGCTAAAACTTCAATTGAAAAGTATCCGTAATTCCTTACCATGGTCAGTTTATTGATACTTCGTTTATTTCATTGCATAATTCATATTTATAACAGTGAGTGACAGAGGAAGGGAAAAAGAAATGGAGAGGCTCCTAAGCAATGGCCATTCTAAAAATAAATGTAATGGAGGGAATTTAGGAAGAGCATGTAAGTGAAAATGATCCTTAAATTGATTAGAAGTGATTCTGTGACTAACAGCTAACCAGTGAAATTCTATCCAAAGGGTAATTCCAACATTTCATGATTCCCAGCTCTTTTCAGCCTTTTTATAATTTTGCCAAAAAATCAGAGTTGTTGCCTTTTTGGCCTGAAGTTAATGCTTCCTGTTTGTATTTGTGGTTCCAAAGTTTGGTTAAATATGTCACAATAGAAAATAACAATAAGTCTTTGAAATAACCACTGCACCATTTCTAAAAGGCAAATATTCCCTGCACATCTTAATACTGTGTTGGAGAGGAAAATATTCTGATGAAAACCAGAAATGCAGTGCCTTGGATCACTGACCCTGGGCCTTTATTACACAAACTAGTGTTTAGGAGCGAGAATGATTCTTGGTTCATATTAAGAGCTAATCTACAGTCTGGCTTTCTTGTATCTGTGTAGTGTCAGAGAGAGAGAGAGAGAGAGAGAGAACTGACACAGTTGCTTTTAAGCATTTTCCAACTCTAAGATTCCAAGTAACTATGAACATATCCTTCTCTTTCAACCAAACTGGCCTGTTTGCTTTTTGTAACCATACACAGAGTTTGTAGTTTAACATGGGTTTCTGTTTCTATCATTTTCTGCCTGAAAGGTTCTTCCAAATTCTGCTTTTCATTTGGCTCTTATTTTTGAGGCTCAGTTGAATCCTCACTTTCCTCATGTACCTTTCCCTAGAGGGTAATCTCTACTTCCTGTAAATTCAGTATGTGGCAAACATTGCTTAGTATAGCAATGGTCTCTCCAACTATCTGGTAATCTCCTCAAGGGCAAAAATAATATTACTTCCTTCAAGATGTGCTCCTAAGTGTCTTCCTCCAGGCCTCAGAAAAGTTTTTTTTTTTTTTTCGCTTTGCAAATGTAACACTCTAGGCATAGCTTTTATCATGTTTTAGAGTTAGCACTTAGAGACTTGGAGATCAGTATCCCTCGTTACTGAGAATTCCTCATTTTTGAAGTGCAAGGTGTGAAATATCTTACTCATCTTTGCATGCACGTCATTTGGCTTGTGCCTAGGATGTTACTTTGTTAACATCCTAGGCACATCTTTCCCATTTATTTTTTTAAAGATTTTATTTTATTTATTCATGATAGAGAGAGAGAGAGAGAGACAGAGACACAAGCAGTCAGAGACACAGTCAGAGACACAGGAGAAGCAGGCTCCATGCCAGGAGCCTGATGTAGAACTCAATCCCAGGACCCCAGGATCACGCCCTGGGCCAAAGGCAGGTGCTGAACCGCTGAGCCACCCAGGGATGCCTCTCTTTCCCATTTATGATGGGAAACCTTTTATTCTGTGAGAATTCAGGAATCATCTACCATTTTGGTGCTAGCAGTAGAAGGGGCGTGGGGTAGCATAACAGAGCAGGATTGTATGATTATTAACCTGGAAATATTAGGAAGAATAGATTGGAGAGGTGATGAATTTGGCAATCACAAAAATGAGTAAGATTTGTGGTGTCTTTAGGCTAACTCTATGAATACAATGGTGAGGCCATCATATGTGTGGGTTTGGGAGAACTATATTTGAAGAGTGGAACAAAAGGTGATGCAGGTGCTTGAGACTATGGCAGAAGAAAGGGAGTAGGAAAGGCAGAGAAGTGAATTGGTTTTTGAAGATTGTGATGGTTGGATTTTGGTGTCATTAATGACATTATTAGTAATCCAGGAAGTCTGGAGGAATAGAGCTGAGTATTGAAGATTTCAGAATAAGCTAAGTTACATGGTAGTTAGTGGCTGTTAATATGGAAGACACTTGGGTGTAAAGGAGTTCTCTGAAGGACCAAAAGGTTAAATCTTAATGAATTGCCAAGTTATAAGGACTAGAAGAAGAAGAAAAGTAAAGGAGAGAGATGGAGAAATGTCTTAGAAAAATCAGATCCAGGATGCCACTATGTCACAGGGTGAAACCAAAGTGGGTGTTGGGTGGCTGGGTGTGCGTACGAGGAGATGCAAATGTGAAAGCACATGCATTGAGGTGGTCAGTAGTGTTAAATGTTACAGAAAAATGTACAGTGGTGTTCCATTAAGAATGGAAACTTAAGTGTCTTAAACCTGGAATTCTCCAATCTGTACCAGATTTGTCTCAGACACTTCTAGAATCTTTGGAACCATTGAAATGGTTCTAATGCTACTGTGGGAAATAATAGACTTTTAGCTGCTCTTCTATGAAGAGTTGTTATCACAGGTAAATGTCAAGAGTTAGTCCACCATCGTTCCTTAGAACAGAAGTGCATCTTTTCATTCTTTGTGGATTGAATTTAGGATTTTTTTTAAAAGAATGTTTTGTTTAGTGTCATGACACCTTGCCATGCTGTCCCAGCTTCATGAAACTGGGTATTACATTACCCTGAATGACTAGTAGTAGGTGCCTGGAATGGGATGGACATGAAAGAAATTAAGTGAATACAGTTTTTGATGTTTGGAACCCTTAAAAATAACTCCCCACTCAGAAGAAAGATATCCATGTGGAAATGATATGAAATGGTGTCAAAGGTTTATGATCTTATATGAATTTTAAATTGGAGGGTGGATGGAAAGACTTTTGAACAGGAGGTTTTGGTAGCACATGACCTACACAATGCCTTGTAGAATAGATTATCACAGACATCAGCACACAAACACATCTCTTTACTTTTTTCTCAGTCTGAAATTCTCTTCCTTCTGTTTTCTGGACAAGTCCTTCTTGACATTCAAGACCCAGTTCAGATGTCACTTGTTCTATGATGCCATTCCTGACCCATCCCTTTGTAATTAGCCAGCATTCCTCTGAATTACCTCAGCTTGAGGCTTATTCCTCTATGTAGAATTTATTGACTGTATTGAGTAATAACTCTTACAAGTTTATATCCTCTAATATAATACATTTTCTTTGAGGAACCTCTTTTGTGTATCGGCATTGATTCCTATCAAGCACGATATTACTCATTTGAGAAAAGTATGTATTTGTTCATTCAAAAAATATTTATTAAATACTCTCGGTGCCAGGGACTGAGTCCTCATATGGTTTACAATCATGTCTATATTTACAGAATGAATATTTTGTGGAAATGCAAAGAACTTTAAAAATCCAAAGTACAGCCAAATTGAAAGGACCCCTGAAAATAAGGTCACATCAGTAACAACTGTCACTGAGTTGTACAGTGGTACAAAGAATTTCACTTAATCGTAACAGCAACTCTGAGTGGATGGCTATGTAGGATTAATCCTACTTTATAGAGAAGAATGTGGCATTCAGCCATTAAGTTAACTATTTAAATAACTAGGCAATTTTGGATTTAACTTGGATTAAACCTGAACACAGGTTTTCTGGCTCCAAACCCCATGTCTTCCTACTATGGAGTCTTCTCTCCCTAAAATACCACTCCTTATAGGAATAGGCAAAGAATCTCAAAGACCTAGAAATATCATAACCCTCACAGCCCAAAAATGTTAGCAGTAATCTCATCAACAATACAATGAGTTTATCCAATTGTCAGTGGATTAAATATGACAGGTCCCAAATGTGATTTTAAAAAAACCAGGCTCAAACTAATTATACAAACTTATTACATCAAGTCCTCAGCTCTAAAATGAATACCAGGTTTTGCCAAAATAAAGTCAATTGTAGAATTATTGAAATGATAAACTCTACTCACTCAGGGAGGTGAAATGGCATGTTTATTATCAGAGGAAGATTCATTTGAATAATTAAAAGACCGTGCAGTCAGTAAAAATGAGTATTACAGAAGTATATTCCTGTCAAGGAAAGTTCAGGTTACAAAACAGCACTTAAGATCTAACTCTGTCTTTGTAAACTGGCATACTTATCATACCCAGGAAAAATATCTGGGAAGAGACATTAAAAATCTTTACAGAAGTTGGCACTGTGTATTAGATAACAGGTAATTTTTAAAACAAGTTTTATCTCTTTTTGCAACTTTTAGTTTTGTTAACTAAAACAAATGTGTGTTATTTGTATACTTTTAATGTTAACAAGTCCATGCAGGGATTATTATTGGGGTAGGTGAGAAGGAGGTGAAAATATGCCAGGCAGCGGAATAGTAAATGTGCTAGCAGCCTGGGAGGAAGTGCAATAAAGGAATAATTTGGGAAACAGAACTACAGTAAGTGTAAGCGGCATACTTCTCAGGATGTTCCTGCCAATAGAGTCAATTAGAGCCACTTGCTTTGTTTTCATTTAGCTTTTGGCTAAAGAATAGAATTCATAACAATTGCCTTTTTTGTTTGCTTTTTTAAGAGAAGTAAGCTTTTATATCCTTGTCTCACAAATAAATCTGGCTGAGTTGGTCGCAATAACAATTGATTTTAATAACACACCTGATGTTTGCGGGAGGGACCTGTATTAATTGCACTCCATTTAAGCTGTAATCTATTTGTAAAATACCTTCCATTTCTTTTTTTAAAAAACAGCATTTTTTTCCTACTCAAAACAAATTTTGCTCTGAGCATTTTACTTGAGTTGCTAGTCGCTAAGTGCATGTGAAACGAGATTTCTACCATGTGGATATATTTTAGAACCGTCCAAGATTTACATTTTTGCCTTATTCATTTCTCAAAAACTGTGTGTGTGTGTGTGTGTGTGTGTGTGTGTGTGTAGCTTAGTGGAGGAAAATATTTTAGATTTGCTTTTAAAACAATGATAGATATTTTAATGTGGCCTATAGGGACCCCTTCTGTCCTTCGAAGCATCGCTATGCGCCCCTTGCCCCATTACACCCCAGCAGCACTGACCTTCTTTAGTGCCTCTAAATGCATCAATTACTGTTTCTCTGTCCTCACTCCAGATGTACACAGACACTTTGGCTGACTAATTCGTATCCACCCTTTTTATATTTGTCACTTCCTTGGTTCATAGGAGTTGTGGACCTCTGGAAGGGCTAGGCATCTTTGTACTGCCACGCTGGATTTTTATTCTAGTATCCCTTTTGTCTGTTTCTGGTACCAATAAGCTGCCTTGTCAGGTACTTTTTTCTTTTTTCTCAGCTTCAGAGTTGCTGCTACCTAACAGTTTACTATCTCAACTTCAACTTACTTTGGTCCTTGATTCTGTTTCCTGGCCTCTTTCCTCTACCTCTCTTACAACCAAATGTATTTGTCCCACACTAGGGAATAGTGTGACCAGTGGGAATTGACGTATTCCCATTTTCAGTGTCTAGAGAATAATCTCCTGTGCATAGTACTTGGAATACTCAAAGGACAATCTCAGTTCTTCATCTCCCAATTTAGAATTTGGAATGGAGTGGGAGTAATTCATTACAGCTCTGAAGTTCTAAATACAAGAAAAGAAAAAAAAAGTCACATAAAAAAAGAGTTATGAGGAAGACTTTTCTTTTTATTTCTATAATTTTAAGTCAAGAAGATTTTATCCTCAAATAGTTCACTTGGTTAGATTTTATTAACATTTTATAAATATTATAAAACTCTATTTTAAGTGCCTAGACTTAAACTTGAGTAACATCTACCATGCAGACTGGGATATTTTAATAATGTCAGACTGGAATTTTCAAGCCATGTTGTCTTTTTCTCACCTAGAAAATGCTACATGAATCACAAACTAACAGAAAGGTTAACAATGAGACATATTTTAATAGTACTGGAAAACATTTTAGAAATTCAAAATGTTTTAACTCTGTTTGAATTTGAATTTACTGAAAAAGAAACAATGACAAATATAAAAATAATGATACATCCAAGTCACTATAGTTTACCGGGTTCTTCTGATTATGTAGAGAAATAGCTGTCACTTGGTTCACAAGGCCAGAGTTTATATCTAATTTCACTTTGATTTTACGTGTAAATAATAATAAAGTCAATTTCTCCAGAACTGGTTTTTTGGTGAACAAATATTTGCAACTTGGTATAGGGTTAAAAAAATTTTTTAATGTAAATGACTAGGGACTGAGAAGACAACTCATTTTATCCTGTATCATAGTCATTGCTAAGAATGTCAATTGACCGTCTTATTATTTTGCAAAAAGCAAAATGCATTTGAGATAAATGGAGTTGCTATATCTTAAATAGTTATTGTAACAAGGTAAGTGGTGTTGTTTCATTAATGACTAAGGATAGAAATCTCAGCTTTATTAAAGTTATTGATTTTATTATATAACATATTTAGTGATAAAGCAATATAGCTCATTTTCTGGATGTTTACAACTTCATGTTGTCCTCAGGCAAGAGTAATAGTTATAATCTTGAAAATTCATAAACTGCTGAATTTATTTTCCATTTTTATATTAAAATTTTAAACATAGTTACCATACCACCCAGCCATTTTACACCTAGGTATTTATCCAAGAAAAATGAAAACATATGTCCACACAAATACTGTAGGATTATTGATAATCGCAGTATTATTCATAATAACCCCAAGTGGAAACAATCCAACTATTCCTCAGCTTAGGAAATAGATAAACGAAACGTGATACACAAAATGAAATGCCATCAGGCAATCAAAAGGAATGAATAAATGATATGCCATGGATGGATGGATAAATCTCATAAACATCATATCACATGAAAGAAGCCAGACACAAAGACCACATGCTGTATAAATCCATTTATATCAAATTACCAGAAAAGCAGAAAGCAGACCAATGGCTGCCTGGAGCTGAGGTGGGAGCTAAGGATATGCCTGTTGACTACAAATGGATACAGGAGAATATTTTAGAGTGATGGAAATGTTCTCAAACTGGATTGTGGTAGATTTAGTAAACTCAAAAAGTTTGCCAAAAATTACTGAATTTTAAAAACTCACCTACAGTAGGTGAATTTTATGGTGTGTGATTCTATATAACTCACAAAAGCTGTTGAAAAAATGTTAATGACAGTCACATACATTCTTTCCTCATGTCTATAAAGTATTTTTCATATTTGAGGTAAATTTTGGTAGTTCTGTAAAAAATATTATCTGGAAATTATTAAGATAGTGTTTCTATAAACAAATTCATTTTCTAATTTTTTTCCTGTATTTGAATAGGAAGATAATGATTCTGTCTGGATGATGTAATAGAGCTATCCTTGAATATGAGATTAAATATGGATTAGGGATTCTCCAATTCATTCTACGGAGGAGAAAAGAGCCTCAGAAAGGACAGGTGACTGAGGTCAAACACAATGAAAGGCTAGGTTGATGCCAGAACCCCTCTGTTTCTTCTAGGATATATTAAAAAGAGAAGAATTAATATGGGGTCATTTAGCAAGTGGCCCTTCCTAGAGCCTTGTAAGTCTCATGACCTACTCTGCCTTGTTCTGAGGACACTGATCAAACTGTCATGATGGTTTAGCCATTTTCATCTAGCTTACGGAAGGCTTTTGATGCATGAAATCTCAAGATAAGCAGCTGTATATCATCAGCACTGGGTATTTATTAACCGAACAAACTACAATTCTTGAAGATTTCAAATGTCTAAACAGTGATGGCGAATGAAACCATTTGTTCTAGCTATCTCTCTTGTTTTTATTTGTCAGACTGCAAAAATAAATGAGTAAAAGCTAGATTTATTTAAGAAAGTTTTGTTAGTGCTTGACAGTTTTTTATAATAAGGGCAAATTTTCATTTTTATCAAGGGTATTTCTGGGACAATGTTTTTACAAATGTAAATATGGAATCTTCTATGTGGAGGATTTCTTATAGTGCTGGTGGAAATTGTGCATTTTCTTCTTTGTCCTATAAAGTAGCACTTTGATAAACTTGATTTCTACTTGGTTAGTGGAATTTAATGTATGTTGAAATTGGAGTTATTGAGAGCAGGAAAAAAAGAGCATTGGTCCTTTTGGAAAATTGAATAATCTAAATGACTGTTTTTTGGTACCAGACCGTTTTGAGATTGTTAGGATGAGCTACTTTTAAATGACACGTTTAAACTTAACACTTTTGTATCAGTGAAAATCACTCTGACACAGGAAAGTCAATATTACACTTTATTGTCAAAGGAGGCTTGTTACTCCCACCTGGTGTTCCATTAGCTAGGAGTAAAAGGGAAAGATATCCAAGATCTTGAGTATCAGTGACCAGTATTTAGCATTCTGGTGAAGATGAAATCATTATATAGTTTTGTCTGCATTTACTATTAATCATTGATCTGAGTCTTAAAAGTTAAACATATATTATAAATGACAGAGTGTATAGTTTTATTTTCCTGGCAAGTGGTAGAAGGTAAATAAATATCTGGAAAGAAAAAATATATTTTCCCTTTGTTCTCAGAGAAAATTTTATTACAACTTAATCAACATTTTAAAATATACTAAATCAAGAGAGGTTGATACTCTGAAGACACAGGAATATGTAAAAATGTTGATTTTAATAATTATCTGAATAGCACTCAGTAAAAATAAGAGCAAAACTACTAATGCATCCAATAAAACTGATAAATCTCCAAAACATTATGGGTGTGCAAGAATCCTTACATAAGTGTGCGTATCATATGATTCAATTTCACTGAGGTCTAGAACAGATAAAAATAATCTATGGTTTAGTAAAAATCAGAACAGAAGTTGTTTCTGGGAGGATGGGGTGGAAATGGACATGAGGTAAAGATAATGTAAATCTTGTCTAGGTTTGGATTTCATACACATGGCATTTGGAAAAATCAGCCTTGTGGAGTTAAAGTTTAGATATTTTCTTATACACAATTTTATCTCAAAAGAAAAATGTACTGAATTCTAGTTAATGATATACTCACTGAAGTGTTGAGGAGTGAAGAATATGGAAATAGATTTTGAAATCCATTTACAAATAAGATGGGCTGATGGATGGGTAAAGAGGTAGATAAATATGATGAAAAAGATACAGTAAGATTTACATTATTGTCTCTGTGGTGGCTCTATGGCTGTGCACTGCACAATTCTTGCAACATTTCTGTTTGAAATTTTTTATAATGAAATGTTAGCTCATCGTAGTTCTAAGTCTTTAAATAGATTTGGGTAAAGTCTTATAACTGATGCTAGAAGTCAGAGAAACTTTCCAAATATTATTAAATATTTTACATTAGGAGTCTCCAGAATTTATGATTCTAGAAAACTCTAATTCACAGTTTGTTCACAGATCAAAATATATGTAAAATTCTCATGATGGGAAATTTAACAGCGTGATAGCTGAGGGTTTTTTTTCTCTGAAACTGTATCTGTAAATCTCTTTCAAAAGAAATTGGGCCCATGAATTATATTTTTTGATGCACTGAATTTTAAAGGGTCATAGTTCTCAAACCTGAGTAATGCGTTGGAATTACTGTTTGGGGTGGAGGCAGCAATCTGTATTTTAGCAAAGTTTCTGATTCAAGATGTAGAGAGTGAAGTCTGAGAATTTGTACTTCTAGCAAGTTCCCAGGTGAGGCTGATGCCGTTTTGGAGGGCCAATTCTTTGAAGCATCCTGGCATGGAGTCTATCCTACCTTTCATCAGAAGCACCAATTGCCATCACTCCTTACTTTACATAGCAAGAATATGTAAGCAGATCAACTCCAGGCTTTTTGTGGAAAAATCAGGAAAAGAAGAAAAAAATGAGTTTTATTAAGTCTCTTAGCCTGTTTGATTTCTTTTTAATTTTATATATATTTAAAATAATAAGAATATATCAATTATCTAAAGTGGTAGGAAAAGTATTACAAAGTAGACTTTGAGATCTACTTCCCTACTTGCATTTGGCATATTTTCATGGAATAAAAACATTTTTTGTGACTAGTTTAGCAAAGCTAAGGGGACACTTTCTTTGTACAGCCTTTATCCCTCTTCCATCAGATTTAGAGTTTCTCTGTTGTAGCCACATTGTACTAACTGTACAAATTTGCTGCACTGAAATCATAGACTTACCCATTTGTTTAATTTACTAGACAGCATAATCTTTGTGATGTGATCATATTTGAATTGGTATCATTAATGCCTAGTATCTAGTAGTGAGTGAATAGATAAAATGAAAAGCAGATGCATGAATATACACATTTCCCGTGGCAGATACAGAATTTATTTAGATGTTGTTTGTCGTAAACCATGTCACTGCCCCCCTTTCCAAATAGCAAATATGTGGCTATTGGTTGCAGGTGGTTGGCCCCTTCAACATGCTTCAGACTTTAAAGGGTGATTTTAGGAGAATTAGATTGAGGGTGTGTATGCAAGTGACAACAGGATGAGATTTTGCCCTAAGAATGAAAGGCTGTTGACTTAAAGGTAGTCTATGAAAAGTAACTTCCCTGCTTGGCTGTTGGTTGGGTTACAAAGTAGGTAAGGATATTGCTCCTTTGGTAAAACTCTTAGTCCTGCCAAGTGGTGCTGAAATGTCAACATTGGCAGGTTTCAATCTGTCTCATTCAGTCATCCAAAGTCACCAGACGGTGAAGTATTGGCCTGAGGAATCAGGGCACTGGGAATTGTGACCAAGGTGGAAACTGTGGTTGTTTTTGCTGAAATGGAACTCACTTATACAAACAGCTGGGCAAACAGATATAAAGTGCTCCATTAAGGAAGAAAACAAGAAAACATTTTCCCTCTCAGATTTCTAGCAAGATGCCATTTCTTTCTAAATTCAGTAGCAAATATTCTCCAGGTATTTGGTGACCATAATAACCTAATAAAAAGTTTACTAGTTGACACCTGGGAGTTAAGGCTCAATGGGAATTGTTTGGGTGTGGCTCTATCAAGGGAGCTCTTCAGGTGAGCTGGAACTTTTTATTTCCTGCACTCTGAAAGTATGTGTTGCATGCAGGAACATGTCTTCCAGTAGCAAATTCCCCACAAGGCATTGGAGAGAGAACAGGCTGTTCTGCTTGCACTGGAGCAGAGATCACGAAATGTTGT
The DNA here is from genome assembly GCF_053574225.1 of Canis aureus. NCBI lineage: Eukaryota > Metazoa > Chordata > Mammalia > Carnivora > Canidae > Canis > Canis aureus. The sequence continues at coordinate 23,942,168 of NC_135645.1, forward strand.
AGGTTGAGCTTCCTGTTCACATTGATCATGTATGTGTAAAGTCAAGTTCTGAGTTTCTTTGAAAGTTCCCATTCCCACAGGCTGGCAGCTGTTCATGTAGCTCATGGGACTTTACCACAGCTTTTTTCTGTGCTTTTTAAAAAATGACATTTTTTTTCTGTAGATTTCTAAAAGTTTTGCTTTACCTTATCTAAACTATTTTCATCAGGATTTTCCCCTTACATATTTAGATTTGAGTTAATGAAACACAAGTAGGGATGCCTTCTGTTCATCTCTAAATCTGGGTGCTATTAATTGATTGCCTGAATGCCCTAGATCTCTTCATTTGTTCTTATTTAGATTTCTGATTCATCACCTGACTTGTGAATATTGAGCAAAGTAATTTCATTTGTATATTAGAGAGCAGAATGTCCAAGATGTTTGTGGCTGAGCCCCTGTCCTCCTTACACAAAGCATCCCAACACCCATATCCCTTATTACCAGTGTCAGCAGAATCAAGAGGCAGGGAAGATAGAAAATCTTCTATCTTTTGATAGAAATCAAAAGCATGAAGTAGGAAGAGTGGGAAGGAGCAGCTTGAGGCCTATGGGAAGAGTTTAGAGGCTTTCAAGTTAGTTACCCTTATCAAATCACCCATTTTTGTAAGCAGCAACTATTTCTGCATGGTCTTTGTGAGTGTGGGTAATGTATAGGGCCTATACATAAATGTATAGGGCCATAAATAAAAGTTGGTTTGAATAATGCCATTTAGAGATTTGCAATGCACAACACAACTGTCAGTGGCCTCCCTGTTTCTGGAAGACATGTTGTAAAGGTGCTATACGTTGATTGCACACTAGCTCTTTGCAAGCTCTCGTTAATTATCCACTGAGCCTTGGTAAAACTTCATTCCCAAAGAGTTGGGAAGAGAGTGATAGAGAATCTGTGGGTTTTTGAGAAGGAATTCCATTCTGGAAGCCAGAGATTCAGGATACCATGAGATATATGGGATTGATGATAGATGGAATACAATAAATTGAAATCTTAAAAGGATTTGTCTAGTAAGTACTTTGTGAGTGCTTTTAATTATAATTCTGCTTATCCACCACCACCACAAAGCCATTTCATTCCCTCTACCTGTCTTGTCTGGCATGCCATCATGTCACTGCAGAATGGGCGATGCCTTCCTTTATCTTCATAACCACCTTGCACAGATTCTCTTCTACTGGAATATTCTACAAGCATCTTGCTATTATAGCACTGCTGGAAGTAGTTTTTATAATGTCTAATTGTATTTAGTTGATGGAAACAATCTTTATTTTCCTTAAAATATTTAACTAAAACTGTCAAGCTTTTTCGGCTATGGAAAGTTTCCACTCATATCACTGGCTTTCAGTTTGTTGTTTTTGGTAAGAAAAGCCATGCTATAGACAACAGACAACACATTTCTATTTAAGGATCAGAAACAATTGAAGATTATTGTACAATTGACTTTGGCCACTCCCTTCACAGTGTGGCTGCCACAGGAAAATCAATGAAACTCCATATGGGTTTTTTTTTTTTCCCTTCTAACATATTTTCTTGGATCATGATACCAGGACAGGGAGTCATTTGAGTACCTTGCCTATTATAGGATCTCTTTTGGGCTCTCTAGGAATTAAAGCAAATGTTAAATTATTGCCAAGTCCCATGTTAAAATTATGGTTTGTATAACTTAGCATTACAGTTCAATTACATATAATCTCTGCCATCAAATATGGTTTTTGGAAGCTTTTGAACGTGTTGTCAGACAGTAATTGCCCTGTTTAATATGTAAACTGAAGATGTGATCATAAAAGCATTGGAATGTTTTCTACTTGCAGTGTATTGTGTAAGAAGAATATAGAATACATTTGAAACTTTGAACTGTCAGTTCTGGGAAGATAATGTCTAAAAAGGACTTGCTGATTTTATATATGAACCATCGGTTGAATGTGTAATAATCTTAGGCACTATTAAAACTCTTGCAAAGTGCTGTAATGGCAAGACAATTGAATGATCTTCCTTTAGAGGAATGTCTTCCATCTCTGAGAAAGGCCTACTACTCAGATGAAGAAAGTCATGCTCATGCTACAGAGGCATGATATCTTGCCAGACGAGAGTTTCAACCATGTTGAATTACATAAGTAATTTGTTTTGTTTTATTGCTGAGTCCTATCCCATTGTATGAATAAACCGTAATGTGTTTATCCATTTGACCATTGATGGCCATTCGGGCTGTTTCCAGTTTGGTGTTGCTTTGAATTATCTGCATACAAGTCTTAGTATAGTGTTATTTTTCCTTTTTTTGCTAAAAAAAAAAAAAAGAAAGAAAAAAAAACTATGAATAAAATTAATAGGTTATTTGGTAGTTGTCCAACAGTTTTCACAAGTGGTTATACCACTTAACATTCACATTCAAAATGTACGAGGGCTCCAGTTTTTCTAAATACTGCCTAACGGTTGTTATTGACTATCTTAATTTTATCCATTTTTGAGTGTGTAGTATCTGTGATTTTTAACTTGCCTTTCCCTAAAGACTAATTATGTTGACCAGGAGATGGTAAACTAGAACTGGTGAACAAATCCAGCCAACTGACAATTTTTACAAGTAAAGTCGACCTTTGAGCAATATGGGTTTGAACCGCACTGGTCCACTTATAAACAGATCCTTTTGATAAATACAGTAAATGTATCTTATATGTGAATGTATCTTCTCTTCCTTATAATCTTAATGTTTTCTTTTCTCTGGCTAACTTTACTGTAAGAATACAAATACAGAATATACTGTAAGAATATAAATATAGAAAACAAAATATGAGTTAGTTGACTACTTATGTTATCAGTAAAGCTTCCAGTCAGCAGTAGGCTTTTAGTGGTTAAGTTTTAGGGAGTCAAAAGTTATATGCATATTTTTTACTGTGTAGTGGGTCAATACCTCTAACCCCCATATTGTTCAAAGGTCAACTATATAGTTTTACTGAAACACAGACATGTCCCTTGGCTTATATAATGTTTGTAGCTACTTTTGTGCTCCAATGGCAGAGTTGAATAGTTGTGGTGGAGAACATCTGGTCTACAAAGCCTAAAATATTTAATATTTGACCCCTTATGGAGAACATCTGATGATACTGCTGTTGAGCATGTGCTTATGGTTATCACATATCTTTTTTAGTGAGGAATCTTTTTAAATATTTTTCCCTTTTTTAAAAAATATTTTATCTCCTTATTTAGTAGAAAGAATTCTTTTAAACATTCTGAATACAAGTTTTTAAATAGATATATGTGTTGGGAATACTTTCTCCCAATCTGTAGTTTGGCTTTTATCTCTCTTGTTCTTTTCAAGTTCAAAACTTTAAAAAAACTTGATCCAATGCGGAGAAAGGGGAACCTTCATGTACTGTTGGGAATGCAAACTGGTGGAGCCACTCTGGAAAACAGTACAAAAATTCCTCAAAAAGTTAAAAATAGAACTACCCTACAACTCAGCAATTGTACTACTAGGTATTTACCCAAAGGATACAAAAATGCAGATTTGAAGGGGTAGGTGTACCCTGAAGTTTATAGAAGCATTATCAACATTAGCCAAACTATGGAAAGAGCCCTAGTATCCATCAACTGATGAATGATAAAGAAGACGTAGTATTTATATATAATGGAATACTACTCAGCCATCAAAAAGAATTGCCATTTGCAGTGACATGGATGGAACTAGAGTATATTATGCTAAGTGAAATAAGTCAGAGAAAGACAAATGCCATATAACTTCACTCATGTAGAATTTAAGAAACAGAACAGATGAGCATAGGGGAAAGGAAAGAAAAATAAAATGAGATAAAAACAGAGAGAGAGGCAAACCATAAGAGACTCTTGACTACAGAGAACAAACTGAGGGTTTCTGAGGAGGAAGTGGGTGGGGGGATGAGCTAAGTGGGTGATGGGCATTAAGGAGAGCACTTACTGTGATGAGCACTGGATGTTAAAGGTAAGTGTTGGAGCATTAAATTCTCCTGAAACCAATATTATACTATATGTTAACTAACTTGAATTTAAATAAAAACTTAAAAAATGAATTAGATCAAATTTTAAATTATTTTTTTACCAGTTTTTTTAAATCTATGCTTTATCAGTTTTTAAAATCTATGCTGTCATATCTGAACTGATGGGAATTAATTACTTTGATATCTTAGAAAATTTGACTTTGTATGAAAAAAGTGACTAAGTTTAGGGGATGGCGGTATAAATGGAATGGGTGTTTAAAAAGGGAAACATTACGGATAATAATAATAAGGTTTATTCTTTTAGTCCTGAAAGAATTGAGTCATTATTTTATTGACATCAGTATTATAGCTATTATTTTACTTAATATCTCGTAAATTAATGCTGATCTGGTTTATTCCTAAATTTGCTATTTAGAGTATTTCTGATGTCTTCTTTAGTGTTTTGTACTGAGAGCACATAAACCAATGATTGCTGCTACACAAATAGATACTTTTTACTTTTAAAAAAAGAGCTTTAGTATCAGTTTTCTCTTGAAGCGATTTTATCAACTTGACCAACTACATACCAAACTTTAGGCCACATTCTGAAATATTTTGGAAAGTATAAAAACCTTAGAAAGGTTTTTCACTGATTTTAATGCCACAGGTCATGTATTTACTTTTAAAAATTAAAAGAGAATTAATTCTAATTTGATTCTGAAAGATTTTTTTCTGTTAGTATTTTAGGACACCCTTTTGAACTATTTAGAGATACGCTAGGATATTACAAAAAGAGGATTAGAAACAACTGTCCTAGGTCCAGGGTTCTACTTTACCAATGTGCAATCTTCTTCTCAGCCATAATGGTGGTGTTTTCCTGGAATATTTACATTCTTTGTCTCACAATTGATTGGCATAGACTTTATTTCTCATACGAGATATACAATAAAACGCTTTTCCAATACTCTAATTACTCTGTACTTCTGGGCTATTCTGGGTAACATATCTGCCATTTTACTTATAAATGTTTTCCTAGCTAAGCTCATATCATGTTATATTGTCTTTCTATTAATTCTACCTTATATCATTCACCGGAGGCTTTCACATTAACATTGAAAGGTCACTGCCATCACATGACTAGTGTTCCAAACCATTAAACTAGAATTACTCAGAATGAAGAATAACTAACTTATCAAAAATTAAAAATTCTTATAAGATGCATAGAGATATACCCTACAATATTGGGGGAAATTGTCCAGTAGTATAAAATTGAATACTAGTCCAAACATTCATTTGAACAAATGATTGACAAACTTAATCAGATGAAAGAGCAAAAATTGCTTGAACTTTTTGCTGAGCACTGAAGACCAATGGTGTAATAACTGAGTGGCTGAAGTGGTGTAGAGAAGACAAACCAAAGATAGAGGGAATCCATCCTGAGTGACAATATAAGCATAGGTGAAAGTGCATTGCAGGATGTGAGAAGATTATACTGGCCCAAAAGAAATAAGATATGTTGAGAAGTAACAAAGGAAGTAATGTGTGCCAGGATAATGAAAGGGCTTGAATTTCTAGCTTCAAATAAGGAACTGGGATGAGAGTCTCAAAATAATTAAGTTTGTGATCCTGCTTTGAGTTAAGATTTGTCTGCGTGCATCTCTCTTTCTCAGAAATTTTAAAAGTTTAGCTCCAGAGGGGAGTATGATTTAGGAATTTTGGAGAAAATAGGTCAGCTAAATGCCAACTCATTCAAAAAGTTACAGGATATTGATGTATTTACTGACATAAATTATTAGCCAAAGGGAGAAAGACTGGAGTCATGAAAATTCCCATGCAGAGGAAATGAGAACACTTCCACCTTTGCTGGTCAGTAATTCTGTTTACAGCCTTCCTTTTCCTCACTCGGTACAGCCATCCTTTCCACTTTCCAAGTGGAAGAGTAATGTGGTACATTAGGCCAAAGTCTATGAGCAAAGGTCTAATTTGATGATGCTTAGTCAAATATGAGCACAACCTAAGTACATCAAGATTCCTTATTCTCTGCTTCCTAACAAGGGGTTGGAAACAGGCCAGCTGTGTTTTGATTTACTGTGGGACCTAATAACCATCTAAGGTAGTGGATTATGCCCTTGACCTAAATTTGTTCCATTCCACTGAGCAGGATAGAGTTATTCTAGGGTTAATCTAGGTACATAACTAAGATGGGAAAATTGGCTTGGACAAAAGCTATGTTATAGCTGAAGTATAAATCCCCTCCTCAAAATCTAGTGAAGGTAGGACAAAACATCACTGGTGAGCAACAGTTTGAGCATTACTGTCTGGGGGTTAGCCACTCCTTTACTCCACTGGGAAATGATGATGTTCTCTATAAAAACAGAGCGGGAAGTGCAGCTTGGTGAGAAACTGAGATCCAGTTTTGACCTTGCACTTAACTTGCAGAGTGACAAGAAGACTGGGTGCCCTCAAATGCATTGTTTATGCTATGAGAGAATTACACTAGATGAATCTTCCTTGGACTTGGATAAGCCCCCCAGTATCTCTGGGCTTCAATGCTGCCACAAATGTGGGAATAGCAATTTGATAATCTAGAACTTTATAGAAATCTCATCAAATTCTTGAAGTACAAAGATCTATGTACATACCTGGAAATAGTAGTATGGGCTGCTGAGGTAAGAGAGTGCTTCCTACAACCTGGTATCCAAGAAGAGGCTATCTGTATTTCTCTATTTTTGCAAAGGCCTATTGGAATTCATTTATGTAGCTATTTTGAGTAAGTCCAGGATAATTTTAACTGGAATAGTACATTTTAATGTGATAACTTTGGAAGCCATACTGTTCAGAGGTGTTGACTGGTATTAATGCAATATAAGTCTTCATAAGAAATTGAATGTGGATTACTAAAGTAATAAATGCAATCTTTCCGATGGGCAAACTATTTTAAAATTATTAAATCTCTGTGGGATAAAGGAAGAAAATAATTGAGATCTACAATCTTGTATCTAAAGTCCTTGGGGTCAGACATGTTTTAGAATTCAGAAAATCTTTGAATTTTAGAAATGTACTAGGTTGCCTAGACTAGATATTAAGGCGCCTCTTCGGTGGGGCCTTAATTAAACATATTAATGTGTTAATTAATATTAATTATAATCAATTATTAATATGTTAATTAATATTAATATTAATTATGTTAATTAATATTCCTACAATTAAACATGTGAATAGTTACACAAAATAGTTACACTATTCAGTGGGAGTTGAGAAAGATTTAGTGGCCTCATTATGGTTCAGATTGGGTTTTATTACCAAATTAGTTTAATATGAATTTATACAAAATCTTACAAAGCCATTTTGGATTTCTGTATTGTGGCTAAAAGGTTATGAATGGGTTTTACTAAGTAACCAATTATTGAGCAATTACTATGTGCCTGCTTTAAGACCGTGCCATTTACACTAATCTTTGTAAACAACCCATCAAAGTGGACATCGTTATCTAGTATTCATAACTTACAAATCAAGAAATTCAGGGTTGAATATGTTCAGGGACTCACCAGAGGCCCATTGATGATTAAGTTGCAGAGTTGGCTTTTGAAGTCTGCTCCTTCTGGTCCCAAAGACAAAAGACAATGTTGTTTACTCACTGCTTGCTCAAGACTTCTGGTTGGTGTGGTAATCTGCCGCTGTTGCCTACATAGTTAATTAAATTTTCAAGGCTTTTTTTTTTTTTTTTTTTTTTTTTTTTAAGTTTTCTCTTGTCACGCTGCACAATCTCTCTGGGAAAGTTCATCCAGTGATTATTTAGAAACTGATGACATCCAGATGGATCTGTGTTCTATTTCTGAGCATCACCCTTGATTATTCAACCTCCTGTGGGTCATCTCCATGTAGTTTTCTCACTGACCCTGCAGGACCCAAATAGACCTAAAGATCTTTCTCCTCCAACCATCAACTCTTTCAGAGTTCCCTATTCTCCCTAAAATGACCCCCCCACATCCATGTCCCTTTGTTTCCAGCTCTGTATATAAATTACTAAATCTTGTGGGGATACAGCTGGAGGGCAGCATTGATGAGGCTGGGGGGTTTCAAAGTACAGTAGTTAAATTTACTAATAAGAAATTTCAGATCCTTTGAACATTCACAAACTGTATAAAAGGAAGGTTCTGACTCTTGTGGATAAATAAAAGAGCCTTCAATCCCATCCACCTGCTCAATAATAAACTACCAAATACTAAGCCCTAAGATTTTACTTTTGTGTTCTAGACTGCTTTAGTCTATATTATTTAATTTAGATAGCTTTATTTGATCTATGTTACTTAGTTTGGATTTTTGGATCTCAAAATTACCCGTGTTTTAGCTGTTTGGGTGTATGTGCTGGAAAATCGAGTAGCCAAGTAGGTAGCATGCCTTCTAGTAACAATACCTCTAGCAACTAACCTTCACTTCCAATTTGCCCTGGGATGCTAAAGTGGCAGAATAACAGCCCTGCATTTTTTGTTTCCATCTTTAGGTAAAAGGCCAAGCCTGAAAGTCCACATCAATACCACGAGTGACTCCATCCTCTTGAAGTTCCTACGTCCAAATCCAAATGTAAAACTAGAAGGTTTTCTCCTAGGATATGGTAGCAACTTGTCACCAAATCAGTACTTCCCTCTTCCAGCAGAAGGCAAATTCACGGAGGCTGTGGTCGGTAAGAGGTTTGGGTTTCGGGCATGGGAAGAAAAGAGGTAATGGGTGCCACACGGACTGTAAATCATGAAGGCAAGCAGCCTTTCTTCTACATCTTCTACATCTCAGCCAAACCAAATGCCAAAATTACAAACCATCTACATAATTGTTGTGGCCTATAGAGCATAGGTCCTTACATGAAAAAATACAGAATGTGAATTCTTTGTGTGCTGCAGAAATACTCACCTTCATTGCCACTATACCCACAATCCTTGACCATAGAACTTAAATTGCACAAGGGAATAAATAGGCCCAAATGCCTGGTTTAGATCTCTGTAACATTACCTGTTTATTCGGATTAATGTTTCTCCCTGTTTTGTCTTTACGCTCTTCTGGGGGAAAATAACAGCTATAGCTTTCTGGGCATCTCTTCATGAGAAGCTGCCTTTAAAAAAGGGAAGAAAGAGAAGAAAATTAAAATTTTTTTTAATTTAAAAAGATTAAAAAAGATTAAGAGCTTTTACAGGTATCATAAAATTTTACATTTTTTTTGAAAATGTTTTAGTCCCATTAGCAATGTAGTTTGAGGGTGTAAGCATCTTTAAGCCTCATTCAGAAAAATTATTTCCAAATAAAACCTTTTTTTTAAAGCATAACTTTTTTTTAAAAGGGGAATCATGTATTATGAATGCCTTCAAAACTTTCTGAACAGTCTCAGAGGAGATTTGTATTTTGCTCCATTGCTAGGATTATTGCTAAAGGGCCTTGCCATGAGGTTCCCATGTGTAACCCTGTCACATGAACTATCGTAGATCAGATCTGGCATTCATGCATATATGCAGGGAACATTGAAGATAAATATATTTTTCCCTGCAGCCCCTTGTTCCTCAAAGAGAGGTCTGTTATACTTTAAAATCAGACAGGGGAGTGACATTATTAATTATATATGTCTAGACTGGATTTTACCTAAGATAATTGTGTTAAAGCAAACACATAGTTTGTTGCCAAAAAATGTGATAATTAAGCACTTTTGACAAATGTTATAATACTAACCCTGACCATATAAACTGAAAAGAATTTAAAATTTTGCAAATATTCCCCCACCACATTCACTCTTGACTACAAAAAGTACTTGGACGCTGCATACTTGCCCCATGTACCAACAGGCCTATTGCTCCTTTATTGAGCATTAGAAGTAGTATTTTATTTACGATATTTTCTCCCCTTGGTTATTTAGATTATTTGGTCAATTGTAAACTTCCTTTCCCTAAGAGGTGAAAGATGAAATCAGATTGCTAGTAAAACACATGTACAAAAAAGTAAAGAAAATTTCTGATATAAATGGACCAAGCTTATCAGTAGCTGAATGATGAGGGATAATCAAATGGATTCAGTACATGTTTATTTATTTACTGTGGCTGTCCTTTAAACTTTTTTTTTTATTAAGGAAAGTTCAAACATTTAAGGAGAGAAAACATTACAATGACCCTCCTGTTTCATCATGCAACTTGAATATATATCACGGTTTTGCTGATCCTGTTCTATGTACTCTTCACATGTACAATTTTTTTATTAGGGGATTTTTAAAATTTATTTTTATTTTTTTTATTAGGGGATTTTTAAAGCATAACTGGTTATCATATTTTTAAATCTGTGAACCCTTCAGTATGATAAATATTTTGAGTAATGTCATGCCTTTATCATATTATAATAATAATTGTATGATATCATTGAGTACTAAGTCCATATTTAAATTCCTCTGCTGATCTTAAAAATGCCTTCTTGGAGTTCTTTTTTGAATCAGGATCCAAACAAAGTCTACATGTTACATTTGGTTGTTATGTCTCTTAAGTAACTTTTATCCTATAACAATCCTCTCTCTCCTCCCTTTTTAAATGTCACTGATTGTCTCAAGTTCTTGGCTTATACATCCTGGTCTACATTTGCATTTAACTAGTTGTTTGCATTCTGTAATTTTTGACTGGTCCGTCTGTCTTGTATTTTTTCCCATGGAAAAAAAAATAGATTTGGAAGCTGTGTTAAATTTGGATTCAGCTTCTTGGGAGAAAGAAGACTTTATAGGTGGCATTGTGTATTTCCTAACAACTCACAAAAAGAAGCACATAAATGGCTGGTGTCATACTTTGTGATGTTAAGGTTGTTCGGTGTGTTTAGGTGGTCTCACACTCATCCCTCCACTATAAAATTTGCCATCAAATTTTCACTTAATCAGCAATAAATGGGAAAAGTATTGCCCAGATCCATTATTATGGCAATTTTACTTCTAGATACATTCTGGATATAATCTGTCTGAAATTCTACAATAAAGAATTTATTTTTAAAAAATTTTCCTTACAGAGTTTTGGGAAGGACAGGATAGCTTCTCATTGTAATCTATTGGTGTTCTGATAATCTCCAGTGATAACCTATAATAATGTTTTATGATCAATAAGAGTGCATTGACTTTTATATATTTAATGAGGTTTAATCAATATATTATTTATCCAACCTTTATGAGTCTTCTCATTGTCTAGCGTGCATAGGGTTGGCTGTTCACCTTGGTTTACTATTAAACTGTGAATTTCTTGAAGTCAGGGTTTATGTTATTCTTTGGTTAATCATAGCAGAATGATTTACATTGAGTAGATAGGCAGTAAATAATTGTGGCACTGAATTGAATAAACTCAAATCTGTGTCAAATATTTGGGCTGGAGGAGGCCAGGAGAGATTGTCTGGTCTGAGCCCTTGTCATCAGGCAAGAATATATCTTAGCCATCCAGGGTAGGTAAAATATATCACTGTGTATCTTAAAGATCTCTAGGGACAAAGATTCCAAAACTTCTCCTGGAAGGCTATTCCAAGTAGCCTTTTAAAAATTCTTACCTCATCCTTTAGAAAAATGAGTTCTTTTATAATTTCCTTTCTCTTCTAGTATTCTACTGGAAGCGGAAAAAAAATTCCTTTCACATTTTTCCTTTCCATCTTTCTTTATGCCAAAGAATCTGTGTGCTTCTACTTTTATTACTTCAAAATGGACTTACGTTTCCAAATTAAATGTGATTCTTTGGTTGCTTCAGTTTATTATTTGCAGTCTTTCTTAATGACTGTTTTGTATTAAACAGTCCTAAACTCCTATCTGGTTAGTTTTTGGTTGCTGCTATAACAAATTACCACGGATTTGGTGGCTTAAGACATCACACATTTATTATCAAAAAAAAAAAAAAAAGACATCACACATTTATTATCTTACAGTTCTGTATGCCAGAAGCCCAGCCTGGCTCTCTCTGGGCTAAAATCAAAGTGTGGGTTCTCTCCTGGAGGCTCTGAGGGAAAAATCTGTTTCCTTGATTTCTGCAGCTTCTAGAGACTGCCACATTCCCCTTCCACCTTCAAGCCAACAACAGTGAGTCAAGTGTTTCTCATTCCACATGTCTTTGAATTCATCTTCTGCTTCCCTCTTCTACTTTGAAAGATCCTCGTGATTATATTGAGGCCAGCTGGATAATCCAGGTTGTTCTCCCTGTTTTAAGTCAACTAATTAGCAACCTTATTTATATCTGTAACCTTAATTCTCTTTGTCATGTACCAAACATATTTACGGGTCCTGGGAATTAGGATTTGGGCAGTCTTGGAGGGACCATTTTTCTGCCTGCTACAAACTATACACACTTGAAATTTGTGTCTCTATTCTTTCTGCCACCAGTTGACTGTATGATTATTCTCAACTCTGTTCATCTGTAACAGCAATAAAGTCTATTTTTCACAGATGTGCTGTGGGTGCATTGTGAATTCATGATTACCAAGTGATGAGTTGAAATCCCTTGAGTGCAAGCAGCTCTACAATAACAAAGAATCATTCCTTTGTGAAAAGAGCATCACTTACAGCCTCTCCTTTTACTCTTTTCTGTAATAAGAAGTTTTAGTAAACTAATAGTTTTCAGTTGCACTGAACTAGACCCAAATGGAGTAACTCATTTTCATCTTCCAGCCACTATTAAGTGCCACAATTGGACACACACTTCACTTGTTTGATGTGTTTCAAAGATTCTACTGTTGAGATGAGAAGCTGTGGATCATTCAGAAATAAGTTAGCATTTAGTGACCAGTGGACTAAAACTCTCATACAGAATAATCTGTTATAAATATTTCTATATTTCTTTTAATACTGGTTTATCTATTATTGAAAGAGGCATTTTCAAAACTTACATACTAGTCTTATATGTAAAACTAAATAATAAAATATTCCCTTTAGCTATTTTGAAAAATATAATTTGTATAGAACTGTAAAAAAATGTATTTCAGCAAAATCTTCTAAGATTTTAGATTAATTGGAACAGTAAAAAAAAAAAGTATTATCCTAGGTGACTATGAATAGCCATTAACAACCATGAGAGCCTTGCAATGATGTGATAAAACATGATTCATATTTAGTAGATCTAGGATCCTGTATCCTCTTTTTAAAACCCATACCATGAATGTTCTCATTTCTGGTTTACTCATTCAGGCAATGCTTTGTCATTTATAAGTTCAGCTGCTAGTAATTTTGCAAATATTCAATAAAGTAAAACGTGAGATTTTTTTGACATTGAATCTTTATCGACTCCTACTTTATGATGTTCCCTTGACTGCTAAAGCTACTTTAATCGGTATCACCTGGGAGGGAAAGAGTTGTCCACCAATTATGTCATGCAAGGTAAGGAGTTATTTTAGTATCCTTACTGCAAGAAAAGCTTGAATTCAAAATAAATCATATAGTCATCACTTCCATGGATTCTGACTAAAGAATTAGTCTTCTAACAAGGTGTTAGCACTCAAAGGGATTTAAGAGGACAAATTTCTTGTCCTGTTAGTCACAACTGCTAACCCTTATACTCACTGCGCTTATAGGGCAGACTTCTCACCTGTAGCCAGGGGCTCCTCAGCTGCTCTCCCCAGTTGCCATCTTGCTGCTAGCCCTGGAGAGTGATTTCTGAGCTTGCTAGGAAAGTACTAACAGTACTAACTGCTCGGTATATGGTCTACACTGGATGGAGCCTGGCCTAGAATGTTGTCGTGCATTCTAGGACAGATCCACCTCCACCCAGAGAAGCAGTATGATGTGGGGAAACAGCATGTATGTACTTTTGAGCCAAACGGATCTGGGTTCAAATTCCATACAACAATCTATGGTGGAGTAGTTCTAGGTAAGTCCTATAACTTCTCTGTTTCATTTTTTTAATATAAAATACAGAATAATCTTTCATTGGTGTTGTGAAGATTATGGATAAATTATATAAGGCAGCTAATATAAACCCTAGTACAGAACAGTGGGCTTTATAAATTTTGTCAGTTACTTTCTTAACATGCCAAATGGTCTTGGATAATTTTAACCTTCCTGAGCTTTGTCTCAATTGCTAATAGTAACTGGGCTCAATCACCACTAAAGTTCTGGTCTGCTCAGACTTAGTGCAAGGTTGAAAACCTTGGTCTAAGTGGTAGCCCTGTGGTTTTGTTTTCTGTTTTGTTTTATTGGTGGGGTGGGGGGCAGTCAGGAAAATTATAGAAGTATATTGCTTTAGCAAAGCTGTCAGTAACTAAAAGAAGTAACCAAACTCCTCGCTTTGTCGTACCTTACAAATGTTGTCTTAGAAGGGACAACTCCCAAAATAGATTAAGAAACTAAAGAAGCCAGAAACTTTTAAGACTATGACACAGCACCTTTGGTGCACTCACTTCTTGCCTGTAGTTGTGATCACCTTTTAATAATTAAGGGGAATTTCCTGTTTGGTGCCCTCTGCTGAATAGAGCCTTCACGTGACTCCTGGAATTCCATAGCTGTGGCCTTGAAAGCAGAATGGGATGATCCTGAAAAGATACAACTGAAAGGATTTGTCATCACTAAATTTTACTTTTCCACTCTCTTACTCTAGTGAAGCAATTTTTAGCAAGAGCATAGTAAACATTTTGACATATTCTACTCAATATAGGTCAAAATAAAAGCACGACACTCAAGCAGTTACTAGACTGAGGGTAATTTTATCTCAGCAAGTTCAGATCAAAACTTTTAAGATTTTATTTATTCATGAGAGACACAGAAAGAGGCAGAGGCACAGGCAGAGGGAGAAGCAGGCTCCATGCAGGGAGCCCAACATGGGACTCAATCCCAGGTCTCCAGGATCAGGCCCTGGGCTGCAGGCGGCACTAAATCGCTGAGCCACCTGGCTGCCCTCAGATCAAAATTTAATCATCAGTTTTTTATTCTGAAATTTCTCACTGTCTTTTATTTAACAGGGGAAAATCGATTATAAAAATTTGAATAAAGTTAGTTATAATGATCCAGAGCAATATATATAGCATGGTTAAGATACTACTTATATTCCTGTAGATTATGAATACTCCCCTATACGTTTGTGATTTTTTTTTTTAATTTAGGTATAATTAATGTATTAGGTTCAGGTGTAAAACAGTGATTTGGTGTTTTATATAGTGAGAAATTATCACAATACGTCTAGTTAATATCTGTCATACAGTTACAAAAATATTCTTTTCCTTAGAATTTTTAAGGTCTCTCTCAACAACTTTGAAATATGCAGTACATTGTTAACTATAGTCACCATGCTGTACGGTATATTCCCATGACTTGTTACAACTGGAAGTTTATTGTATCTTTTGATCCCTTTTACTCATTTGGTCTCCCTTGGTGCCCCCAGCAGCCACCAATCCATTCTCTAAATCTATGAGCTTGGTTTTGTTTTTGTTTGCTTTAGATATATCTAAACATATAAATGATACCATTTAGTATTTGTTTTTCCTGTGTTACTTACTTCACTTTGCATAATGCCTTCAAGGTCCATCCAGGTTGCTGCAAATGGCAAAATTTCACTCCTTTTTTTATGGCTGAATAATATTCTTATGAGAGAAGGTGTGTTTCCATTCACTGATGCACATTTAGATTGTTGCCGTGTTTTGGCTATTGTAAATAATGCTGCAGTGAGCGTGGGGATGCATATATCTTTTTGAGTTAGTGTTTTCATTTTCTTCAGATAAATATCGAGAAGTGGAATTGTTGGATTACATGGTAGCTCTATTTTTAATGTTTGAGGAATCTCCATCCTATTTTGCATAGCAACTGCATCGATTACATTCTTGCCAACTGTGCATGAGGGTTCTTTTTTCTCCGCATCCTCACCAACACTTATTTCTTGCCCTTTTGATGCCAGCCATCCTGACTGTTGTGAGGTGATTTCTCATTATAGTATGGAATTTCATTCCCCTGATGATTGGTGATACTTAACGTCTATTCATATGTCTCTTGGCCTTCTGTATGTCTTTTTTTGAAAAATATCTATTCAAGTCTTCTATCCATTTTTAAATGGATTGTCTGTTTTTGCTGCTGAGTTATTTATATATTTTGGTTATTAACCCCTTATCAGATACATGACTTACAAATATTTCTCTCATTTAGTAGCTTGTCCTTTCATTTTGTTGACGGTTTCCTCCGCTGTACAGAAGCTTTTTAGTTTGAGGTAGTCCATCTGTTTATTTTTGTTTTTGTTGTCTTTGCTTTTGACATCAAATCCAAAAAATTGTTGCCAAGACAAATGTCAGAGTTTACTGCCTATCTTTACTGCTAGTTGTATGGTTTCAGGGCTCATGTTCAAGTCTTTAATCCATTTGAGTTAATTTTTGTGAGATAGTGATCAAATTTCATCCTTTTGGATGTGGCTATCCCATATCCAAAAACCCAGTTTTCCCAACACCACTTGTTGAAGAAACTGTCCCTTCCCTACTGTGTATTCTTGACTCCCTTGTCATAAATTGTGTATGTGTGGGTTTATTTTGGGGCTGTGATTCTGTTCCACTGATCTTATGTCTGTGTGTTTATGCAAATACCATACCGTTTTGCTTACTATAACTTTGTAATGCAACAAGGGTACATGAAACAAGGGTACATGAAACAAGGGTACATGAAACAAGGGTACATCATACTTCCAGCTTTGTTTTTCTTAAGATTGCTTTAGCTATTTGGGGTCTTCTGTGGTTCTACACAAATTTTACAATTGTTCAACCCCCTCTACACGTTCTACCCTTAATTTTTACATTTGTATAGAAAGAAGAAAGATGCTTTTCTTTTTTCTTTCATCATTGCAAACTTTAGAATTTCAAAGGTTTTTTTTTGTATCTTTTTCATAAAAATGTTTATGCTCTACTCATTTTTATGGAAGTGGGATGAAATGTAATAGAGAATGCCATTTATTACACTGAAAATAAATATATCACCTTAATGACAAAAACAAGTGAACTTTTATTCTAAGCGTCACAAGGAAAGTGGTGGTGGATTCACTGAAGAAAAATACCTGAAAAGAAAGGTTGAAAATAACTGAAGGAATTATAGAGGGAATTAATTAAGTTGACAAATAGTGAAAGAGGAGCAGGATAAGTTAATGGCAGGAAAAGATAAAGAGCCAGCTATTACAGCCAGCTCAGTCCCTCTCTTTCTTGGCAGGTACTTAAGGATTAATGACTTTAAACAAGAGGGTATGAAGGGAGACAGCAAAGTAGCAGCCAGCAATGATTTCAAGGCAGTCCTCAAATGCACATTGGGATGCTGATTATGCAGGGGTGGTCAGTCTTATTAGTTCACTTTTACACATAAGGAAGTGAATCTCCGAGTTTTAAGCAAACTTTCTAAACTTACTTACTCAGCTAGTAAATGACAGGTCCAAGATTTGAACCCAGGGAGTCTGGCTCTAGAAACTGAGCTCTGAAACACTCTACTTCCTCTACAACTTTGAGAACTTTATCTGTTCTTCTATAGTAGATCATCCATAGCCCCTCATACGTTGCTTCTATAATGACTTTCAAACAAATAGGGGGAAAAAAAGCCATATGTTCTAGAAGGAGCCATTGGCTACCTAATGAATTAAGTTAAATGATTTAAATGAGTTAAAGTACATAAAGCACCTGCTGTGTCCTTAAAACTTGTTCTCCCCAACCTGTTCCACCATCATCACTATCTCTATTTGTTATGAGCTCCCCATCTGTTAAGTCCTACCTTCTCTGTTCCCTGCTAAGCCATTTCTGGCCATGGCAGTCAACATTTATGTCCCTTTCTATGTATATCCTAGAGGCTAAGTATTTTCTTTTACCATCATTCTTAATAAATGGCTATTTATTTTTATTTTTGGGTATCTTGTCTGCTCCCATGTTCCATCCAGATAGAAAACCCCTAGGAGTTAAGAACCCTAGAGGCTTTCCCTTTTTACCTCCAGTATCATCACTGGCAGGTAAAAAGGGAATGAATGAATGAATGAATGAATGGCAGAAAGGCAAGGGAAAGGCCCAAAAAGTCTAAAACTGGTGGGTCATATTTAAGATGGATTTTCCTCTTTTGTTTAGAACTATTTTCAGAATGTCATCTAATTCCTACTTAGTTGTTTCTCTGGAAATGGTTTTCCCACTTGGGAAGTATTTGGCTTTGAATCTTTAAGATTAATCCAAAATTTTCATTAAAAAAAAAAAAAAATCTCTCAATCACAATCACTTGATTTTCTTCCGAGGTACAAAATTTAGCCGGACTTAAGTAAGCTTCAATTTTAAAGAAATTGGCCTAGCGGGTATCAATTTCTTAATAAATATGAAGCCATCATTTAAGCAATTTGCCATGAGTTGACACCAGAAGTTTCATAATAGATGACCATCTCACCATGTTTTGATACAGATAACATCTTTTCAAAGTTCTATTTTTCTGTTGGATTCAACTATAATGTTCTCATGGTCTTCCTGACCTCACCAAACAACAGATAAACTGTCTCCAAGTTTCTTTTCTTGGAAATATAATAAAAAGAATTTATAATATTTCAATATAAAGCTTGACAATTTTTTTTCAGATGTATCGCACAATTCACTGGGATTGAAATCTAACTTAAAAAAATTAATTCCTGGGACTCCTGGGTGGCTCCGTGGTTTAGCGCCTGCCTTCGGCCCTGGGCATGATCCTGAATTCCCGGGATTGAATCCGATATCAGTCTTCCTGCATGGAGTCTGCTTCTCCCTCTGCCTGTGTCACTACCTCGCTGTGTCGCTCATGAATAAATAAAATCTTTAAAAAAAAAAAAATGAAACCTAATAAAATAAAAAATAAAAAAATAAAAATAAAAAAATTCATTCCTAATTATACCTAAAAGAGTTTCCCCAACCCAAGGTTTATGACCCTTTGGCCATGGACAAAACAAAAGCACGCCCTATCCCAGATTTGTTGCAAGAGACTTGCTGTGAAGATATCTTAAATGGAAAGATAGCTGCTAGTAGAAGGATAAATTGGGAAGTTATGTGGAACAGATATACAAGATCATATGTAGACTTAGAAATCTCCTTTACTTTTAGGAATACATCTCACAATTAAGGAATATAATCAAATCTCGGTCTCCTAATGGCCCACTTATTTCCTTATACATTTTCCTTTCCCTGAGCACAGGATACCTGGTACTTAAGGATCATACTTGAAGTGCTATGTCATGAAGGCCAACATTTGGTTATATTCTGTTTTGGATTGTTCTGTTTTTGTTATTTTTGTTTCGTTCTGTTTTCATTTGTGCCCTATCTGACTTGCTAAATAGTGAATTCCTTGTGATCAGAGCTGAGCCTCCCCTTCCCTCATGTACTCCACAATCAGGGTCAATAGATCTTTGGATATAGGAGCTGACTACCCAGAGTTTGATTGGTGGTTTGCTGGAGAGTCTCCCAGTCAACAAGATAAAACCTCTCTCTTTGTTCAAGGTGGTAATCTCTGGGAGGAAAAAAAAAAAAGAAACTATTCAATTAGGTTAATGCCTTGTGACCCTACCCTACTTCTTAGGCACAGTTAGAGCTTATACCTCTTTTCTTGCCACAATTAATACTGCTTCCTTTTGTTTCAAGTGTCCCAATTCAGTTAAAAATTATATGCTTAATATATACTTGAGAGAAAGCCTTGAATTCTTGGCATGGACCCCAAGTCTTTCACCATCTGACTCCAAGCTGGTAGCTTAGCCTCTCCCCCCTGCAACTCGGAACACTCCTCAATGAGAAAAGAGGAACAAAATCAAGAGATTTGCTACAGGTTTGACTTTGATGAATTCCATTCAGAAGCCTGGGCATGTAGAGATTGCTCAACAAATGCAGGAGTAGAAGTTCTCACCACCCTGTTTACTGATGATGTAATGTTGTTGAGCACCTGTAATGTGCTGGGCCAAGGGATTCACGGAAGTAAAATCCTCTCTCTCCCCTCTACATGGTAACATCGATTAAAGCATTTAGGGCAGCCCGGGTGGCTCAGTGGTTTAGCGCTGCCTTCAGCCCAGGGCGTGATCCTAGAGACCCGGGGTCGAGTCCCACGTGGGGCTCATGCATGGAGCCTTCTTCTCCCTCTCCCTGTGTCTTTACCCCTCTCTCTGTGTTTCTCATGAATAAGTAGAATCTTTTTTAAAAAATTAAAAAAAGAAAAAAAGAAAAAAAACTGTTGATTTGAAAGCTTTGGCTTTTTACCTGATAGTTAATGTGACCTAGCTTTTATTATTTGAAAGAAAACTACCCAAATGAAGTCCTGATTTTTTTTTTTTATACTACTTCCTATAGAGATAATAATGAAGTGATGAACTCACTGGAAAATGTGTGCGCGCGCATTAAGCCTCCCCTTCAAAAGCAAGCCCTTGCCAAACCTTAGACCAGTTCTAAGACAACAGAGACAACACCCTACACTACAGTTCTCTGTGGGGTGCACATACAAAACACAGGCAAGAAAAAAAACCACAGGCAATAAAGTCAACGATTTTAATGTCTACCAGGTCTCCTAAACTAGAAAAGGATGTGGACTGGATGTGGAGGCAAGTGGGTAAGAGAAATAGTTCGTTAAATATTTGTTTCCAGTGTCTGGGAGAGAATTGGTCAGAGCTGGAAAGTAAGGCAGGGTTATCTTGGGACAGTGGCTGAGATGCTCCAGACTGGTGGATGCCAGGACCACAGGAAATAGAAGCAACCTGGTACATCACGGCTGGGGTGGGTATGCGGGGACTGGGGACGTAGGGTCAGGGCAAGGCGGATTTTGTGGGCACGTGTGACCAGTGCATTCCGGAGGGCCCTGCGTTAGAAGTTTGCTGCTTTGCTGTCGCTGCTGCTTTCTCAATGAGGTCAGATGAGACCAGGTGTCCGTACTGAGGGCTTGTTCCTGGGCTCCTGGGCCCGACCTCCCAGCTCCTCCTCTGGTTTGATTGGATGCCTGGTCCCCTACCGCCCCTCCTGCAAGGCCTTCCTCTCCACATGCAGACTTGGTGACTACCACTGACTTTGCCATCAGGAGGGCCTTGGTGACCTCTGGCAGGACGTGGCTCCAGCAGTTGTTGCAGGGGCTAGCGTGGCCGCATGCATCCACCTGTGGGGTTGTGGGGCAGGTGCAGGCCCTCTCCTCCCCCCCATTCACCTATACAGTCTGTCTCAGTTCAGAGACTGCAATCCTGTGGAGTCGGTGGGTTGGGATGGCAGGCCCACGGGAAGGGGAGATTGACTTTTCAGCCCTGAGGGGGGTGAGGTCAGAGGTAATGGGTTTTGTTCCTGCTGCTGGTGGGAAAAGGTTCCACGCAGTCAGGCAGGGGAAAGGAGAGTCTGCAGGTGCAGACTTGCAGGTGCAGTGTTAAATAACTGCTACGTGCCCTGACAGGTCGAGGCAGAGACTGTGGGAGAAGGGAAGTGTTTTATGCTTTGTCCTTCATGTCACTTCACTCTCTGCTTATAAAAATAGGGGTTTCATCTTTTGATGATGATGATGATGCTTTGCATTGACTAGGCCTGCAGAGAACATAGCTGGCACTGGCTGACGTGTATTACCCACACATTGACTCTCCACTTCTCACTGAAATTAAAATAAAACTCAGAAAAAGTTTCCAGCAATGTCTTCTTCCATGGAATGTATCTTTGAAATGTCCTTCTGGAAAAGATGCATTTTTCCTGTATACAAGACCGTTTCAGGAAAGCTGTGAGGAGCGCAGGGCTGTCGCGGAGCCTCTGGGAGTACCCTGGATTGTGCTGAGGAGGAGCCCTCTTCCCCCTCCCCCTCATTCCGTGCACCCCTCCTTCCCTGGATCCTCTCTTATAACCTCAGCTGCAGGGTCCTTCCCACCATGCTCTGTCCACTGCAGCATGGGGGTGAGGGGTGCTTCTCCTCACTGCCATCAACTTCCAGCAAGTCTGAACAACACGTCCCACAGCAAACACACATGCCCGAGAGTTCCCTTCAGAACAAGTCTTCCACTGAACATTCTGGAATCCCCCCCAGTGGAGGCTGCTCCTCGTCCCGTTTGCAGTAGCAGTTGCTCTGGGGTACCATTCGGCCCTTTCCAGCATCGTCCCAGGCTGCTTGGCAGGCAGGGCCTGTGGCTGCTCTCAAGGGCTCAGAGCAGCCAGGCCTCTGGGCCTGGGGCAGAGCGGGACATCCGTCAGGGTGAGGATGGGTTCGGTGTTCAACTGAGTTTTGTAATGGTTAGTGGAAATAATTCCTGAACCGTGTAGGATTTGCTTTCAGTTTTGCTTGAAAATTTTCAGGTGAAAGGATAAGTCTTATATGCAAACCACACATTATAAACAAAAACTTCAAAGAAAGGTGTTCTACAGATAGGCTTGTCAAAGAAGAATTCAGCGATTATAGTTTACTACCTTTTTAAAAAAAAAAAAAAAAAGATGATTTGCTTTTGCTATATCCCAAACCTCTAATTATTTTTTCCTTTATTCTTGAAAAGATGGAATTTCTTCCATCTTTACTCTCAGCCCAGGCAATGAAGGCATGGGCGGGGGGGGGGAGGACAGATTCATTCATTCTTTCAGAAAACGTTTGTTGTGCAATTACTGTTTTCAGGTTTTAAGGTCCAGAAATGAACAAAACTTGAGCTGAGTCTGGGCTAGGTTTGACGTCATGCTTAGCCCACCAGGTCACCCTATAGGGCTTAGAGACCTCTAAGGCAGAGGACTTTTATTAGTTTGTGATTCATGATTCTCTAGACTTTCATTTTTTTTGTGCAGCTAAGGGCAAAGTGCTAATAATCTAAGTGATTTATGAAAAATTACTAAACTTTTATGTTCATAGTTAAACCAGTAAATTTTGTGTACTCCTGACACAACTTGCGACTACTCTGCCTTCTGTTTAGATTTCTGGCTGCTACGAAACTTTGCAAAACTACAAGCTTGCACATGCCTAAGCAGACATTGCTCTTTGCCCAATTTTCTAGAAAAATGCCCCATTTTTTTTCCAGAAGGGACACTGAACTTCCCGAAAGGGTATCAGTGATGTTCCTCAGTTGGTTGAGTCTATCAATTGCTGCTGTTCTAGCTTTTATTTTATTTTTTTTAAGACTTATTTATTTATTTATGATAGACATAGAGAGGGGCAGAGACACAGGAGGAGGGAGAAGCAGGCCCATGCCGGGAGCCCGACGTGGGTCTCGATCCTGGGTCTCCAGGATCATGCCCTGGGCTGAAGGCAGGTGCTAAACTGAGCCACCCAGGGATCCCCTGTTCTAGCTTTTAAACACCTAATTACTTTAGGGTCACTTCCTGATGGTATCTTGCGGTGAGTTTTTGGATTGCTACTCCCCCCTGGAGGGATGCATCAATAATATTGGAGTTTTTCCTTTTGTAGTAACTTGGCTTCAGAATGGATACGGACTGCAGTTCAAATATTAATCCTTTATACCTCATTGCTGAAACTGATTTGGTGGAGGGGTATCAATGTGTTATTATTTTATTACTGCAACGTGAGAATGGGTGGAGCAGGTGGGGAGTAAGGTTGGTTACCCCACTGAAATTTAGAAGTAATCCTGTGTGGCCTTTCAAGAAATGAGCAGAGAAGCAGCATTTACTGTCGTCTTATGTTCTAACTCCCCGCCAGCTTGCACACCTCTCTTTCTCAGTGAGGCTCCCCTCTTCCCTTCGTGGGCCATCAGGCCACGGACAGTGTCTGCAAGTCTAGGCAAAGGCACGTGAGGTGGAACTGTGGAGCCCAGGGCCTCAGCTGGATCTCGGTTGGCTTATCCCCTCCATGGCCACACTACGGAGATGCCTTTTTTTTTTTTTTTTTTTTTCTCTTCCAGAACTGACTAGTGGGTAAGTGGAACTCTGTGCCTGGGCTTCAAACACAAGGAGGTTTTTCAAGGGGATTATTTAAACAGACGTGACTCAGTGTTCGTGTTGATGAAATAAGGCACAGGATCTGTCTGCCAAACACTAAAAGCTAAAGGGAATACTAAATTTGGAGTGTGCCCCTTTAGGACCGATCACAGCCAAGTGTGGCATGTGGATACTTGGGGATGCAAAGGAGGATTGATGATATTCGTGTGTGGATACTTTCCTGGCCATGGTTTTGTTTTATTGGTGATTTTATTCTTAATTTGTTAGTAGTCTTATGATGTAGCACATTGACATGCAGTAAAAGTAGTTCCCTTATTTTATCAAATTCTAAAACCCCTGTAACTATAAATCACACCACTCTTTCATATAAAACTAAAAAACGGATAAAGCTGTTGGTTAATAACACTGCTTTTGCCTCCCCAGGGGCTTTTATTTAATACTTAGTGAAACAACTTCCTTTGCCCTATTGCTACATAAATTTCATATTATCTATTTTTTTTTGGTAAAGAGATATGATTTTATTTTTTTAAATAAACTGTTAGAATAGCTTTAGATTTACAGGGAAGTTGTTCATACAGTACAGACAATTCTAAACACTTCAATTTCTCCTATTCCTAACATATTAGGCTGATATTATACCCTTGTCACAACTAATGAACCAATATCGGTATGTTATTAACTAAAGTCTGTCCTTCATTTGATTTCCTTAGTTTTTATTTAAGGTCCTTTTTTTCCTCCTGGATTCTATGCTGGATACTGTGTTATATTTTGTCATGTGTCCTTTGGCTCTGGTGGACAGTGACAGGTTTCTCGACCTGCTCTGTTTTTGGTGAAAGGTTCTGGCTAGATATTTTGTAGAATGTCATTCAATTTAGTTTGATCTGAGGTTTTTCTCATGGTTAGACTGTGATTGGGAGCTTGAGCAAGGAACATAATAATTTAAAAAATTTTTAAAGTAAATACTGAAAAAAAAATTCAGTAACTGCTAAATATTTTTCACCTTGAGATTCTGAACCTTCTGTTTCACCTTTTGACCCTGAGTTCTCAGTAGCCTTGTTTTCTCACGGCACAACACTCACTGTGCCCGCAAGAACACTGGTGATGCAGCAGATGTGAAACCCGTCTCTACTGGGTTTTCTTCCAAATTACTGATGTTCTTCAGCCAGTTTTGAAACTGTCAGTTTCTTGACCTTACTGGGCAAGGTGTCAGGTCACAACTGCTCCTGAACGGTGTAAGAGACCATCAGTTGTAGGCTGCATTTGAGAAATGTCAAAAGCTGGAGGACCTTATGCCCTAGAGCCATTGAACTATGGTATTCTGAATTTTTAATATGCCATTCTTCATAAAATAGCCTTATTTTCAATATTGTTAAATAATCATTTGGAATTCAGGTAAGACTATGTTGCCTTTATGTCTCCAAATCAAATTGAAACTAGTAAATTCTCACGTGCTAGATTAGAAGGAAGTCAGGTTTCTTCTCTGTAGGACTCCTTCCCCCATCCCCCTCCCCCAGTCTTGCAAACTCTGAAGGGCTGGTAGAGTTCATTTGGAAGCTCATCCAACTTCTGCACAAGAGCCTGGGGCTCAATATTCCATTTACAGCCCCGCCCCTCCCTGCCCCAAGACCCTAGTTCTGAGAGATACTCAACAGGAATGTATGTGTAGGGTGCTTTACAGAAAGTTGGGACAGATGTCTTAAGATCTATTTTGTTAATTAAGAATTAGTGTTGAATTTGGTCAAATGACTTCTAATATCTGTTGAAATAGGCTTCTATTTTTTAATCCATTTCTGGAATAAACTACACTTGGCCATTATATGTTAATGTATTATGTGTCGCCACATTCTGTGTACCAATATGTTTCCTAGGATGTTTTGCATTGATGTGAGTAGTGAGAAGGAAAAGCTCAGTGGCATTTGTTAAAGATGTTGGGAAGATTTTATTTAAGGGCGGCGGGGGTGGGGGCGTAGCCTGGGTGGTTCAGCGGTTTAGTGCCAGCTTCAGCCCAGGGCATGATCCTGGAGACCCGGGATCAAGTCCCACATCAGGCTCCCTGCATGGAGCTTGCTTTTCCCTCTGCCTGTGTCTCTGCCTCTCCCTCCCACCCTCTGTTTCTCTCATGAATAAATAAATAAAATATTTAAAAAAAAGGGAGGGAGGGTTATTGTAATAGGTGTAGGGACGACGACAATGGGATATTGCAGTGTGGGAGACAGATTGAGCTTCACTCTGAACATAACAAGGAGATGTGGGAATTTATAGCCAAGGAGCATGGTGGGAATGTGTGAATGGGTAATTACTAAGAAGAAACATGAGGGTAAGGGCCAGGGGAATCTGGTTAAACTAACCTGACAGGATTCTTGCTGAAGCCAGGCCAAGGGTGATGAGGGGATGGTGGAGGATGAGGATCCTCATTTGAGGTCAAGTGTGATCAAATATGGAGGAGAGGGGGGGTTCTAGCTAACCCACTTTAGCAAAACATTTGATAGAATTGGAGGACACGAACATGAACACAAAGGAAGCCCCCATATCAAGACCTTATTGAAAAGGAGCTCAGAAGAGCAGGATTTTAGTTTGGGCAGGACAGAGAATCTTGGTATGGTGTATAATTTTATTTTTATGAAATTTTTGCATTTTGGAGTCTGTGGTGATTGCCTTTAAAAAGGGGGCAGCTTTGAACACTTTCCTTTTTTTCTAAGTCCTTAGGGCCTCTTACGACACAAATATCTGCTTTCAAGAAACCGTCATTATTGTCCTTGTGATAGTTCTCATTAAATTAGCACCTTCTATGTGTTAGGCACTACTACTAAGACCCCTGTGCAGCCAGGTACACCCCATTTTGCAAGTGAGGAAACAGGTGCACATATATTAAGCACTCACTCACCTTGTATAAGCAACTGGCAAGCAGGCTCTAGAGTCCACGCTTTTATGTCTAGAGATTTGGAGTGACGTGAACCCAAATTCTTAAAAAGATGGCAGGGCAAGTTATTTTTGTTCAAGCCCCTTAGATAATTTCCTGTAGGATCATCCTGGCTTATTAAATGTTTACTTTATGGAAGCTTGCATGGCAGAAATAAACCTCATTATGACTTCATTTTTAAGCAGTGTGGCTTGCAATGTGGATGTCCTCTAATAAGAATGTGAGAATTGGGATTTATAGAACATAGCAAATAGGGGAGGATTATTTGCATTTGCAAAAAATCTAGTACGTTATAAAGGATTTCAACAGTAGGTTTCCTTAAACAGCTGTCTGGATCCTTCACCTCAGGGCTTTTAAACTCTTAAGCAAACTCCGTGTAATTAGTCTAGAACATGGTATAGGCTTATTGACTAGCAATGGAAAGTTGGTTAAAGTAACTACATTCCACGCAAATTTGCTTAAGTTGACAATTATATACATTTTCTGAATAAAAAAGTAGTCTATTTTGGCTTGTGTTGGCAAAATTGCTGATCAAGCTACAATTGTACATATTTCCAGGCTGCTACAAATCCGCAAAGAATAGCATAGTACAGAACTGAAGTAGAAATTATGTTTTTTAGTTGTTTTATTTTTCCATGTCTGTGTTCCAAATCGAGTGCAAAGACTGCTGAAATACATGAATGTTGGAAGTTTTTAATGAGTGGTGAGAGGCAGCGTATCTGCACCCAGTTTCTGAAATCTGTTCCAATTTGTAATTGGCTGTTACAGCCTAGGCTTTATGCAAAATGACTGGTCATAACAAAAACTACTTTTAAATTGCTCATATAACCATATGTCTTGGATCATGGCACTGTCATTGGCTTCTGCATATGTTATTTTTCTAGTATTTCAGGCCTTTATTTTTTTTAAACCACTGTGGCATAATTGAATTAATGTGCATCAAGGAAAATGAAAAGCTAGGCCTAAGACACGCTGCCACAGTGAGAATAACTTAAAAATAGAGATGTAGCTTTGTTTTCTACAGGTGCATCCCAGAGATGTATTAAGATGGCATTTTGGGGATGAGATTAAGATAACGCATAATTTGCACGGCCAAGTTCAAAATAAATGCAAGGCCCTTGTTTCAAAAAGCAGGAGAAAATTGTCATTTAAGCTCCTAAAGTATAAAATTTTTCCTTTCTTCCCAGTTTCTCAACTTGTGGTGGCATTATTTTATTATTTAATGTCATTAAACAAATTTTAAATTAACATGAATTTTGCTGTTTATGTTTAGATTGTGCAATGCTAGTTTTAAATGTAAATATGGGCCTTTAACTCTTCAGCAGAATCACAAATCACACCATTTGTACTTTGTAGTTGATGTGTGTATTTCATCCTTAGCAGAAGAGTGGAAATGCCCCAAACTAACCCATCTTTTTTTCCTTCACTTTCTGATATGTGGACATTCTATAACTCTGCCTTTGGCTTACTTACAAGTGATATAGAAATGAGAAGTACGGGCACTAGGGATCGTTCCAGTTTCCCCTTTTCTTCTAGGTCATCCTTTCCCGTATCAGTGGTTGCAAATATGGAGAACTAACAAGAGTAAGAAAGGACCAAGATTGCTTGGTCATTTGCTAGAATGCCATTGCCTTCTGCCTCGAAGCAAGTTTTGGTTTGGTTGAATAGCATGTCCTCACGAGTCCCCTCCATGCCCTCTTAGCCAGAGATGCAATATGCTTGCCTTGTTTGATCTTTGAGTCTTGCTGAACTCCCATGTGTTGTGGGTCCCTTGGAATGCTGTGCTGATAGGGCATTTCAATCGGTGTGTGAATGGAAGAAACTGCAGGTGCGCATATTGTTCCCGTCTCCTCTGCTCGCACACATGGCACACATGCTATATTGTCCCTCCAGACTGCCCTTACAAAACACAGATTCAGAGATAAAACTATTATGGATTTCAAGATGGTGACAGCAGGGCATATTAAACCAAGCCTGACCCCCTTCTGGACATGGGGCCCTGTGCATGTTGCACGCCCATATAGCTGATTCTGCCTCAGGGACCTCCTCTACAAATTGTAGTGATAATAGTATGTGTCGAGTAGGATTGCCAGGAGGAGTAATTAAGTCACAAATGTAAAGTGCTTAATAAGTACTCTACATATAGAAAATACTGAATATAGGTAGTTTCCTAATACTTCCATTGCTTTATATCCCAAATAAATATCAAGAAATGTATTATACTCCCACTAGGGACCGTGATTTAGGTGAAGCATTCCTCGTATAAGCTCCCCTAAGCAAGACAGGGTTTCAAACACGAGACTCTGAAATACAGTGAATGCTCCTTTATCTGTGTTGTGGTCATGAGGCAATTGTTATCAGTAAGCAGGTAAAGCTCTGAGGTCAGTTCAAGAGGTTACCTGGTTTACCTTATGCAGTATAATCACTGAAGCAGGTTATAGCAAAGAAGGCTGTGTGAGGTGTCCAGAAAAAGACAAAGACTCACGTCCTTAAAAGTGACTAAATTGCCGGTTGTCTCTGAGATTGAGGTCAGTTCTGTAAAGCCCCAGGCAGAGAAGCCCTCTCCTTCAAACTCAGAGGGGAGACCTTTAAACTCAGAATGAAAACAAAACAAAGATATCAGTTCTGTCTGAGACGACTGGGAAGACCTCTTGTTGGCGGCAGCATCCAGATGGAATTTGGGTGTAGAGTGAATTTCAGGATCCAGAGTTACTGAAGAACTATTTTAGATAGTATTCATCTATCAGTCCAGTAGAAATGCTTATGAAAAGCTATTTATTACGCCCAATGTGTGTTTGGCTTATTTATGTATATTTAAGTCAACCATCTTGGAAATATCAATTCAGAAAAAGGTTATTTGATAACTTACTAGCTCCTGATTTAGTGCATACTGATTGTTTAAACATCATTTTATTTAGAACCTAAATTTTTTAAAAGATTTTAATTATTTTTAGAGAGAGTATGCACATGTGCACAAGTGGGAGGGGGAGGGAGAGAGAATCTCAAGCAGACGCCACACTGAGCACAGAGCCTGACCCAGGACTGCAGGGCTTGATCTCACGATTCCTGAGTTCTGAAACCAGGAGTTGGATGCTTACCCAACTGTACCACCCACACATCCCTAAAGCCTAAATATTTTTAAAAGCAATTCTCTTTTAATTTATTTTCCATTGATATACTGTAGGTGAAAAGTATCCCAACATAAAATTGTGACTTTGTTGAAACATTGCTCACAAAATGATTGGTTGAATATGATACCAGGCTGAGAAATTATGCAAATAGGATAAAATAAATAGAACATTACAAATACTCACATGACCTTGGAAGTGAGCAGTTTCCGATCCTACAGCAGATGAGATCCTGTTGTGTCTCAAATGTCATATTTTCCTTCCCTGATTCTGAAGTATCAAGCAGACCCCCTGTGAAGAGAAGGATAACAAAACAGAATAATCTGATTTTTAAAAAATCTCTTTGCAGAGAGAATTGATGAAAATGTGGTAACAGTATCTGTGTCTAGCAAGTTTCAAGACCTTTCCCCCAACTCCTGTCCATTTGGTGTTGAAAATCTGGCTTTAAATTTCATTTTAAAAGCTTAGTGGACTGGAACCTTCTCAGGAAGTATATAACTTTCCCAGTTCCTGGATCCTCTTATCCACTGGTGCTGTGGTTGCAATGACTAAAGCTGGAGAACGTGGAGTTGGGACGTGCATGTGCTGTTGAGAATGTTGCTCCTTCTCAGAGAATTTTACTGATAAATAATGTTATTATTTCCAGATGCGGAGCCTAAATATCTGATTGTCGTGCGGCCCGCTCCTCCTCCAAGTCAAAAGAAGTCCTGCTCAGGTATATTTTGTTCATTTCTCAGATTTTATTAACTTTCAATCATGCCTTTTTATTTCTATCCTTGGAGACCAAGTACCTTGGGGATAACTTAGGAACGTGGATTAGAATATGTACCATAGCTGGCCCCATGTCAACAAATAACCCCACTTGCAACTTTTATGATCTGGTTGTAGAGACTGCTTGAGAGGGTCATTGTGAGGTTTCAAGGAGTTCATGCATGTGTGGCCTTAGGACAGGGCCTGGCGCATAATAACTGCTCGCTTAGAGTTAGCCCCTGGTAGCCTAGCTCTTCTTTATAGGGTGTGAACTCAGGCCTGCTCTTAGGCTTTCCAGACCTTAAGGGCAAAATCTGATATCTAACCTTGGTTGAAGGAGACTATTTACATTTCAAAAGCATAACTCCTTTATATGCATGATAAATGGGTTGGAACTCGGGTTCCACTTTCCTCCTCATCTCTCCCTTTGGACTCTTGTATGTAGCCCAACAGTAGAGCAAGGACTGCTTTCCTAAAACAGCAGTGCAAGGCTGAAACTCCCAGGGAGAGGAAGACTTGAAACAGGAGAGTAAAGAACATGCGAATAAATGAGTAGAAACACTTTCTGCATGACTAAAAAAAGATTAAAATCTTACGTTGTTCCAATTTCACTACAAAAATTTCTTCTCAGATCAAATAACCAGCCCATGGCTGTAAGAACCCATAGAAGCTAGGAATATGCTTTTACTGTCCAATGTCACATCTCCCTAACCATAATTAGTCGATAAAAATGTTTTGTTTTTCTTTTTCTACTACGAACTGTTCTTAATATTTCCTAATCATGTTTATCCTCTGTAGTACACTAGATGTCAACCAAAAAAGGATCTCTTTTGTTTGTTTTATCTTTCTAAAGGGATGAAATGGGTTGAGGGAGCATACAGATCTTTAAATACACTGAGCAAACAGGCCCTTTGCAGCTGTGTATTGACTTCTGGATGCATCAGCCAAGCCAGTTACCAGAAATCTGTTGCCATGGTCCCCTCCCCCTCCTTCTGTTGGTTTTCACTCCTTTTAGAGAAGCAGTGAACAGTCAAGCATTTTGAAAAATAAAAATTCCTTTCCCTGGCCTCTTAAGTTATCCCAAAGCATGAGGGAAATTTCAGTGACTCCTTATAACTTATAATGATAGTCGTCATTTTCAAGACTTTATTTCAAAATATCTGATAAAGTTAAGAGGCATTAGTAGGATCCATGTGATTCTGGCTTCATATTTATCAAATTATTTCTTAATACAAATGTATAAAAATGTGTAAAGGATGTTAAAAGAGTGATTACACTTTAGTTACACTTTATAACTTCATTTGGTACTTCTATGATACTGGTCTTGAAATTATTTTTCCCTTTGTGATGACCAGCTCAGGAAATTGTTTCATCATGCTCAGGATATAATACCCCACCTTTCCTTTCAGGCAACGGATATAATTTTTTTGTAATCTGCATTTGAGAATGACTCAATGACTAATGCATTAACTTCAATTCATTTTATATTTGCACCCACCACATAATTTTTAATCATTTTTATATTAAGGTCCAAACTTAGTGAAATAATTATTTTATGGTCATGTAGGCCTTGGGTTCCCTTAGAGAAAGGAAAGTGTATCTTTTGTCTCCAAATGGCATAACCTTTACACATTGTGAGCCATGCCAATGATATAGTAGAAAGAAAGAAGGAAAGAAAGAAAAGAAAACTAAATTACAATTCAGAAGATGAAAATCTGATTCTTGTTCTTGCCCTTGGTATGACCCTGGATACCCTTGAAACTTCTCTGGGCCTTGTTCTGCATTTGTAAAATGAGATAGGAGTATTACACTAGTGAAAACCAACTTGGGGGTAAAGAAAGAAATATTAGAATCCCTTCAGGGAATTTTCAAACTACATAAACCCCTTACCCTCACGAGATTCTAATCTACCCTCTTTGGGAGTCAGACTTGGGCTCTTGGAATCACAATCCTACAAGACGGTATTACAGGTAGGGTTGGAAAATTTTATGAAGGAGCATAAAAGCATGTTTACCACCAAAAAAATAACTATCCTTGAGAATTGTTTCAAATATCTTTTTAAAAATTCAGCTATGTTACCATGAAACAGTTAGCCACCACTAGGCTATATAAATCCTTGGCTGAGAAGGTTTTTCACCAGAATAACAACTTCCAGAACTTAAATCTAATAGAAGCAGCAAGGATGGCACAATTTTAAAGGGCATTTGGTTCAGATAACTTTCACTAACCTGTTAGTTCCTACTGCATTAGATCAAAATAGCACAAGTTCTTCCTATAGAAAATATAACAGGCAGGGTCTCATGAAGTGAAAGAGGAAATCCAATGGAAATAAAAAGAATTTTTCTGTCCTGATATCTATCCTTATTAGATATCTTCTCGCATTTTTATGTCATCTACACATTTTTAAATGAACCAATGTTGGTTTCTGTGGAAAAAGGTCTTCATTGCTCTTTATCACCGTCTGCCATTCCTGAAGTTTTGAATATCTTTGAAAATGCAAATACCTGCCCCCCCATATAGTAGAAAAGAATCTAGAGTGGTTTATTTATTTATTTATTTATTTATTTATTTATTTATTTATTTATTTTTATCACCGTCACTTGGCATTACCCAAATCCAGTTAGTCCCATCAGAACAACTGTGCTTCTTATATCATCCCTACTGTTCCAGCATTATTAAGAATGTGAAAAAAAGTGTATACATTTTTCATGTAGACACTCATTGCAAAACAGAAAAACCTTATGTTAATAGTATGACAAGGGGTTTTATGCTTCTAAATTGGTTTTAAAAAAATAATACAACTCACAAGCCAGATGTTAAGCCTTCTTTTCTCATCTTTGATGCTCTTTCACACTAATTCAGTCCTAGGAGAAGGGAAACCAACATGCTTTTATTGTATTCATAAAAGAAATGAAGTGAGCAAAGGCATTTGCATTATTTATTTCACTGGTTATAGCCACAGTTTTCATATTCATCCCTAACCCATAAGAAAACAAAACCTAGGTATGATTGCATATAGTTTATATGCATACATTACCCACATAATGTATGCATATGTATGCACATATACACAAGCAAATAAATCTCAAATGATATTTTGGTTTATGCTTAAATTCATGGGCAAAAAATTGGTTATATTTGTGTACTCTACGAGAAGAAAAGGAATTTTATGCTTTCACGCTCTTAGTCATCTTCTCGTCATTTTTACACACTTTCCCCCAATCATAAAAGTATACTGTTACCAGAATTAACCTGGATGTTACCTCCGTAGGTAAAGCACGCTCTCGCAAACCTCTCCAGCTGGTGGTTGGCACTCTGACACCAAGCTCTGTATTCCTGTCCTGGGGTTTCCTCATTAACCCGCACCATGACTGGACATTGCCGAGTCACTGTCCCAATGACAGGTAATTCACCCTAACAGAAGATATTTTTCTACCTGAAAATTTACTCTTGCTTTAATAGTATCTGTACATGCTTTGGAAGAATGTCTAAATAGGGGCATCAGCACAAAGCAGTCACCCATTAGCCATACAGCCTGTTCTGGGTGTGGGAGGAATGAAGATATGAAGTGAGGGTCCCTACCCTAGAGAGGTATTCTATCTACCTGAATAGAAAACACCTATAAGTGTTTTGTTTTGTTTTGTTTTTCCTTCCCAAAGAATAAAGTACAAGAGAGAATGAGCCAAATGGCAACCTGGGAGTATCCGTGAAAAATAATAATAAAAGCTCAGAGGATGTATGCTTGCTTCGGTAGCACATATGCTAAAAAGCTCAGAGGATGAGGCCCAAGGCAGTTAGGAAAGATGGTTAAAAGTAGGAAATGTTGGCCTTTGGTTGAAAAGGGATGGATCTTTGATTTAACAGTTGAAGTGCTAGAAGCAGTATTTCTCAAAGTGTGGCCCCAAACCAAGTGGCATCGAAATCAGTGGGGTTCGTTTCTTAAGGCCCCCTCCAGATCTACTGAATCAGAAAACTCTGAAGTGGGGCCCAGTAATCTGTTTTTTAAAAGCTCTCTGGAAGATTCTGATGCCCACTTAAGTTTGTGAATCACTGGTTTAGAAAACCGTAGGAATACACTCAGGGTGAAGATGTAGATAGAGTAAAAGCACAGGTTTGGAGATGAAGCTCTTATCTTTGTTGGCAGGACAAAATAGGAAAATATATTTTTTTAAATGATTGCCATTCATCCACCCAGCAAATATATCTGGCATGGTCTATATGCAGGGCACTGTGCTACATGCTGAAGCTGGGAAATGACACGGTTGTTTATTGTAAATATTTACTGCATAATCTTTAAAATTCAAAACTTTGCATCTGACAAGCATTCCAAAGTCTCAAGCTTCACCCGAGCATTTAATTTTGTTTATAATTTTTAAAAGACTCAAAGTGATTTTTAAGTTATAAAGGTTTGATTTCCTTTCTAAAAAAAAAAATGTGTTGTTGGAGTATAATTTAAATCCAGTACAAAGCACAGCTTGATCAGTTATGAGAAATGCACATAATCATGTATCCTATGCCCCTTTGGGAAATAGGACATTGTCATCCCTCCAGACATTACCTTCAAGAAGCAACCACTGATTTGATTTCCATATTTCCATCATTGTAGAATAATTACACATAAATGGAACCCTACAACATGTTTTTTGTGCCCATTTGTTTGCATTCAGCATGTTTTTGAGTTTCATTCATGACCTTGCAGGTATTAACAGTTCATTCCTTTTTTTTTTTTTTTTTTAATTTCTGACTGGTATTCCATTATGAGAATATTCCAGCATTTATTATCTACTCGCTTGCTGGTGGGTACCTAATTGTGTCTTGTTTTGGGTTATTTCTGTGTAAGACTTTGTGGCCATATCTTTTAATTTCCCTTAGATAAATACCTAGGAGTGGAATTGCTGGGTCACAGGGAAAGTGTATATTTAACTTTTTTTTTTTTTTTTGGCTTGACTTTTCAATTCACATTCCAAGCAATATGAGACTTCTGATTGTTGCACATCCTCACCAGCATTTCATGCAGTGAGCATTTTGCATTTTCGCTATTCTAGCATAGCAACATCTTGTTAGAGTTTTAATCCACACTTCTCTTGTACTAACAATACTGAGCACTTTTTCATATGCTTTTTGGCTTGATCTCTCTTGTGTGGTGTTTTATTCTTATTTATCTAAATTGAGTTAAAAAGAAGGACCTTTAAAAATGTTTATAAGTTCTCAAGAGTACCTGTCATATGACTTTGATTAGGAAATCTAGACTAAAAAAAAAAATATTAGATTTTCCTTCACATGTTCATAGTTCTGAAGGAAGAAATTATTGGAAAAAGCCATGTGGATGATAGTGCCAAAACCAATTTTTTTGAAAAATAAGCTTGAGATGTTTCAAAGAATCTGAAGTGTTCCTTTATCACCCACCACTAAGTCCATAACTTATTTTGTTTGGAAAATGGACTCTTGAAAGAACATGCTTTCTTGTGATAATTCCAGCTTTTACTGGATTGGTCCAGGCTGCCAGTGCTGAGAAAATTAACATTTATGGATTGCTTTCTTATTCCTTTTCATTTTCTTTCTTTAGTCTCTAATTTAAAAAGACAGAAGGGGGAAAGAAAGTAAGAAAGGAAATTTGGTG
Organism: Canis aureus; assembly: GCF_053574225.1. NCBI lineage: Eukaryota > Metazoa > Chordata > Mammalia > Carnivora > Canidae > Canis > Canis aureus. The sequence goes on from NC_135645.1 coordinate 23,978,357, forward strand.
CTCTTGTAGCAAAATGGAGCTGATTTTAATAGTTCCTTAACTTACTTGATAAATTCATGAAATTCAGTGACCTGCAAATTCATAGAGCAAGCTTTATAAAGATTTCTTCCCTGTCCTCAAATTTTTCCTTCAATTTCACTTGGACTTATCCCTCCATGAAAGCATTTATCTGATGCTGACTCTAATTGTAGATACTGTCATAGTTTGATAACACCAGGAAATAATAGGGAGAAGGAGAGGAACAGATGATCTGGTGAAACTAGGGTATTAACCAAGGCAATTGATCAGAAGCCCCAAGCTACTCAGACCACGGGTGCTACTCACCCTTTTGCTCACACACCCTGGCTTTGCTCCCCCCCATCAAATAGATGGTCTATCACAGGCAAAATCAATACTTAGAAAAAAGTTTTTTAAAAGACTCCATAATTGCATATCAAGATACTTGTAAACTTTCAAACTTGAATGAGTGGGACAAGCAAGGTATCCTTGACAGAAATAAGGGACTCCTAGGACATGACTAAAAGGGAAGAATTCAATGGTAATGCGTGTGTAAAAAAAAAAAAAAACAGTTGGAGTACTTGTAGATTTCATTTACACGTGCTTCCTTTCTTCCTACTTAGTTGTGTTAATAAAGAGCTGGCATTTAAAATCTTGGTAGAATCTGAGAAAGTAGTAGTCCTTGTTTGTAACATGCACAGTAGTTCCAGAGCTTCTAAACACCCAAATAAATCCACCAGGATTCTAAGTCAATGTAACAAGAAGCAGACTTGGAGAAATCTACCCCTACATCATGGTGGGTTGAGTGTTGTGTGTTTGTGTGCATGTGTGTGTGTGTGTGCTTTTTTATTTTGTTTTTAGAATTTCAACAAAGGCAGTTAGAATAACAAATATTAGCTACAGGGAATGCTTACTTCTCAAAAACTGGAAGATTAATATCGGGAGTTTTTCTTTCATGACTACCTTCTTAAAAAAAAATCCTTGGAATCTTGGGGCACCTGGGTGGCTCAGTGGTTGAGCATCTGCCTTCAGCTCAGGGTGTGATCCTGGAGTCCCCGGATCAAGTCCTGCGTGGGGCTCCCTGCATGGAGCCTGCTTCTCCCTCTGCCTATGTCTCTGCCTCTCTGTGTGTCTCTCATGAATAAATAAATAAAATCTTAAAAAAAAAAATCCTTGGAATCTGAATGCCCTTGGCTTGCTACAGGAACACCTGTAGCAATGGTAGTCATTGTAATCTATCAAATTCTGATACTGGCACCCTGTGTAAAGTCTCTGATTCTTAAAAAAAAAAAAAAAAGAAAATCACTTCTCATTGATTCATGTAGCCCCATTTATCCTATGCAAAGCAAATAATTTACTGGAAATTTTTTTTCTTTATGGAAAATTTTTTTCTTTATACTCTGAAATTGGACTTTCTGTATCCAAGTTCTGTGTAGTAAGTTTCCAGGGAGAAAACCTCAATGTTTCATCTTGTTTTAAGTTTGGAAGTATTAATGGAATATCACTTTATCCTTCATGACATGTGGCTCTATTCTTATTGCACAGAGTCCATATGGGTGTCCATGTTTTTAAATCCTTTTCTGATTTCACATTGGAAGATAGATGTGCATAATTTATAGTTTTTATTCTTAATAGGCTCTGAATGGAAGGATGTACACATTTGTCCTCAATATAGCCAAGATCCAAAGAGAGCTTTCCAAATTGGCCCAAATGAAGAATAAAACATGTTTTTAACCAAAATTTATTTCCTCATTAATAGCTTATTTTTTCCTTCCCATGTTTCCAGCTTGTTAAAGTGTTCAAGATTGCCTTAGTTCTCACTCCTTAGCCAACTTATTAAAGCTTTGATTTGTTTAGAAATCCTTTTCACATTTCCTAACTTTTTCATATTATATTTATTTACTGTTAATGTAGAGTGAGGCCCCTCCTTTCTGGCCAATCCAGAGCAGGCCCTCATCTTTCATTTTGTTCCCTCCAAGTTTTTAAGAAGCAAGTATTTTTGATGTCTGTGCATTTTCACTTGATCGAGCCCATTACCTTGTTACCCATTTGTCTTTCCAAGTAAATTTTAAGCTCTATAAGGACAGGGACCATGTGTATCTTAACCAGCTTAATCTTCCCAGTCCCTGAGTCAGTGTCTGGCACATAGTAGTCCTTCAGTAAATCTTGATGCTGAATGAATAAAGAGTAAAATGCCAGCATCTTCTCTTTGATGTCTCACCATTGCTTCAAACTTAACACAAAGTCAAACTCCTACTTTTTCTCTTGATATATCTGCTCCATTTCTCAGTACTTTCTGAAGTTCACTCTAACTTAAAGCTTGATTCATTTATTTTTTTCCTCTCCTCCAGCTAATGAGGCCCCAGGTTTTATTGGTTCTGCCTTTGGGAAGTACTCACATCAGCGTCTTCTATTTCCCCACGTCCATGCCAATAATTCTAATTCAGACACTTGTCACCTTACCCTGGTTCCTGGGAATCGCATCCAGGCTACTTTATCTGGCTTCTTACCTACTCCAATTCATCCTGACTTCTGCAATTTGGAGGAAATTTTAGATTATCCATCATCAGCTCACTTTCTTCACTCCAGGTTTATCTTTCTTCTCTTGTTTCCAAGGAACACATTTCTGACTTCATACAGTGCTCCCCATCTCCTCCCTTCCAGGCCCTGTAAGCCTGCACCCTCACATTTGCATCTTTGCTGACACTGGGGCCCTGCCTCCTGCTTGCAAACATGTTGGAGATTTCCCTATCCCAAAACAACATCTTCAATTGATCCTGAAAGATCTTCCAAGGGATTTTTCAATCTCTTAATTCCACAACTTCTCAAAGTGGTCCTGGTTTCTGTACCCCCCTATACTCTTTATTCCCTTTCAGTGGCTTCCCTTCCCTTTCTATCACTCCACGGAAATATCTCTTTGTGGTTACCAATGATCAATGAATTGCTAAATCCAAAAGAATTTTTGCAGTTCTTAACCCTTTTTAACCTCTCTGTGGAATTGTTGGCCGTCTTCCTTTTTTGATACATAAAAGTATTTTTAAGTAGGCCCCATGCTCACCTTGGAGCCCAATGCGGGGCTCAAATTCACAGCCTTGAGATTAAGACCTGAGCTGAAATTAAGAGTTGGATGCTTAACTGACTGAGCCACCCAGGTGCCCCCTTTTTGACATTTTTACTTAGATTTTCCTCTTAGCCTTTTCTTCTTGTGCCAGTTGTTATCCTACCTCCCCAGAATGGAATAGTTTTAACCTTGGATCTCTCATCTTTGTTTTCCCCTTTAACCCATGGTGCTGTCTTCACTGAGTAGAACAGTGCTTCCCAAATTTTGCATGCAAATACAATGCAGATTGTGTAGGCCTAAGGAAGAGACTGAGATTCTGCATTTCTTTCTTTCTTTCTTTCTTTTTTTAAGATTTCATTTATTTATTCATGATAGACATAGAAGGGCAGAGACACAGGCAGAGGAGAAGCAGGCTCCATGCCCAGAGCCCCATCACTGGACCGATCCAGGGACTCCAGGATCACGCCTGGGGTAAAGGCAGGTGCTGAAACGCTGAGCCACCCAGGGATCCCCAGATTCTGCATTTCTAAAAGATCACAGGAAGTGCTGATGTTGCTGTTGTACTGAGAGCAGTGGGAGTGACAAGGATGTAGATGTCGGGTGATGACATCTGACCTTGACTCACTTCCAAAGTTTCTAAGACTATATTTTTAGTTCACGGAATTCTCTCCATTAGAGGGGCCAAATAATGGTGGTTAGTACCTCAAACTCCAACTAAATTCGTATCTTCTACACTACACTACACTACTACAAAGACTTCCTTTCCATTCCCTTAGTTTCCTTCAAGTTTGGAAATTCAGTTTTGATTTGTATTTATTTTTCTTAGCACCCATATCCCATAATGAATTTAGCCTCATCAATTCTTTTGTGGAAATATAACTTTGATCTATTTTCTTCATTTTGCTTCTTCTATGGTTCATTCCTTTGTTCTCTCATATCTGGACTACGGTGCATTAATTGAGATTTTTCCCTCCCACTTCTCTCTAATTCTTCCCCTGCTGGTAAGTCTCGCCTCCATCACTGCTCACCAGCTGGAGAATCTCTACCAGCTCCCCACTCCCTGGTCAAAGAAATCCTAGAATCTCCTATACAATCTATCTCCAAGAATGTATGAGTCGTGTTCCTGCCATGAGTTTTAAATCTAGATTACTTTGTTTTCTTGGACCTACGTAGGATGTCCTGCTTTAAATCACACTCTGAGATGGGATCTGTCCATTTCAACAGTTCAGGCTGCCAAGTGCCGTACCCAGCCACCCTCAGGACCCTGTGCTTTTCATCCTGACTTCTTTCGTTCTATCCATTTGTACACCTACCCCCTTTCATTCTATCCATTTGTACACCTACCCCTCACTATACTATACTTAACTCATTTTTGAAGTTTTTACAATGTCCTGCTCATCTTCCATTGTATGTGGATCCTAGCATCATGCTTTATGCTATCATTTGGTCAGGCCATCTAGCTCTTGAACCTCTTCTGCAACATCTCCCATCCAGAGTCCACAGTGAGTATCTCCAGCAATGGTAACCACATAGACATTGAGGGTACAAATTCTGGTCAGACTGACCTAAGTTCAAAATCCTGCTCTATTAGCAGAATGGCCTTAGACAAGTTACTTAAATGCTCTAAGCCTTGATTTTTTTTTTTTAATCTGTAAAATGGAGTAATAATAATACTATCTAATAGAGTTGTCAGAATTTAATGAGATACATGTAAAATGGTTAAGTGGCACATAGCACTCAATAAATGGTACTGTGTTTGCTATTCTTGTTGGTTTGGGTTTTATTTGCTTTATTTTATAACTACCATTTCAGGCAAGCTATTCCATTTTAGATAGTACTAAAATCACTTATTCCTTTTTGCTGGTTTTTAAGCCAGCTACTAGTAAATGATAAAGAAGGATCTTGGAAATTTTTGACCAGCTTGAAAATTATTTTAAGAGTCCAAAGATAATAAAGACCTAATCTGATCCCTTAAGTGCCACATAGAAATAGAGAAGAGACAAGTAAAAGAGGGATCATGCAGGGAAACCTAATTGGGCTTGAGAATGGACTGCACATGAAGGGAGAGGGCACCTGAAGTCAACAGGAATAGGTGCAGATTTGGAGAAGAATATGAGTAGATTTTAAGGTAGTTGGGAAATTCATGGAGGATTAAATCATTAGATTTGATCAAAAGATTTTATTAACAAATCCGATACCAGATTACAAGGATTACAAGGGTTTAGGCGTCATGAGTGGTGAGAAAGTGGGATAAAGTAGATTACTTTGAAAAAATTTTTGTGTTGGCAGCATGTGGGTGGCTCAGGCGGTTAAGTGTCTGCCTTCCACTCAGAGCATGATCCCAGGGTCCTGAGTTCAAGCTCCCTGTTGGGTTTCCTGCTCAGCCAAAAGTCTGCTTGTCCCTCTCCCTCTGCCCCTCCTCCTGCTTGTGTGTTTGCATGTGTGCATGTGCTCTCTCTCAAATAAATAGAACCTTTTAGAAGAATGTTTGTGTTAAAAGATAGCAGGGATAAAAGGGAATATTCATTTTATCTTTGTTAGAATGAAAAATATTTAAATAGTTTTTCAGCTCAGTAAGTGAATGGAATAAGGAAAGGGTATAACATTACCTAGATGCTTATGTGTTAGCTGAAGAGTGAACCCTAGAGTCAGAAGGGGGACAGGAGGGAATGATTGGGAAAGACACTTTGAGAAGAATGGAGTGAGGACCGAATTTATACCAGTAGCACAGTCTCCACAAGGCAAGAAACAAGGGAGTATCAAGGAAGTGTCCTTTGATGGGAAGAGAGCAAAAAATGTGCAGAATAGATGTTTACGAAATATAATAGTTGTTAATTACAAGGAAACAAAAATATTGCTGGAAAAACAGCGCAAATGATGGCCAACCACATGCCTCAAGTCAGGCTCGTTTGTGAAAGGACTAAATGTATCTTGACTAAATTTATCTTGTCAAAAATTACCAATTTCTCCTCTTGATAATTCACTGCCAGTTATTCCATAAATTTCATTTATGGGATTTCTACCTTGTGTTCTGCCTCTGTGTTTTATTGGAATAAAATGTCTAATTTGCAGCTACAGTCATCTTTTGGTTTAGAAAGGACCTCCAAGATTGTCTAGTCCTCCCCCATTCTCTTTTGAGGGAGAGAAGTGATGAATAAGTGGGCAAACACTCCCCTGAAATCAGGCTATTAGTTTGCAGCTGACAAATATCCAAGCCAAGCCACTACCTGCCCACTCCATTACATTTTGAGGGGTTTCTAAAGCTACAATAACCATTATTGTCAATATTCATACTATTAGGGAGATGCAAGCAGAGATAATGTTATTTGAACCAAACACTACCCTCAACAGTTTCTTACCCCATAGGACACAAGATGTTCTTGTTCTTAAGGTCCAAGTTGCTAGAGGCAGGGCTTCCAGAGGTCTGATCTGATGACCTTCACTGACTGCTAGCTATATTTTTAATAGACTTGTTGCATTTGTGTTCAAATTTTTTTTGACTTTTCCTTTTATTCCCTGAGTCTGTAGGAAAGCTAGAGGTACAGTTAGAGAGCTTTGAGGGTCATGATTAACAAGCTTTTACTGAGCCCCACTGTTTGCCTGGTACCGTCATAGCTGAGCTAAAAGAAATAAAGTACATAACCTATATTCTTACTCTCTAGCATGCAACCTTGATGCATGATGATGATGCAAGATAAGGAGCAAAATTAGAGAACAATATAAGACTATGTACAGCAAAGTACTAAGTTGAATATAATCATACTTTCCATTAATAATTACAAACTACAAGAAGTCAGGGCAGGGTTGGGGGTGGAGAGGTTGGCTTCCATGTAATGAAATATGCCAAAATTAATTGAAGATGGAATACACAGTATTTCAAGTGGTGCTATGGGGAATTTCATGGTGATATTTTCCCAAAAGATTTTTGAGCTCAAACTTTGCCATATTTTAATTTATTTTTACATTTTTTAAAATTTGAATTCAATTTGCCTACATATAGTTTAACACTCAGTGCTCATCCCATCTAGGGCCCTCCTCAGTGCCTGTCACCCATCCCCCGCCTCCAACCTCCCCTTCTGCAACCCTTTGTTTCCCAGGGTTAGGAGTCTCTCATGGTTTGTCTCTCTAATTTTTCCCCCGCTCAGTCAGTTCCCTTCCTTTCCCTTATAACCCCTTTCACTATTTCTTATATTCCATGTATGAGTGAAACCATATGATGATTGTCCTTAATCATCCACAGAGAAGGGTACAATCAACCTTTGATCCTGAATATCCTCAGACAATAATGGGAAGTTTATGACTCTATGTTATGGTAAATATACAATGAAATAATAAACCTTAAGTAATGTTAAAAGGAATTGGGATTGTCCTCTTCCTTTCTGAGTGATTTTCCCTGTTTTGTTTTGTTTTGTTTTTTTAAATCTCCTTTTGCCACTCAAGTAGTTTTACTAGAAAGAAAGCCCAGGGCAGTACTAAGGGAGTCAGAAAACAGTCATTTGCCTGCCTTGGTCACTGATTGTCAGAACTTAAACATTATCATCTCTTTTTTTCTTCTATAATTCTTCAGAGTTTATTGTATGAATAAACTGAAACACACCTTAAAATCTTAAGCCCTCTGTAGATGTTCTGTGTAGACGTTTATCGTATTTTCCTTCAGTTTGCATGGATTCTATAGGAATGTTGCGTTTGGTAAGTGAAATGTTGTGTGATGACATGCTGAAAAGATCATTGTAATCTTGATTGCTTAGATCAGTGTTTCTAGGTGATGGAATTACTGGCCATTTAGAGTAATTATATTCTAATTTTAGAATGACCCCATGAGCACCCAAGCGTCCGTTCTATTCATTCCACAAATATTTATGGAGTACTTTCTGTGTGCTAGATTTGTACAGCACAATTTATTATCATGAGGCCTCGATCTAGCTTTAAAATCAAGGAAATGTGATTTATTACTTTACAACTAGATAGTCTTGTTGACTCTTAACACTTAGAACTTGCCTATATTATATAATTATCAAGCCACTGTTGACAAGGATAACATCCCTGAAGCAGAAACATCGGCTTGCCTGTACATTTATTTTTCCTGATAAACTTGGTATCAGAGAGGGTATTTAGAATGCTTTGTGATCAATATAAAGAAAATTTGCAGGATGGATTTTTTTTTTAACATGTAAGTTTGTAGAACATTTTTTATACCATTTCATTCCTAGGAAGATGATATAAAATCGAGCTTATTGGTAACCCTGGAATCTGGCCTTTGATCATTGTGTTAGCAGCACTCCTTACTGACACCCTCCCCCAACCACTATGAGATCACATGAGCAATTGAAGAATTGAGAAATGTATCCAAAGTAGAGCTGCTGCATAATCCTGGCAGCCCATCTGGTCTGATTATAGCTTCTCTGTACTTCTCTGGCATCTTGTAGTATCCAAGGCAGGGAAAAAACAATAAAAATTCCCATGCAGCATACTTGTCAGTAAATGTTTCATAAATTTCTATTGATGTTTCAACCCACAGGACACAGAGGATTAGTATTCTATAATGTTTGTGCCCAGTAGCAGTTAGTATTTTTGGCTGAACAGCCTCCTTCACTCATTCTGTCTTTTGCTCCTTTGAAATTGGGGACTGGAGCCCTGACAGTAGTTTTACTAGAAAGCAGCAAGCTAATGAATGACTTCAAACATTTCAGTAGCTTGTAACTAGTAGGAAAGTGGGCTGAATATACAAATATGTTCAAAATACGACTGTACAGAAAAGCACACAAATTCATCCCCCTTCTCTGTACACCCCCTGCGGACTTCGCCGGCGTGGAACGTGTGCATTTGCACAGGGTCCCCTCCTGAGAAGGGCCCATGCTTGGTTTAGTGCTCTATTGTCTTTGTCTTGAAATTCTTCATCATTTTTGAACAAGGGGTCCCATGTTTTCATCTCGGAATGAGCCTCACAAATTATGAGGCCAGTCCTGACCCCCTTGTTTCCAGAGCTTCTGGGTAATTGTTTTTGTGTATCAACAACTTGTGTCTGACACTGAGAGGCGGCACGTCCATGTAATTTAGCACAAGTATATGTGTGACTCTGTAAGGCTTTAAATAAAAGCCACTAGCCTGAAGCTTAGCCCATTAAAATATGTGAGGGTGGGGAATGGGGATGAGGTACTAAATATTTGAGAGAAAATTTAAAATAGAAGAACCTAAAATAGTACAGTGAACATCTTTCCAACATCATACTGACCAGGTATTTCATTTACTGTTTATTTACAAATAAAAAGCAGGTAAGATTTACCTGTTGGCCTCACCTCTAATCTCATCTTCCTGAACTAAAGCACTAACATAAATTAACATTGGAGTCTATGTTGTCCCTTCACACTGCCAGGAATAATATATGGTAATGCATTTTTTTCTGTGAGCATTTCATTTATGTAAATCATATGAGACTGTATTATCATCTTGAAATTTGCTATTTTCATTCAATGTTTTGTTTGTAGAATTGTTCATATTGGTGCACATAGCTCTAGCTCATTCATTCTTATTACTATATACAGTACTAACGAAACCCCTCATCCTGTCTGCTGCCCCACTTTGTGAGACTATTTAGAGCAGAGTCAAGGGGAATCTTTGTCTTCTGGTTCTGCCACTGGTTTAAAGTCACTTAGTGGGTGACAATGGGCAAATTGAGCCATCTTTCTGCATCTCTATTTTCACATTGGTAAAATGGGATTAGTAACTTCTACTTAAGATGATTTTATGACAATTGAATGAAGTGATATACATAAAACCTCGCATGTGATAAAAGTGCCAAAAAACAGTGGTGAGGATTATCATTGCTTTACCAAAAATAGAGCTGAATGTTGCAAAGCCCTAAGCATAAACGTAACTGTGATCTTAAATTTGCATTGTTTCACTTTTTTCATTGTACCCTTACCTTGGCTGTGGTCTTGATTCTATTATAATGATAGGAAAATTTTACCCTTAAAATGCAGTCCTCGGTGCATCTTAGAGCTTCAGGTTTCTCTTGTACACAATTGAATGATACTTCCTTAGTGGACATTCTGTGGCAAAAATCCATACAGTTCCAGGCTTCAACCCATCCACGCACGATACCACGCACTTAAAATTATATCTTTGCTCTGCTCTATGCATAATTGGAGAAAAATGACCCATCTAGCACTTTCCAACTTGCATTTTGCAAAGCAGCAAATGATAGAACTGAGAGGTCTGAGTTCTATCAGACTGTAACTGCACCGCTGCGTGGTTTCCAACTTGGAATTCGAAATTAAAAACTTATGTGCTCGCTAAGCTATTTTTTTTCATGTTTTCTGTAATTTCTAAAAAATAAAAACAGAAGCCAGCGTGAAATATAGTCTGAAGTAGATGAGAGTCTGTGATATTTTAAAAACCTTGAAATAGCATTCTGAACCTCCCTGTGAATTTAAAGCATCGTACTCTGGTTATTCAACAGATATTATACAATTCGCTATAGAGAAAAAGATAAGGAAAAGAAATGGGTCTTTCAAATCTGTCCAGCCACTGAAACAATTGTGGAAAATCTAAAACCCAACACAGTTTATGAGTTCGGAGTGAAGGACAATGGAGAAGGTGGGATTTGGAGTAAGATTTTCAATCACAAGACCGTTGTTGGCAGTAAGTACCCCAGCGGCTTTGGTGAGCTTTCTGTAATTCTTACCTCCTTCTGCAAAGTACCAAATGTTTAATCTTTTTATTCTTAAGTATGAGATGAGTTAACTCTCACCCTCTGGCATTTAAAAAAAAAACATACAAATGTGAACAGAAGTTGAGTATTGGTATTTCAGAATCTTGTATATTAATGAGTGGGTTTTTTAAACGATAAGCTGATGTTTGAGGCCTCTGTTGATAACAGTGGATAACAGTTCTTTGGCCATTGCAGTGTTGTAAATCAGCCTCAGATTGATTTCACTCAGGGCATCAACTGAAGGAAAACAGCAGTAATGGGTACAGGTGTTTGGAGTTGAAAGCCAGGCCAGGAGAAGAGAATGTTAAGATGTTAGGGGGCCCTGGGCTTTCTTCCTGTGATCCCTTCATTGGAATCAGTGGTTGAAATGATAGTAAACAAGTAACATGATTAACATGCCTGAGTTAGAGCAGGAGGTAGAGTTCTTCATAATGAAGATGAAGAATTAATTTAGGAAGACCAAAGAATGAAAATAATGTTATTTCCCCTCCCCCCCCTGTTTTTGTCAGGTAAAAACAAAGTAAACGGGAAGATCCAAAGCACCTATGACCAAATCCACACAGTGGTAGGTACCAGGTTATTCTCAGAGAACTTTTTGGTTTTTTTAAGAGATTGTGTCTGCATTGTGTTTTTGTTGTTTTGTTTTTATAAGGAAATCAGTCTAGTAGGATTAACTGGTTACAGGACTTCGTGTAAAGTACTTAATGCTTCAGGTTTTTGTTTCTTTTTCAGAAAACAGAGGTGGAAGTAGGAGACCAGATTATCTAACAGGTTTAAAGCTCTAAAATACTGATATTCAACATAGTTACTCTACGATTTCCATATTCTAGGTATTTTAAGGTTATGCTTGTTATCTTCTGTGCAGTGGATTGTTTTTTAAAATAACACATTTCCACAGTGAATTTGCACATGCTCTGTTTACACTGGTATTATTCACTTTCATCCTCACTCTTCTTACCTCTATTTTCTCACTTTCTACTTGAAAAGCCAACCTTTTCAAAACCATGAAGCAACTGGCTGGGCTTTCTACTGTGCCTGGCCCCCACCCAGACCCCCCGCTTCTGTCTCACTACAGAAACTCAGTCCCTCGCTCTCTTTCCCTCTGCTTTTCAAAATCTCTCCTCAGGAAGCACCGCACCATTTACGCAACTACCTGTTACAAATGCAAGCCCTTGTTATAACCCTCACAGAGATGTCTGCTTTTAAGTCATATGCCCACTTATGAAGTGAAGGCAGTTATGTCCTGAACAGGTGGAGGAAGCACTGACATTTGGAAAACTTCCTAATGCAGATGATCAAATGTCTTGCTAGAAAGGCTGGGCCACTTTACAATCTTGCCATCAAAGTATCCGAGTTACCTTGCTTTAGTACCCTGATGATCAACAATTCTGTATTTCCATCACTGAGTTTTCAGCTAATGTAATAGCATGAAATGGGTTTTTAAATTTGTTTCTCTGATTTCTAAAATAGTACTTTCTTCACTGGGTTATCAGCCAGTTGTATTTTCCATTTAATGACCTGGAGTTTTAGTGCCTAGTTTATTGGGAGTCTCTTGGGTTTTATTGAATAGTTTAAAGACTATAGATTAAAGAACATCAACTCTGTGATATCATCTAGCAACATTATTCTCACATTTGTTACCAATTTTCTTCATGGGAATTTTTTGAAAAAGGCAAGCCTTAAAATGTGTTTAATCAAATTGTCTTTTCCGTTGTCATATTTTCAATTGCATTATATTTTAGAAAGCCCTTCCCTATCCAGAGAGCAGACAAATATTTCCCTATTTTGCTTTTAGTTTTACAAGTGGTTTGATTTTTGTGATAATTAAACTCTATATGAGTTTTACTTTGCTATATTGCAGGTAGTAAGTTTATATATTGATTAGGTTACGTGAGTGGGGTTTTTGGTTTTATTTGTTCCTTTGCAAACAATCTTTTGGCCTTGTACTAAGTATTGAGTTGCGCCATTCCTTATTAAGGTCTCTCTGGCTTTTTCTCTCTTCGATCACAGAGAATAGAGTTGCTCTTTGTTCCTCTTCTAGAACAATCCTCACTCATGTTATGAACGGTTACCTAGGAGGCATATCTTATCTCCCACCCTCTTGGCTGTCTTACTTTGTCTTACATGTGACTTAATGATGTCATTTCTTTCATTCCTTTTTCCAGCAATCGTATCCCAGTAACATCTTGTGGCAAAATATTTCATCTAGTGAGAGTTACTCAGCAAAATTGAGAAGGATGATTGATGTTTACTCCGAAGGAGTTTAATTTCTTTTTCATATCATAAATAGCCATGATGAGAAGGTTCAGGAAGAAACTTCCTGCATCTATGACCCCAAGCCAGACATTTTATCACTTCGAGCTGTGAGACAGAGTACCCCCAACTCCAGCCAGCTGTGACGAGCTGCGGTTTGAAACTCTTGGTTATTTCCAAAGGAAAACCCAGATTAATTGAACAGCTATTTTAAGATTTCTCCGTGAGACTTTCTCCATTGTCACCTTCTGGAAAGCCATCTGTGCTCTTGGGTAGCTCTGGAACACAGAAAAGTTGAAAATGAATCATTTGGGATAGCCTCTGACCATCTTACGTGGCCACTTAGAATTGATCCTGAAAATCGATTTGATATTTTAGAGGTATATTTTATCCAAATAAAGTCAGTATCAATCCGAATATTTGGACATCTCAGAGACTGCTTTCAGAGAGCAATATTTTAAAAGATAGGAAATAAATTTAGAGTTTTAAGCAAAAGATGCATTGAAAAATGTTTTCATTCACCTATACATGTTTACACCTAAAACTTAAAGGCAGCAAAAACTCAGCATCTTCTAAACAGAGATATTTGAAAAGAGAAAAACAATTTGAACTTTCCCCGTTAAAAAAAAATAATAAATATGTATGTTAAAAATTTGGATGTTAAATAAGCACCTTCCTTAAGCATTCTGGTTACATTATATATGTAATTCATATATCTAAGCATGTGCCCTGCAGGCAAGCCCCGGTGCACTTGTGCCAGGGACATGTATCAGAGGTCTCTTCCGGTTATTTGGTGCCTTTGTTCTACCACTTGTTAAATACTTTCAGATATCACCTCTACCTACCTATGCCTCCAAAAAGATGAGAGAAAAGGTACATAAACAAAACCAATTCTTTCTATATAAATTATATTACTTGAGATCTATGATATTGTGAAAGAAAAAACAAAATTTATCCTTTTCTTGTTTTGTTCTTGTTGAGAATCTAGAAACACTTTTTATGGAGATGAAACCTAACTTTTACTACCAGGTGTTATTATATATTATACACACACACACACAACATTACTCAATAATGAACAATGGCTGAAAGGACCGAATTTTAATACATTATGTCTGTATTTAAAAATAAAAAACTTAATCATCTTACTACTTTACTAGCAAACAATCAATTTTTGAAGTACACATTTAATATTTTAAAATATGTTTAGTTATTTAATCCAAATCTTCTTAGAGAAAGTGTTCCGCTAATATATGACCTCTGTTTTCACCCTTCCATTTTTTTTTCCCCATCAGAGATCCACCCATCTTTTTAAAAAGCATGTCTGTTATTGGTGAAAAAAGAAGTGGTGCCAATTTTTAAAGTGTAACAGCTATCAGATGATGAGTGAGTTGAGTAGGGAGCAATACCATGGGGTTCCCACCCATACCTCAAGATTGTGTACAATGAATATATCAGATATCCCTCTGTTGTTAGTAATGGTTGTCTTAAGCAGAAACTTAAAAAAATGTATATCTAGGCCAATAATATTATCAAAAGTATATGTCTGATTCCTCTCTAAATGACCAGAAATATGAAGACTTTTGCAAGCAGGACATTAGATTAAATCAATATGTTTTGTAACTTTCATTAGAACATCCTAAAAATGAATTAAAACCGCAATGTAACAGGCCTAAGTTCTTCTCATGTGGTTTGGCTCTTAAACTATTGAAGTTTGATTTTGAGCAACCCTTGCCACTGCCCAAAAGGACGGCTTTTTTTTTTTTTTTTTTTTTTTTTTTTTTAAATCTCAGGCCCTGAAAATAAAGTTGAATTTATAGTGAATATTCTGATACCACAAAAATATCAAATAGACAAACCTACAAAGAAGAGCCTGCAAAGGACAGCATTAGCACTACGTGTATTAAAGCTAATTTTCAAAATAATATCAGGAGGAAGTTAGTACAATGCAGAATGAATAGAAAGTCCCTCATCCTATATGATTACTACTGCCATGGATATTTCTGGATAAGCATAGGCTTTTCTTAACCAGGACTAAAATCAGCCCTAATTGGTCATCAGTTCATTGTTGTTTACAACAGCATCTGCCTCTTCCCATATCTCCCCAAAGAATCTACCCACTGAGACTCAGCCACAACATTAAAATACCACACTTCTTATAGGGCAGGAGGGAAATATGTTTACTTTCTGGTAGTAAACACAAAGAAAACAGTTACTAAATGAAGGGAGGATGAAGGCTGTAGAAGGAAGCAGTGATGAAGGCTTGCAACAGGAATGGGAGTCAACAAACGATCGACAGAAGAGAGAGCCAGCAAGAGCCAAAAGACAGCCAAAGCTGGGACAGCAAGGAAGGGTTACTGGTACCTTTTTTAAAAATACTGTACATAGAACAGTTCAATTAAAATTGAGTTGTAATGGGTTAAATGCTATTAACTTGGAAATTTGATAGTATTTCATTTCTCAATGAATCCCCATAACAGACACTTCCCTACATTTGTATAATAAGACACCAGGGAAAGGATTCACAGTGTCAACTTCTTCCTGGGAATTTAGAGCCTTCAGCATAAACATTTTAGGTAAGAGTATTTTTCCTGATGATCCTAAAAACCCTATTTACAAAGAGGCAGCTACTTGCTCATAAGGCCAATCTTGATGCATCTTTGGATTGCAGATTAAGCAAGAGAGTAATTATAGGTCTTAGAAAGAATTGGATTCTGCAGCTAAATTATTTCCTTGTTTTTGGCAGCACATACTGTACATATAGTCTTGTCATCATCTTAATAGAACATTGGTAGATAATCAAGAGCTCAAAGAGAAGCTTCGTGCTGTTCATGTGAAGAATGGAATATTTTCCATTTGTCCCTGTCAGAAGTTGTTTAAAACAAATGATCAGAGCAAAGGAACTAAAACTTGAAATAATGAAATTCCAAAGCAACTAACACAGCAACACTTAGGTGTTTCTACTAAATTGTAATGTATATGAAGAGCTCCACATTCTGCAAAATGTGCACTAAATGGCAGGACTCCTAGAGATAGAGAACAAGCCATTCAAAAAATCTTTGGAACTGTAGCAACAGCTCTAACCAAAATGGTTATTAGTACCTGGAAAAACAATGTGGCTCCTCCAGTAAGTAGCTGCCATGTGGCTGGAGGTTGGCAAAGCTGGCATTTAAAATTCTCAAATGATAAAGACTGTGTGTTGGCAACCCTTTCACTAAAGCAGGATAGGTGGAAGTAGTGTAGACATGTGAGGCAGAGCCTTTCTGGAAAATGGTCCTGCAAGTGCTCCTATTTAATTTTCTTATGATAAAGCTGAAAGAAATCCTGCTGACAGGGTGACATCAAAGCTAAGAATTTTTTTCTCTCCCACTGAAAGTTATACTTCTATTTCTACTATTCCCTTCCCATTTCCTGAGAAAAATTGTATATAAATCACACTTCGGTCATTCTCTTGTTTATCAATAGTACGCAAGCTACACAGTACAGGAGCTACATATGTAGTAACTGAACAGACTGTTGATAAAAAATAAGTTTTCTTAATTAAAATGTAATTCACAGTTGTAAGGAATTTGGAAATATAGAAAAGCATAAAAATCATTTTATAAAAATAACCACTGTTAAAAAAACTATGATCTATTTCTGATAATTTGTGTATACATACTTGTTATAAAATTATAGCAATTTTATATAGTGGATATAATTGTGATCTTTGCATTTATTTATATTATGCATATTTTCCACTTTCTTAGATCTCAAAATTTTGAAACGATTTATTTAATAAAAGCTCTGCTTTTGGATGATGTAGTTTCGCATAGTGGTGATAATTTATATATAAGGGTGTTCATCTTGATGAATTCCTTAGTTTAGGATTAGATTAGATTGGGGTACATTGTTATGGGTGTGTTAGTCCATGAGGGCCGCTGTAACAAAATACCACAGACTTGGGTGGCTTAAACAACAAACATTTATTTGTCATGGTTCTGGAGCCTGGGAAGTTTGAGATTAAGGTAAGGTGCTGGTAGGTTTGATGTCTAGTGAGAGCTTGCTCTTGTGTCCTCACAGAGCAGAAAGGTGCAGGGACCTCTCTGGGGTCTCTTTTATAAGAGCACTAATATCATTCAGAGGGTGGACCTCTCATGACCTAATCATTTCTCCAAAGCCCTACCTTGAATACCATCATGCTTGGGAGTTAAGTTTTAACATCTACATTTTGGGGGGGGATATAAGCATTCAGTCTATAGTACAGAGTCTATAAGTACAAACAGTTTTAAAAACCCGATTGGAGAGTAAACTTCTATTTTTTTGTGATTTTTAAACATAAGGACTTTAAGACAAGAAAAATAGCCAACAGTAAGCTTGGCATTGTGGACCTTCTTTATTATGGGCACATTACTCGCTAAAATGGTAGCATGTAACAAGTCTCTGTTGCTTACAGTTGAAACACCAAGGTGGTATTTCATTCAGCACTTCCTGGATTATTCACAGATCTGGTATATAGAGTCTTTTTATCATGTATAATATAATCACGTATAAAACTTAAATCAAGCTTCAAAAAAATCAATGCCATGCTCCCCTCTTTGACTCAGTCTAATTCTTTTGTATATTTTTGCTTCCCTTATTTTGTTCCTATATCTCTCCCTTAGCTGTCTTATCCTTGGCTCACAATGTTGTCCAGGGATGACTCCACTTTAAAGTTAACACTAAACCTGTTCCTTGTTCAAGCCACTCCATGACCTCAAAACTCCTTGTGGGATGTCTGAGGCAATTTGGGAGAGCGGAGAGGGAGTACCCTGGGAACTGCCTTCCTAGTTTGAGGTCCTTTGTGTATAAATATGTGCAGAATGGCTAAGAGTACAGGATTTGGAGGTCGGAATGTCTGGATCTGAGTCCCAGCTCTGCCTTCTTGGACAAAGAGATGCTTGGTCTTGGGAGCTCATGGTGGTCAGATTGTAGTAGTAGCAGCAGCAGCAGCAGCACTTGAGTACACTCAAACAATGGATGTTGATCAGTTTTAAAAGATAATAGATGGCTTAGCATCTTTTGGAGAGAAAATGTAGACAGTATTTTGTTGGGTCACATCTCAAGTGATAGATGAACTAGTAGTCCACATGGTTTAGTTCCTTTCATTATAGTTTCAAGGTAAAGTAAATTAATGGGAGCTCAGCAGAAACTGCTTTCAAGCCTTTGGACATTTATGGGGAAAACCAAATTCAATAAAATAGAGGTAGATATATGCGCTAAAGGTCTTTCCAGAAACTGTAGATAAGACAGGGCTACACTCAGTTTTTTGTGCTAGGTTTTTTTTTTTTTTTTTTTTTTTAAGTTAACTAAAAGCTAACTCTCCTTTTTTTCAGCCAGCATATGTCCCAAGGAAGCTAATCCCAATAACGGTCATCAAACAAGGTAATTTGTATGAGTCTGCTCTGGATGTATGTTTAGAATCTTTTTAAAAAAATTTTAATTCCGGTATAGTTAACAGTTTAGAACTATTTGTCATATGCTTTTTTACTGAGATGATTAAATATAGTACTGTTCCCCCCCCCCAATCTTTCTGATTATTATTTTAAAGCAAAAGTGTAAAGAAATCAATATGGTCTAGCAAATTAGAAGTTAATAGATCATTTTGCATCTTGTACTAATAAGCCAAGTCTTGGCAGTCACATTGGTTGGCAAGTCACTTTGGTAAAAGTAAAACTTTTGATACAAAACAACCATAATAAATAAATTTAAAAGCCAACTGAGTATGTGCGGCTTTGTTCAGGGTTAAGTTAGCATACATGAAGAAAATCATTGATAGAGTATTTGGATTAGTGAAATAAAAACTGATTTAATGGTCCCTTTAGGGAGATTAAAGACATAGAGTTTTCGAGAATTATAATGTCTTATCTCACTTCAGTATCCCGTTGCTTTTGTTTTGCATTTCAGTTTTTCAAATTATTGAATTGATTCCATTATTTCCAGAAAGTTTTTTGGTAGAAGAGATTGGATACTTAAAATAATTATTCATTTTAAGAAAACCCAGTGTCTCAAGTGTATTCTCAAAACAGTGTCAGTATTGGAATAATTGAGAGTCTTAGCTTTGAGAATATACATTTTCACTTTTAAAAATTTACTGTATTAATTGCCTCATCTTGTGCTATTTCTTTAATTTGGGAAGGCTGTGGGGAGTGGTAATGGGGAAAGAAATTTTCAGCTCATTTGAGTGGAACACTATGATTCGGAAATAACCTTTTGTTATTTAAAGACATAGGTGTGAAGGTGAGATGTGCCTTCCAGCCCTTTCGTTGGCCATGTACCAGCCCAAAGAGTTACTTTATTAATTTAAAAAGTATATTAGAGCTTCCCCAGTGCAATGGCTTCACATTATTAACTATTTACTCCTTCCTGTCTTTTCCCATCACGTTGTTACTTTTGTATTTCCACAGTGATTCAGAATGTTACTCACAGGGCTTCCACTAAATCCCCAGATAAGACTCCCTTTGGAGGAACGATATTAGGTGAGTGTGAGTGTATCTTGGTATCTATACCTCCAGTAAACAAGTCAGGCTCTTTTTTGATAAGAGAGCACTTATGGAATTTTACACTGTTAGCAGGTCTATTAAATTGATATTGGTTCATTTCCTTTCAGTACTAAGCATTCTGGCTTGTGTCCATGCCAGGCTAGGAGCCAAGAGATGCTACCTGTTTTAGTGTGTGTTAGAGAAACAACTCTAGCCCATGTCTGGGAGAACGATGGCACCCATCCTACTTGCCCCATGGTGTTGCATTTAGGAGGGAATCCTTGGTGTATTGAACTGTTCTTTAAAATATTATTATTAATAATTGTGTTTTGTTCACTTAATATGTTAAACAGCCATTTTATAATTTTCTATTCTAAGGACTAAAAGCCAGAGGATTTTTTAGTTCAGTTCTGAACATTTAAAAAAAAAATCTGTTTAAAGTTTGAGTTAGGTTTAGGTTTAAAAAAAAAAATCTGTTTAGGTTTGGGTTAAAATTGATTAAGCCAAATAAGTGCTAAATGTCATAGTTTCTATTATCTGATAGTATCTGATACTGTGAGTTTTATTTTATGTCATAACCCATTTTCTTTCTCTTACCCTATTCTTTTTCCTTGCAGTCCATCTTATTATTCCAGGCCTTAATGAAACCACTGTAAAACTTCCTACATCCATAATGCTTGAAATTTCAGATGCAATCAAGACACAGTTAGGTAAGCAGCAATGTTCCATATTTGAACATTGGGATGACTGAGTATTAGTACTGATAATCCTAGGATACCCAAGGAATCTAGCAAATGAGCTGTTTGGACATCTCAAAGTAAAAAGTAAGGGACAGGCATGTGCACTATTGATGGGAATGAAAATGGTACAGCTCCTATTGAAAACTGAAAACGCTATGACCAATTCTCAAAAAATTAAGCATAGAATTACCATCCAGCAATGGTTCCATTCTACCATCCAGTGGAATGGTCCAGTAATTCTACTTCTGGGTATATAAAGAAAATAGTTGGAAAAGACTTATCAAAGAGGTATTTGGACATCTCTGTTCACACTAGCATTATTCACAATAGCTAAAACATGGAAGCAACTCATGTGTCCATCAACAAATGAATGGATATGCATCTCGATATTTATAGCAGCATTATCTACAATCACCAAGTTATGAAAACAGACCAAATGTCCATCGATTGATGAATGGATAAGATGTGTACACACACACACAGGAATATTACTTGGCCGTAAGAAAAGAATGAAATCTTGCCATTTGCAATAACATGTATGGAGCTACAGAGTATTATGCTAAGTAAACTAAGTCAGAGAAAGACAAATACCATATAATTTCACTCATATGTGGAATTTAAGGGGAAAAAAATGAAAGTGTGGGGAGGAGAGAGAGGCAAACCAAGAAACAGCCTCTTAACTATAAAGAACAAACCAGTGGTTACTAGAGTGGAAGTGGGTGGGGACGTGTTACACGGGTAATAGGCATTAAAGAGGGCATTGTGATGAGCACCAGTTGATATATGGAAGTTTTAAAAATCACTACACTGTACACTGAAACAATATCATATTGTATATTAACTAGAATTTAAGTTAAAACTTTAAAAAAATTAAAAAGAATGCATAAGGAAAATGTGGGATGTATATATAATGGAAAATCATTCAACCTTAAGAAGGAAGGAAATTCTGATACATGCTACGGGATGAACCTTGAGGACCTTACGCTAAGTGAAATAAGCCAGTCACAAAAAGATAAATAACGTATGATTCCACTTACCTGAGGTACCTAGAGTAGTCAAATTTATAGACCATATAATGGTGGTGGCAAGGGATTGAGGGAGGAGGAGACAGGGGAGTTAGTGTTTAATGATACAGTTACACTTTTATAAAACGGCTTTTGGAGATGGATGGTGGTGATAGTTGCACAACATTATGAATGTATTCAATATTATTGAAGTGTAGACTTAAAAATGGTTAAGATCATATATTTTATGTTATGTATATTTTACCGTGATAAAAAAAATTTAGAAAAAAAACAGCAAGGGGCAGAAGGCTTGGTGTGTTGAAAGTATTTATGTAGATCACATTCTATCGGCAAATAGTTTTTATATGTTATATAAAATATATTTAAGGGGATCCCTGGGTGACTCAGCAGTTCAGCGCCTGCCTTTGGCCCAAGGCGTGATCCTGGAGTCCTGGGATCAAGTCCAGCATCAGGCTTCCTGCATGGAGCCTGCTTCTCCCTCTGCCTGTGTCTCTGCCTCTCTCTCTCTCTCTGTGTCTCTCATGAATAAATAAATATATTTTTTAAAAAGTTAACATTTGTCAAATTATCCTAAATACACACGTTTATTTAGGTAACATTTGAAAATAGTCCCATACTCTAAAGGGGCCAGTAGGTATTTTCAATGAGAACTGATGTAGAGGTCAGGAGTGTTAGAATTATTTACTTGAAATTGATACTGCCTCCTACCTCTAGAAAGAACTCGATATAATTTCAGTGTTTTAAACACATACAACTTAACAATTTGGAGGGAAACAAAGCCAGCAAAACCCTTTAGACGGAGCCCAGGGAATTCCTGTCGTGCTCAACTGGGGTAAAGTAGTTGCTCCAGTTGAGTATCAACTCAGTCAGGACTCAGGACCCTGTATATAGACAGCATCTCGAACTTGGAGCAGGAGAAGCCCTGGCAGGCTGGTGAGCACAGACTGCTGGACCCACCCCCCACAATTCCATGGATGGGCGATGGGACCTGAAAATGTGCCTTTCTAGCTAGCACCTAGGACATCCTGAAGCCACTTGCCTAGAGTCCTACTTTGAAACCCCCGCCCCCATAGTCTCTGGAGAAAGTCTTGAGCTGTTGATAAATATGGAAGGAGGTGGCATGATGGGGTAGAGACTGAGCAAAACTAAAAAATGCAGATATTTTCTCTGAATTAGGCACTAGCCAAGAACCTCAATATTTGTGTAAATGACTGTTCACCTTGTGTGGGTGCAGAAAGAGATGCCGGAGGAGCCCCTGTTTGGCAACATTTATTCAACACATAATTATTATTACTCTGTGGCAGGGTTGCAAGCCCTTTAATGCTTTAGAACTTAGGACTGCTGGCCCCTATAGTGGTGAGGACCTGCCCGTATCAGGACACGAGACTTCATTTCTCCTGACCCATTTGCTTGTTTGATGCTAGGCAAGCAGATTGGAACAGTTTCCAAGAAATGGACTCTTTGGTTCTCCTTAGCTGTTTTTTTTTTTTTTTTTTTTTTCCTCCTTAGCTGTTAATTTGAGAATTTACTGGAAGGAGGAGGAACAAAACCTTAACTGAGTAGAAGAGCGCTTAGTCAGTAGACTTAACAGTCCTACCAATTTTAGAAAAATTTTCAGAACTTACACATCACCACTTTATTAAGATGTGGAAATACTCGCCAATATTTGTGATTTTGTGCATCCTTACATTTTTATTATGAAATATTCATTCTGAGAATGGAGACGAGTGACCTTAGACATCATTTCTTAAATTTGTACATTGGACTTGGTCACTTCCTTTTGAGCAATAAAACTCTGTGACTAACCTCTGTATCATCTAAATGCTGGGATAAAATGCAGGACCCTTCCAAATTAACTTTCCTTCTGAGCCTGTGTTTGGAATCCAGTGCTCTGTATTCTTGTGCTCACCTGTTCTCTGCCCAGAGCCTATACACCTTGCCCTGTCCCAAGGAAAGTCTTATTTGGAAGGCAGGGGGAGGGGGGAATGACGACTGGCCAATCTCTTACTGATGTGCTCCCTAAGCCATGCAGCAAAACTGCCAAATGCAGAATTTGTGAAGGAGGTTAAAGGTGAGCAGATTTCCCCAGACCACTACTGTCACTTTTGAACTGGAGGATATTTCCTTCTTTAGTCTCGAGTGACACATCCTAAACTTTGTGGTTTTTGCAAAGTTCTACATGCTGCCTTAATACCCATTCAGGCTTTAGAGAACAGGCTTTCTGTTTTCCTTAGAGAATAAAACAGTGGGTTTGTTTTATTTTGTTTTTGCTTTTATTTTTCTGATATGATTCACTAAAGCTTCCGAATTTTTGAGTGTGATTTCGATAAAGAAAAATGGCATATAAACAGTACATCTTTTTTAGCTTGTTTTTCTGTGGAAACACCATCTTAACACACAGCAAATTTCTTATGCATTGAAGAGTTTGATACTATCTTTGGAAATGTCCAGTAAATCCATCAAATGTACCACCTTAACAAACTGTATTTAAAAATTACATTTTAGGGCACCTGGGTGGCTCAGTGATTGAACATCTGCCTTTGGCTCAGGGCATGATTCGGGGTCTGGGATCGAGTCCTGCATTGGGCTCCCTGCAGGGAGCTTGCTACTCCCTCTGCCTGTGTCTCTCATAAATAAATAAATCTTAAAAAAATTACATTTTAAGTTTACCACCTTCAATGAAAAGAGATACTGTTTAACTAGTTCTTTATACTACCAAAGGAGAAATAAACTTTCCTTCAACACTGCAATTCAGAAAAGTACTGGTTTTTTGAGGGGGGTAAATCCTAAAAACAATATCCTCATTCCAATAGGGTCCATCATGGAACATCAGGAAATTAATAGTGTTTGTTCTAAGAACACATGGTGTGAATAATGAGAGAAATAAACAAGAGAGCTAGTATTACACACACCCCTCCCTGGGGGCATACAAAGGGTTTGCCAAAGCCAAGACTTAGCCTGCCAAAAATGAAAGGAAACAACTGTGTTGAAAAAAGGTACAGGAAAATCAGTGGAAAGGGAATTTCCTGGGTTTTAGGCCATTTTCTGGTGGCATTTTACTCTGCTTTTGGCAAGACTGCAGTTGTACGGAGACAGTGTAGGTGAGAGCTCATGGGTTGAGAAGAGACAGAAAGGTGCTCTTGTGCAAGCACCTTCCCCGTCTACCAATTTCTCTGACATCTGAAATGCCATATTGAGCAATACAGCACGCCTTTAAGAGGAATTAGTGATGTGTAAAGAATACAAATGTCCCTTGGGAAGGTAGTTTACCTTTTTTTTTTTTTTTTTCCTTTTCATTAACAGCCTAATTATAGGTTAATGTGATTGCCAGCCGAGGGCATGTTTTTGATATAAGGACCTAAAGCAAAGGAATTCCAAGCATTGTTTGAGAGTATAGGATCTATAAGTAAAAATAAATAAATAGTCCTAGTCAGCCAGGGAAACCACTAAGAGTGTAGGATGATATTACACAGGAAGGAGAGGACTAGCAAAGGTGCTTGGAGGGAGAAGAGGACCTGAAAAACTAAAGAGCACTAAAGAAAAACCTTACAATCTCACATTAAAAAAAAAAAAAAAATACCAACCTCCCCATGGTTCATCTTGAAAATAACAGGACCAGAGTTCATAAAAATCTGTAATCTGAATGTTTTTTCCTCTGCTAACCATCTCCATGCTGTGACAGCAACAGAAAAAAAAAAAAAGTTGATTAAATTTAGAAATTTTAAGACTGGAATCTATCATAAATTCTACTGGATCTGCTTTTTTAGTTATTTCAGAGAGTCCCTTCTCTTTGTGTCCTGCTCAATTAATTTGAACAACGGGAGTTAACTTTTCTGTTGTGCAGAAATGCTGTGCAGCTTTATGTACTTGTGAACCTAAAACACACACCTGACTACTAGATACAACAGGCACAGAAGCGCTTGTGACACCTGTGTCTGGCATTTTAAAACACTCCTGAAAATACAGAGCTCTATGGAAAAATCTAGTGTCGACTTCCATAATACAGACTTGAAGACTGATTTGCTTCCATTATCATTGTGAAAGGGACGACTTCATAATTGTCTTCAAGTCCTTCAGAAGTAAATAAAGACTTCAAAGCCCATGTTAACCAATAAGCAAATGGTCTTCACAGCAGGGAGGTGAACTACAGAAGGAAGTTAAAAGATTTTCATCCTTAAAGAAATGTGAGAGAATTGATTAGATCAATAGTTCTCAGCAGAGGGCAGCTTTGTCCCCTAAGGGATATGTGGCAGTATCTGGAGACATTTTTGCTCATCAAAATTGTGGAAGTGCTCATGAAATCCAGTGCGTAAAGACCAGAAATGCTTCTAAACATTCTGTAGTAGGCGGGAAAGCCCTCCAGCCAACAAGAAAGAATTATCCAGCCCAAAATGTTGCTAGTGCCAAAGATGAGAAACCCAAGAAATCCTGTCTAGTTTAGGACTCTAATCATCATCATCATCATCATCATCATCATCCCGTCTGATTATGAACATTTCAAGTTGACATGATTGGGGTATCTTGAGGATGAATGAATTCTTTCCTACTTCTAGACTTTGAAAATATTACAAGTAGGTCATTGATTCAGTGTGCTAAATAGCTGGATAAAAATCATCTTAAGTGCATTCTTAAAATGGGAAATATCAGGGCACCTGGGTGGCTCAGTAGTTGAGTGTTTGCCTTCAGCTCAGGTCATGATGCTAGCTAGGGTCCTGGGATCGAGTCCCACGTCCGGCTCCCTGCATGGAGCCTGCTTCTCCCTCTGCCTGTGTCTCTGCCTCTCTCTCTCTCTCTCTCTCTGCATCTCTCATGAATAAATAAATAAAACCTATAAATAAATAAAATGGGAAGTACCTTAATAATTGGAGCTCTCTGGCATAGGAATGTGCTTTCTTTGAAAAAGAACACCTATGTTTTAGAAAAAAGGTTCCTAAATACTGAAGAGGTTAAAAACATGGGGGAAAATTTTTCATTCTTTATGCTGAATTCCCATAGAGACCAAAAGGAAAGATCGGTGTTAACGTGTGGCTCAAATAATAGCTGTTGGTATTTTTTGGCCACAAATATCTTTAAATATCTTAGTTTCCTGTGTGAGTTATTTGCTTTTCTAAAATTTCAGTGTCATAACCTATTGGTTTTTTTTTTTTTTTTACTATATACAATAATGGGGAATCTCTGCATTGTTTTGTTTTTTAAATTAGTGCTCAAATATAAAATTCTAGGGAGTATTTGCAAAATAACCTATGCTTTCCAGAAACTCTTATTTATTAATGAGAATGACTTGAGAGTTGCCCAAGTATTGGATTGTGATTTTTGTTTTCTTCATTCCAATGCCAATTTAAATCTTAAAAGAGTTACCTAGAGTTCATGGGATTTAATTCTGAAGAATCCCGGTGCAAGTGCACAATAAATCTGTGCATCCCACCACTGCCTGCCTCGTGGAAAGAATTAAGAGCAAAACAGACTTCTCGAAATAATCTGTTACTTGATTATGTTTTGAATGAATTATATTTGGACACTGTGTTAGGAAGAAGTGAGGTGAATTGTTTGTTCTCTGACTTTTTAGCTAAGAATGAAACCTTGGCATTACCTGCTGAATCGAAAACACCAGAGGTAGAAAAAATCCCAGCACAGCCCATAACAGGTAAGGATATCCCTATGTTGTTAACTTTGAGAGAAGAAATATTTCTTGAAATGGTAAATGATTGACAAGCTTGTACTTTTTTTAGTGAAGGGCCATTAGGAAATTAATTTTCACCAAAGCACAAACAATAAAAGATTGTAGATCCTTAATTTTTAACATTTGGAAAAATAACTGCTGCAGAAGGAACAATGGGATCATACAACCCAATATGTAATATGGAAGTTATATTTTTCACCGTAACTGAAAGTTGTCACCTCAACATTTTGAGATATTTTTATGGTAAAATCTAAAAGTAGGGTTTACGTGTCCTTGTATATGAAGACATGAGCTCATTTTTCATTTCTTTCACAAGTGATCGGTTTAGCAAAAATGCCATAATCCCTCCTAAATCCACAGCCTGGTAACTAGGAAAGTACCCTAGAATCATTTAGAACATTGCAATTAATAATAGTTTGGTGAAAATCCCTTCAAGAATAAATGTGGGATACATTTTCCCCATAGTTTATCTATCAGCCGTTACTAACATTCAGCAATTTTTCTCTGAATGAACTGCCCAAGTCCAGCCCACTGGGGACACATTTTTGTCTGAACCAGAGTTTTTGTCAGAGCAATACCACCTCATCCACAACCCAATAAAACAAACATCTGGCAAGAATTTCCCCAATACTGCATTTAGTAAAATCTCTCCAATCTAAAGTGGGTTTTTTAATCCATAAAATTGCCATAAATTGAATGATCAGTGGATAGTTACCTTGCACTAAACTATTGGATTCACAACCGGCCCAGAAAAGATAGATTATAGATTGGCAGGGAAACAAAACAACTTGATTTCAAGAAACCTATTCAAATAGGAATATTTCTGACAGAGTAAGAAGTAAAGGCTCCTACCGGCATGGGAGATGGACCTTTCATCCCCCACCTTCATGGGTGTTGGGACAAAGGTACAAACTATCTAAGATGCTGGCATAATCAATTCAAATAAAATTCCTAAGTAATTTTTCTAATTTCAATATGATTTGTGGTTACCAAGAAAAGCACAGGCATGACCCAGTAGATGACTCCAAGTTCTTTTCTGCCCCAGAGATCCAACCCATTTTTCCCATTTATACTTTCCTCTCTTGGCACGGTATCTGACGGGAGAGTCTACAGATTTCTTAGTTCTCTGCCAAACCTTCTTCAGAATTTCCCTCTTCAGAAACACTTAGGCAAACACCATATCTTATTATTCATTGTTGTGTTTATTTTGTGTCTTGTGGCCGAGCATTTGAGTCCTTACCATAATTATAATCCAAGCTTTGGGGTGTTGACTGCAGTTTGGAAGAGAGAAATCTTTAATGTAATAGTTCTAAATAAGCCTTTTTCTTTTATTTGCCCATTTAATATTTGTCATATGCCTGCTTACTTATACCCCAGACATGGTGCTGAGCCCTGGAGATAATAAGAAGGCAGGCAAGGAAAAAATTATGATGAATAAGTACTTTCACCAAGGTCCATTCACTGTGGTTTTTGGAACACTTGGAAAGTGGACGGAGCTCAGCAAGGCGGGGGTGGACAAAGTGTCAGCTCGAGCCAGGGAGTCCTTCATTAACTTGAAAAAGAATTGGTCATTTGAAGTGTCAGTTATGGATTCGAAAGGGCAACAAAATCACCTTATGATCTTTGGTCACTTCATTATTTTATCTTAATGTGTAAAGTTGTCTTTTTTACCTTCTAGTGACTCCTGAGTCAATGCCAAGAACTACGAAACCCACTGTGTCTAGCGCGTTAGACTTTTCAGAAAAAACACTGGGTAATTCTAAGAATTTTTTTTTTTAAATAACTCCCAACACTCATAGGAAAAAAAAAAATAACCCCAATGCCTTAGTTCCCTCCTTCCTTTTATCCCCCACCTCACCCCCCATTTACTGGCAGTCATGAGCCATCCTATTTCTTGGACCAATTCCATTCCAGAGTTAACAACATGCCTTGATCCTGGTGACTGGTTTTCTAGGCAGCTCTGGATGCTAGATGCTGACTACACATACCTTTTACCAGTCCCTTGGGATGTATAGAAAAAAACTCCCAATGCCAGCCTTTCCACCCACACATCTTGGAGGGGGAAACCTGGAAGTCTTGTCTGTGTCTGTGCTTCCTTTCAACTGGCTTCCCAAGTCTTATGTGCACTAAGCTTGAGGAGAGTCTCTGAAAGTGTCATGCTTTTTAATAAGAACTTCATGTCCTGCAAGTTAGCTGCTTCTTGGCCCAAGACAGTCTTGCTTTGTTCTCTTCTGCTGGAGAAAGAGAGCATCAGCGTGTGTTTTGCTGTGCCCTTGGGATGTTGGTCATCCATGCCCCATCACACCCTTTGAAACTACACCTTCACATTTTAACAGCGATGCGAAGCTTTTCCTGGGGAGCCAGCTATTTCCCTGAGAAGCATCAGCTGCCCTGTGCACACTGTGTTATGAGCAGGCTTCACATGGTTAAGCGTAACCTTGCAATGTCAAATCCTGACTCAGGGAGTTGCTGACCGAATTCTTCTTCGTTTTAGTTCTCAGCGAAAGGACTCCGGAAGCCCTGCAAACTATCCTAATACCTAGGTTTGAATTGCCACTGAGCACTCTAGGTAAAAATTATTCAACATTGCAGCTTGTTATTACCTTGGAAATTTTATGCATGCCTTCAATCATTAGGCTAATTCAATCAGACTTTATCGCATAGGAAAGACAGGACACATGGTTTATAGAGCAATAAGCTCCCCAACATCAAGCCCTTAAATGTTACAAACTATTTTATAGTTTAGGATCCTAAAGGGTCTTTATGACTAATCCTTTGGTGGTTTTTCCTTTTGGTCGCCGTATTTTGAGACCATATTTGATTTTTTTTTTATCCAAAATCATTGTGTCACCGAATTAACTATTCTTCATACTTTTCCTAAATATCTTTTTACTTAATTGTTTCTCCAGACAGAGAGGATATGTATGTTATTTTGGCAGACTGTTTCTGAGAATCTGAGTTTATCGAATTTATTTTTGATGTTGTTGGAGTGGGAGCTTAGATATAAAGCCACATAGTTACTGAAATTCTATTTTCCATTAGATGGATCTTTTTTAGTTCAGACGTATTTGGTGCTTGATTTGAGTTAAAGTGTAAAGGCACACATACACATAGCTAAAGAAATTAGGAGAGTAGTAAGGGTGAAAAGAAGAACCCAAATTCCTCAAATTTAGCAGCTTGCCTATAAAAAATAGAAAAAAAGAAGCTTTGTTATAGTATCCGGCTTCAAGACCACGAGAAAGAAAGGCTACTAACAATACCTTACTTGACATAAGTATTTACCCTTTTATGTTTGTTTTTTGTTTCTGCAAGCTTGAGATTTTGAAAACTGTTTTCTCTGTTACATGTACCGCAGGTTATAACGTTTCTTATGTGTTTTGTTGCAGCTCCAAAAAGGCTTCCAGAATTTCCTCAGGCAAACACACCCTTCCCCTTTGAGAAGCCTGAGGGCACCTTGGGTAATAGCAGCAGCTTCACGCTGGCATTAAGATAGGGGTGGCCATCACTTAATTCTATAGGACATGCTTACTGAATCCAATCTTAGCAAATCTCGATGACCTGATGAATTCCATTAACTCAGGCAGACAAGGGGTTGATTTAAAAACAAACAGAAAAAAAAAAACTCATTTGTTGATTACATTTTCTACAAATTCAGTAATAGTCATCAGTATGTTAATTTTATACAGGTTTGGGTTTTGTCCTGAAAATTGCTGAAAGTATGACACTGAATTCTGGTGTCTGTCTGTCTCTCTTAAATTTGTTTATTTCAGTGAAAGAGAGCACATGCAGAGTGGGGAGGGGAGAGAGAGAGAAACTCAAGCAGACACAGCACTGAGTGGCGAGCCTGACACAGGGCTTGATCTCACAACCCTGAGATCAGGCCTGAGCCAAAACCAAGAGTTGGACGCTTAACCAATTGAGCCACCCAGGCACCTCCAAATTCTGGTCTCTCTCTGATCTCTAGTCAAATGCTCTCTGAGTAGACACATACTGATTTCTTGATGTAAAATGACTT
Organism: Canis aureus; assembly: GCF_053574225.1. Classification (NCBI taxonomy): domain Eukaryota; kingdom Metazoa; phylum Chordata; class Mammalia; order Carnivora; family Canidae; genus Canis; species Canis aureus. The sequence continues at coordinate 24,009,339 of NC_135645.1, forward strand.
CTGATTGGATTGGTGTGGCTTTTATTGCAAGCTTTGGGCAGCCACTTAACCAGACCAGCAACCTATTTCTGTCCCTTTCTCATCTCAAAAACAAGACCAAAGAACTTCAGTGAATTCCGTTTCTTTCTGCTGTAGCCTCAAGTGAAAAGCCATGGATTGGGCCTACAAGTAAAACATCTGAAGATTCCAAACTTCTCCCACCTCAAACTGGTAATTTCATTCTTTTTTAAAAATAGATTGGACCAACAGTATTGAATAACTTCTCTTTCTTTTTTATTTTTATAGGTTCCCTAGTTGATTATCAAAATACTTGTAGTACATGGTAAAGCTATCATCCATTCTTGATACTTAGAGGAATGCCATGTTTTTCTCAATGCGGCAACAAAATGGTTTTGTATTTGCTTTAAAAAATCTGTGTTTTAATGTTTGGATAGACAATTGGAAGTGTGGCTAGAAGACGGACTGCGAATTGGCTCATGGATTTTGTAGAGACATCTCATGACGTTGAGAACAGTAACAAAGTAATTAATGTATCAGATATTTGCTTTTTTCCAACAAAAATATTCAGTGAACATTTGAGAACTCACTATATGCAGGTTAGTGCTAAATCCTAAAATCTGTAAGCATATTGTGACATGAAGGAAAGACCACAGGTCTTGGCGTTAATAATGGACCTTGATTCTAGTTCTGGCTTTCCCATTAACGATATACTTGAGCTTTTTCTCTACTGTCCTGGGTCTTAATTTGTTCTTTTGTCAACTGAGGCAATTGGCTTTTTTCTCCTGAGAATTCTGTGTTCCACAGCTAAAACTGATGAGGGAGACAGCTTCCTCTTAAACAGATTTCCTTACGTAAAAAGTGATCGTTTATACATCTTTTCTTTGCTGTCTAGCAGTCAACTAAAGAGAACGGTCAGCATGTGAGAATTATAAGAAAATCTTGGAAACCGCTTTGTGTGATACTTCCGTGATTTTTGTTTTCTTTTTTTTTTTTCTTTTTTTTTTTTTTGGATTTTTGTTTTTCTTTTGTAATTTGGCTTGTATTTTAATTTTTGTGAACTTTGTCATTATGATGGTTTTGAGTAAGCATGATGCAGTATATGATGTAGTTAGAAGTTCATGTAATGAAGTTAAGTACACTGACACTCTGTGGTATTCTCCAGAAAGGATTCCAGCAGAGGGCTGGTTTGAGAAAGACTGAGAATGTGTCTTTAGAGGCATAGATTTTAGTCAAGTTATTCTCCCTCTGTTACATGTGATGGGTTCAGATCTCAGCAAAAGATAAAAAGATGGCACCACATGAAGTACGCATGTCTATTCCAGTCTCCCCTGGGTGTTCTCCAGTGGGAAAACACTTGAAAGTTGGCTATGGTTGTCATCCAATCCAGAGAAATCTCAAATTGGGTCTTTCTAAGGCTTCACTCCCCTAGTTGCTGACCCTGAAACTCTAATGCAATTACTTGATGTGGGTGCAAACATGTCTTCAGCATTTCAGGTCACCTGAATCTAAATCTGGGTTATGTGTAGGGTTTCATACTGAGCCATCTCATAGGCACTGCACTGTGATCATGGAGCAACAACTGGTCTGTGGGCCTGTGTGTGGTCTCTCTGCTCACTGTGGCATGCCTAGCCTGACTCCCATACCATTCGTGAGGATTATAGCTCTCAAACCAAACTGGACTAGATGAACTCTTAGGTCCCTTTCATCTCTTAGCTTTTGGGTTATTAACCTTGGGGGCACAGGGTCACTAGGTTTTCCTTGAGCAGTCTATAGTTTTCGGGTGTCTGTGACTATTGAAGAGTGAACTGACCAAAACCTCAGGGAAACCATTTATGAAATTATCCTGACTATGAAACCGAAATTGAACCAGGCTTTGGGGAGTGAGGAGAATATGTTGGGGAGTGAGGATTGTAGGGTTGCAAAGAGACAAAGATAGATGAGATTAAAGGTCTTAATAAAGGAAAGTTTCCTTCTGCCTTTAATTCCAGAAAGGAATATTCTGGTCTTGCTCTGATGGAGTATGAATAGTGACTAATACAGCAGGAAGCACTTGCATTATTCAGTTACCTCACTACTGCCAGAGCAACGCTAGGCTGCCAGAGAACTTCCAACTACTGACTGCCAACCCCCTCTGGATGAAGTGTTGGGGCTTGTCACAGGCAGTAAAGGTTCAGTAGGTAATGATTTCAGGCATGAGCATTGGCCCTAGAAACTTCCTAGCCTTTCTCCACAACATTTAAGTGTTATATTTCTGCTACTTAGTATGATCCTCAGATGCATTGGCATCACTGGGGAACTTGTTAAAAAAGTAGAAACTTGAGCTCCACTCCAAATCTACTGCATGCTTTTTAAACAAGATCTCCAGGTAATTGGTATGGACAGTAAAGTTAGAGAAGCACTACCTTATCACTAGTCTAAAATATTTCACATGATGTAGGTGAGAATCATCAAATATGGTCAATTATAGGATGAGAGGCCTCAAGTCAATATAAGATTAGTTTCTCAAAGTGGATGATTAAATATCTTTTGTTTGTACTAATGCACACAATGCTTCTTTCTCTTATATAAGTTTTGTGGCATCTTTTTAACATGTTAAATTTCAAATTAAACCTTGTCCTATATATTGTGATTTGAAGAGTTGATATACTCAGGCCATCTTTTCATTCACTTCAGCCTTTCATGTTTCTTGCGTGTGAATTTATACCTGTAGTACATTTCTATTTCCTATTTAGTTTCAATGTGTGTGATTATTTTACTTTCCACTTACCGTGGTTTCCTAATGCAATTGTTTTAGAAATTAAGAGAGAGGTAGAGAAAGTACTGGAATGCTGGTCCATAAAACCATTGGTCCTATTTTTAGTCGTTATATCCTTTGAAGAAATGATATATCTTAGCTGGTATGAATGAACAAAATGAACACATTTTGTTTTCTCTGTTGGGATACAGCATTTTTTTTTAAATTTTTATTTATTTATGATAGTCACAGAGAGAGAGAGAGGCAGAGACACAGAGGAAGAAGCAGGCTCCATGCACCGGGAGCCCGACATGGGATTCGATCCCGGGTCTCCAGGATCACGCCCTGGGCCAAAGGCAGGCGCTAAACCACTGCGCCACCCAGGGATCCCGGGATACAGCATATTTGTACTTACTATATCTATTCCCTTCAATCAAAGACCACTAGAACTACACCTGTATTTGAACAAAGTTAGATGTATTTACTCATGAATGACGACAATAGAGAACGTAGAGTGTAAGGAACTATGGGATCTCTTGGTAAGAGGGTGCTGGAAAGAACTTACTGTAGGATGTGCCCTTGTTTTAGGTGATTCTGGGAGGGTCCAAGGAAGTGATGCCTTGTTCTGGATTGGCTACTGCCAGGAAGTGGGAGTAATTCTGTAACTGACAATCTTAATTCCTAACTAGAAGGCAAGAAGAACAGAGTGAAGCAAAGTTGTGATTGGTAAATTCATTAGCCAGAAGGTGGGGACAGTAATTTTTGTGTATATACATTTGTGTTTCAAAACCACAATTACAGAATGGTTTTGTTTTTGTCTTGATCCATCTTGGTCATGGAATGGTCTTGTCTGATGTTGGTGTTGTTTCAAATTGTTGATGTTCAGCAGGAACACACCACAATCTAGCTGTAGGTACCAGGCCAGCTCCTGGATGTCAGGGGCTGCTTTTCTCTTAATCAGCCATGAAGTGTGATTTATCAACACCTTTTGTAAAACTCCTTTTGCTTCGGCTTTTGCTGGATTTGTTTTCCACATCTACTTCATATTTTATATCAAATCATCAGAATTCATGCTCTCAAAAAGGTATTTGTATTACTTTCGGATATAAAAAGCTGTATGGAAATTCTAACTTGCATGCTAACTATTTAAATCCCGAGGTCATTTCAATAGTTGTTGAAAGAGTAGGACAGGATATTTGGAACTTGGAATATCCCCCAAGATCTGAGAACTGTAATTATAAAACATATTCTTCTCCACTTTTAGCCTATTTGCCCTAATCTTTCATTAGTACTGTATTTTGTGATCTCATTATTTGGAATTGTATTTTGTTTTAAGCCTTCTCTAAAGTCTGTTTAAGTAAGATTGATTTTTCTTTTTTTTATTCCCTTGGCAAAACCATTTTTTTCTTAAAGTATAGAAAGGAGATGATAAAGATATGCTCTATAGTTATACACCAGAATATATACTTCTTTAAAGATTTTTGTTTTAAAGATTTTTGAGTGAGAGAGGGAGATTGAGCACGAGTTTGGGGAGAAGCAGAGGAAGAGGGATAAGCAGACTCTACTCTGAGTGTGGATCCCACAACCCTGAGATCATAACCTGAACCAAAATCAAGAGTCTGACCCTTAACCAGCTGAACCACCTAGGAACCCTTAGAATATATATACTTCTTAAAATCCATTTTAAAGGAAAGTTGGCCACATTTTAGAAATATGTATGTGCTTGTAACAATCATTCAGAAAAGTATATTTTTCTGAAGATGCAATAGAACTGGTCCTAAATCCTACTGGTAAGTGGCCAGTTGTCTATGATTTCTGTGTTACTATACAGTGAGTTCTAGAAGAGCCCCCAGTACCTTCCACTCTCTGAAGAATCATGCATTTGCGTTCACACACATGTACTTGTTGGATTACCTCTTCATTGGAAATATATAATTTTGTATTTGGACGGCAGTTTTCTATTAAGAGATTCAAAGGGTTGTACATATATAGCATCATATTGATCCTCCTGAAGTCCCTGGAAGTAAAGAGAGCTATCATTTTCTTTCAAGGAGGTAAGTGAGAGGCTTACCCCTTAATGGATAGAGGAGCAAAAACTAGATCCTCATTCGTTTCTTTCTTAAGCTTTTCTCTAACAAAGCACTCCAAGTTAAGACTGAAACGATGTCATACAGCTTGCTTTGAAATGTATCATTGAACAGTTTCCCAAGAGTTAATTAAATGTTATTAGGGCCAGGTGCCTTATAGATTTTTGAGAAACATTAAGTGGTCTGTGACAAAGGCTGGCCAGTTTCTGAAGTTCATTCTTAATTTGAATGCGATCACTAATCTGTGTACTATAGAGTGAGACAAAGCGGGATTAATAACCAACTCAACTATTTGACAGTGTTGTGATTGTAGACAAGTTTACCTCTTAGTGCCTCAGTTTCCCCATTATGAAATGGAAATAATATATCAATTTTTCCACTGGGTTGTTATGTCTTAGAACTTAAGTGTAAAAAAAAAATGTAAGTCACTAAATCTAATTCACAGATTCATAGTACATATGAGGTGCCCTGTAATCCTTTCCTGAATGCAAGGGACTCTTGCACTGAATGCATTCTCTTCCCACCACACTGCCCATCCCAGACTTCCTGAATTGCTCCAGGCACTCAAATAGTAATAATAATACAATAATAACAAATTACTAAAACGAAGGAAGGAAGAGAGAAAATTAAAAGACTCTAAACTGGTATATAAGCCAACTAAATGATTCTTGGGTCTTCATTTCACTTGTTCACACATTTTTACAAAGAACAGAAAAGGTATGTGTATTGTTATTTAAAGAGGCCCTGCTCTCCATGAAGTGGTCTGATGTCCTATTAACCCCATGGCAAGAATGTATCACACAGCTATGCTGTCAAGAGTGGCAGCCTGAATCATTCTATAAACTCTGACCCTTTCTAGGTTCGGGGAATAAAGAACCTAAATGGCTGTGTTTTTCCATGGGCATCAGAGGCTGGGAGAAGCAGCATAAATGCTATGTGTGTATCATCCCAAGCTAAGGCACATGCATGATTTCTAATTCCCTTGTATCATTGGAGGGGTAGGATGAACATCAGCCTTTCGTTTCTGGCTTCATAATGTCATCTGTGTTAAGCCTCCTTAACTTACCTCCTCCATCCCCTTAGAAAAACCATCATTTAATACCAGGAAAGATTTAAAGCCTAATTCAAACAAAGTAAATGGTTTATTTTTATAACCCGAGATGATTCGACATGATTACTTTCATCCTTAGAAAACCCTCCTGCCTATTCTTTCCCCAGCATGTCCAGACAAAATTGATTTTTCCCTCCAAATGTACTGTGACATATTATTAAGATGACTCCTCCTTTTGGCATAATTCCTTCCCCTTGAACAATAAGCAGTTCTCTTCAGAGGATTTCCCTTTGCAAGAGAGTCAGAACTGAGAATAGTCAGCTTCATCTCTTCATTAGAATCCACTTTGGGAGCTGCCTTAGGAGTTCATCACTAATTACACTCACTACTTTGTAGAACTTCAGTAAATTACAATATGATTTTAAGCTCTATGAATCATTTAAAGACCTGAAAACTGAATGACTAGCACACCCGAGGAGTGGTATACTGGTTGGAAAGTTGTGGCCACAGGTGGTTTGCTTAGGGTGGTTGAAAAGAGATTGAACTCTATCTACATTTGGATCTTAGTGCCTCCCTGTGAGGTGTTGATGAGCGAGGATCTGGCCCACCCAACTGGATTAAGCCCTAGAGAGGAGAAAAAGTAGGAATGAGTGGTGGTGTTGATGCTTAGAGAGTAGGAAAAATAGGGTTCAAGTGCAGCAGATGGTCTACAGATTCACTTTGAGATTTACAGCCTCAGCCTTTGGTTTCGCTTCATGAACATTTTCTCGTAGGCACTATTTTCACAAATTTCAAGGCCAACCAGAAAGGTATGTTATTTTTCCATGAACTGAGAAAAGCATTTATTTATTTATTTAAATGGTACTGAGAACTCTGTGTGTGGTGTTCATAATCTTTTTTCTCGTCTAGCTATTTATTGATAGTCCTATTGTATTTTCCCATTGCTCCTTCATCTATATTTTTAGGATTCTATTTCCATGGCAGAGTATGGCCACATAAGCCTATGGCAGGTAATTAATTGTGTAGTAGAGGAAGAGATCTGTGTGCACAAGTATGTGTATCATAAAATAATTAAAGGGGCCTATTCATTCATTTTCATTTGTCCTTCCTGAGAGCATAAACTACCCAATTGTCAAACCCACTGTTACTTCTTCATTGTAATGGCCACCTTGCAGATTAACACTATTAATTCCATTGATTAATAGAATAATTATTTCTAATTTATCAAGCCTCCACCACGTACCAGGCTCTGGAGTAAAATAAACCTAGGAGTGCCTAAGAGCATGACTGATGCAATTTTTGTCCTAATAAGGTCTTTCATGTAACACTTTGTTTAAAAAAGAAAGTCTTTCACGTAGTTACTAATACCCATGGAATTTGAATAAAATAAATTGATAAATTCTTGGTAATTGGAAATACTTTATCTGTGCACCATCGTAGTTTCCCAAGCAATACCGAGCATTTTGATGATGGAATTTGCATCTAACCAGGTTTTAAAAACTAAAAATGTACAACCAACAAAACAATTTAACAAAGGTCGTTTTAGGGAGTTGTGAGCAAATGGCAGTGTAGCTTATTTCATACTAATATCTTCTCTAAAAAATACAAAAGCAAAATTTGATTATACTAAGTCATTACTTTTTTTTGAGAGAAAGTTAATAATTGCTTTTTCTAACCTTTGAATTGAACTACCTATTTTACTTGCATTAGATTGGTCCTGCAACCGTAATTGGTCCCATTTATGTTCTGTGAATGCAAGATTAGAGAATGTGCTTACTGTCAAATAGGAGCATTTCACCCACTAAAGTAAACATTGGTGATAGAAGATGTTTTCCTCTAAATATCTAATAGTGCACCATTAGAGTACTATTTCTAGATACTGAGTAAGAAATAGAAGGGTTTGCTCTTAACTCTCAGCTGTCTATCTCTTTTATAGCTGGAGTAGCCTTTTAAAAAGCCAGGGATGTCTAACCACTTCACACATTTCACTCTGGTATAGAAATACACAGGAATTTTGTAAAGCAATTAAGGGCTGTTGATTTTTAGAGAACTCCATTTTTGACACTGTTCTGTCCTCTGACATCTAGTACTTCAAGTCAAAAAAGCATGTCTAATCCGTGAGTCAAGTGAGATGGTGGTGGTGTGTCTCTCAAAGCTGCCCAAACAACAGAAAACTTCCAGAAGTTGTGTCTATGAGTTGTTAGCCCTCTTGTTCTTAACTTACTCAACTCTCAGAGACTCCAGAAATAGAAATAGCAGGGACCAAGCCTCTTAGCAGATGTGTTATTTTAATCTTAAACGTAGTTGAGAAAATATTTGGAAATAAGAGGTCCCTGACATTTGGGAACTTCCCAACATGAGCCACAAAGGCCAGAGGATGATAGAAGGGAGGCTTCTCTCTCCAGTATTGTACCTTCTAAGGACAACATGAGGGAAAATGCCAGCCTGGCTTGGAACCTGCAGAATAAAGGGGAATTGTAAATATAGAGAAGAAGTAGAATGAGGGTAAAAAAAAAAAAAAATATCTTGGGACAAAAAGCTGTTTCTTAACAGAAGAAGGGAATAGATAGGGATAGAAGGGGAATGTGGGACTTAGGGTAAAGGTTGTGGCATTTTCCAAAAGCAAGCAACAATATAAAAATATTTAAAAATATTAAAAATCAAGCTATTTATTCATAATCTCTGGTATGAGAAATTTAAATAGAAGTCGGTAACGTTTTCCTAACTTGTGTAGAATCAGATAGAGCTGACTTTGCTAGATCCATAACTTAAAATTGGCTTAAAGGGAGTCTCAGATCAGCAACTGCCAGCAGTTTTGTCCTTTAAAAGGTTAACCATTCTTGGGGTGCCTGGAGGGCTCAGTCAGATAAAAATCCCCCTTTGGCTTAAGTCTTGATCTTGGAGTCCTGGGGAGCCTGCTTCTCCCTCTCCCCTCCCTCTGTGCTCATGTGCTCTCTCTCAACTAAATAAAATATTAAAAAAAAAAAAAAAAAGGACAGGTTAATCATTAAAAACTGTAGCTAGGTGCAAGAGAACTTTGCATGACTATGTGATAGATTTACCCTTAGAACATTTTCATGACTCATAATGTTCTGTTTTTGAAGATTTTGCAAATAAGTGGATCATCCTTCACAAATTGAAATCTCTTTCCCGCTTCTTTCATGTGTGATGCAAAGCAAGCCGTCCTCTCTGTGTCTCAGAGTGTGTCACACGGTGGGATATTACCTTTCGTAGGCCTTCAGCTAGCACTGGTTCAAAATCACTACCGTGTCAGGGAAGTACAAGTAACCCTGCTGAGTAAATTTTCCTGTGAATTCCTGCCTTTCTAGTTTATTTCTACACAGCCATTTTGAATGGGTAAGGAAAGTAGCATCTACCTCATAACAATTCATGCTTCCTCTACACCTCTCCTTACCATGGTGACCGCTCTTTGTGCAGAAAAGAAGAACATCTTTATTTTGGTGCTGTTATTGCCTGCAGTCAACTCTTAAGTGGACATGAAATTTATCCCTGTGTTAAAACAAACTGTTTTTTTTTTTTAAGGTTGCCCTGCTTTCTTTATCCCACATAGACTATGAAATTGGTCCTAAAATCCACCTAGACTGTCGAAGGGCTACAAGGAATGTAGAAAGAAAGCTGCTTCTAGCTAAAGTGGCAGGAGGCGTGGTGCAAGAGGAGAGGACTGGTCTTAACTCACTCACTCTCCCTGGCCCTGTTAATGGGATGGAAAATCTGCCAAACTCAACAATCCCAGTGTGGGACCACTGGCAAATGTCTTGGCCACCATGAAATCTCAACTTTGTTTCTGGAAAACAAGAGATAACACCCCATTATCTGGAAAATGGGGATGATTTCTACCTCACCTGTTTCTCAGGGATGTTGAGAGGGTTAAGCAAGCCGATTTGTGAGACAGTGTTGTGCCAACTGAAAAGTCTTGTCCAAACGTAAGGTTCCATGATGGTACTTTTACTAGGTAGGAAGACTAAGCAGTAGCCTCGATGCAAAGAGCTTCAATGTGACTGCTCTTTCCTTCTTTGGAAATCTCTGCTTAAATCGCTTCTGACTCATATATGTTTATACTCTTTGAAGCTCTTTGATTTAGAGCTGGCACTACTTCATTGTAAATATACAGCACTACGTGCACATCACCCTTGAGGCCAGTGTTGGGACTCACTGTAGAAAAGCCTTTAGATCAGGGAAAGACTGGAGGAAAGTCTTAGTGATGGCTTGCGTGGTAGTGACAAGACCAGTAGCCCAGAGCCAAAACTCACTAGCACCTATGTAAGACTCTCTTGTAACCAGCATTAAATTATGTCATGAAATCTTTTAAAATTAATCAAAATTAACATCTTCTCTTTTGTTTTACCTTTTCTCTTAAAAGCAACTTACGATGTTTTCTCAAGCCCTACGCCATCAGATGAGCCTGAAATGTCAGAGCCCCATACAGGTATATCCAGCTTCTCAAGTCTTTCTTTGGATGCCAGATACTCTGAGAGCACTGCACCTAGTTCTTTCTCTAATTTTTGCAGCGTGAGAAAGCACACTCTTTAGAACTCCGCAGGGGAGAAATGGCAATCTGTGTCAGGGAGATGAGCTCTACCCATTTCTCAGTTGAGCAATTATTCCTGTATGTGCATCAATAACAAGCTCTGACACATGTGAGAGGGACAGATAGATTTGGATGCCACTGAGCCAAGGTCATGGAATGGCCTATTGTGCTATTATCAATATCATTCTAAAAAGGTTTAGATTCTTGGGGAGGTTTCTGTAGAACAGTGGTTCTCAAATGGGGATTACTTCCCCCCCCCCCCCCCCCACCAGAGGCATTTGGCAAAGGCTAGAAACATTTTTGATTGTCACACTGGGGAAGGTGGTACTGACCCCTAGTGGGTAGAGACCAGGGATACTGTCAACCCCTGCAATGTACAGGTCAGCTCCCCACCCAACAAGGAGTTAGTTATCCAGCCCTAAATGACAGTGGTGCTGAGGTGAGAAATCCTGCCCTAGAGCAATTGTGTCATTTGTTGGTCTATAGAAGTTCAGTTGGGTCTAATCTTTGACTTACACTTACTAATCCTTCTACAAAGAAGTTTAACCCAATCTAATTATTCCTTTTAGCAAGTGTTTTATAAGCACCTACTAAATTAGGTACTCTGAGAGATGTGGAGTAAATATGACTGGTCTCTGCTAGACATAGATATATATATCTGATATTTTTTGCATGTTTTGCCTTATCTGTGCATTATTTGTGCCATGATAAAGGCAAACAATTCTAAATAGAAGCAGAAAATAAGGAAAGAAATGGAATAGAATGCTAAGGGTAGGTTCAGCTAGTAGTTAAGAAACAAAGGTGAGAAACCGGAAAAACTAGTTGAAAACAAGTTGATATGTGCAATGTTGTTTTTTTCATGGCTTTTAATGTTTAAAGTATGTATGTTTTTCAAAATGAGTTAATCTTCAGCTCCTAATGAATCACTAGTTTAAAAATGTTGGTCGGCACTCTTTTACGTGTTCTTAATACTTTTCCCCATGTGAGGCATAATTTATTACTCATGAATTTGTATTTTATTCTTGGGGCCTTCTGCTTTTATAAATGTTGACATTTATTCCAACAGCAACAAGTGATCCATTTCTGGATTCTGTCCCACCTAAAACTTCTAGAACTCTTGAACAGCCAAGGGCAACACTGGGTAATGTTTTTAACAGAAAAATCCTACTTTGTTTTCCATCAAAAGAAAATCCATGTGAATGCCATTCTTCCAAATGACCATTTCATTCCATCACATCTAATCATTTATTTCATTCTTACTTCTGAATATATTTTTTTTCCTGTAATGCAGGCATCTTATGTTCATTTTGGGCATTCTCTTTCTCTCTCTCTCTCTCTCTCTCTCTCTCGAGCTATAACAGATCATCATTTTTTTCATCCTTAAAGGAATGAAAAGCTTTGAAAACTGCATGGACCTCTTCATCATCCATATCATCCCATCTCATGTGTCTGTGGCCTGTATCACCTCCTTCCATGCATTGAGCCTTCCCGGAGTCAGCCACTGAACAATTATCATTCTGACCTTTTCTCTTCTTTAAATCATTATTTTATCCACCAGCTTTCAAGACTACATGCATTTTTCATTCTTAATCATGTACTTGTAGCATGTGCTTTGTAATACCATCTAAAAGCATGTTAAAACTTCTAAAATACCTCATTATAACCGGAATTACTTGATGGGTGGGGTGTTTGTGTTTTCAGCTCCCAGTGAAACACCATTTGTTCCTCAAAAACTGGAAATCTTTACCAGTCCTGAAATGCCACCTACAACACCTGGTAAATAATGACATTTTTGTGGTTGTGTACTTCGAAAGAGCAGATAAAGTGACAAGAAAATGATCCGTTTTATTGGACCTCCAGAATATTTTCAGTAGTAAATATTTCCTTTCATTCTCTACCATGAAATTCTTCCAAGAATTGGGTTATCGATCATACTTTGCCTTGTGATAATTCTCAAAGACTTTTCATAATCTTGGTGTCCATATATTTAAAGAATTATTTTCTTTCTGCAATCCTTTCAACTCTGCCAACCAGAAAATAGCAATAGAATTGAGATGATAATTATTTTGGAATAGATTCCCTCCTATTTAGCACAATTAGATACCACCTGGTCAGAGTATTTTTCTCAAAGTAGTCTAAATACAAAGAGCCCAAAATAAAATGAGCACAAAGAAAGATGGGTACGAGAAGTAACACAGCCTACATTCTATAATAGAAAATTATTAAAATAATGAAGTCCATTAACTATTAACTCCTAGTGACGTTAGTCATGAGCTACAGAATTAAAGAAGTTCTGAACTTCCATTCTCTAAATCCCAAATATTTGTGCTTCTCCCCTATTGTTCAATAAATTGTCTTTTGAGTTCTTAACTATACCCTGTGGCCTAAATCCCTCAAGAGTGCCCATTTCCCAGTACATTTAAAAACTCAACAGTATACCTTCAATTTTCATATAGACAATTTATCAAACGAAGAAATAAAAAGTAATTCTTGGACTCAAGAAGTTTACAAATTTACAGTTATCACCTGATTGGCCCCTGCAAAATATTATTTATCAAAGCTATATTAAATCTTCTTTCAGCTGCCCAGCAAACTACATCTATCCCTTCTACACCTAAACGACGCATCAGGCCTAAAACACCAAGAACCAAACCTGGTAAATAACTGCCTCCTTAATCTCTTAGGATATTTAATTCCAAATAGAGAATGTCTATCTCATTATCACAAAAAGAGGTTATATGATTCTATAGGTCAAAATGTCTTCATAAAATTTGAAATTAACTGAAGATGAATAATTCAAAATAAAGAAATCAACTTTTCAATACGACTTTATTGAAAATTATGTCAGTGATTTCTTGCCTGGGAATTTTGGTATAAACCAAGAAATAAGTCCTAATGTCACATGGTTAAAGAGTAAGATATATTGGGTAATTCATTTCCTTGATATGCATGTATATTTAGGTGTTTATTAGGCTGACAGTTCTTGTTTCAGCTTTGAACTGGGGCAGTGGCTGAGAGGAGAGACCATGACTCCGACTTTCCAATTGCTTATAATCTTAGAATGATCATACAGCAAGAAGGAGAGATCAACATAAAGCTATGCAATCTGCTTATAAGACTATACAATACTTATGTGGAAGCTCAGAGTTGAGGATGTAAGTCTCAAAATATGTATAGGTGTAGACAAATTAGAAGAAGGAGGGAACAACATACATTATGGCACGAATTTGCATGGTACAGGTAGCTTATCTGGAAGTAATTTTTTCATTGCCAAATAATACACTCAGAATTGTGCTCAACAAATCAAGTTTTGCTTATTCTATGGTAGAATAAATATAGTATTTTTTTTGCCTTACTATTATGACTGAACTTAGAAACTATCCCAAAACTTTTACTCACTGAGTAAAATACTGTCAGTAAAATACTGACAGCTAAATATGGCAGGATTTCAAAAGGGTCATCCAGTTCTTCTTGAGACTATATCTTTTTAATGTCTCTAGGATATCTTACTTTTTTTTTTTTTTTCCTTTCCATCACCAGAAAGAACCACAAGTCCTGGAACAATTACATCTAAAATTCCTAAAAGCCCTGAACCTACATGGACAACACTGGGTAATGATATGTCCTTGGTAGATGTGTTACTTCATTTTACCATTAAAATCCAGTGCCTTAGCTTTTATGAAATGTCTCCGTTCCTGTTCTTATTGGATCATTTTGACAATATTGAGAATCTCATAGAGTATGACAGCTCTGTGGCTTTCATGGTTTTGGATCGTTGCCCATAGTCCGTGCTTCTGAACTGAGCATCAGATATTATCCTGTACCTTGGAAAGCTGGCAGACCACTGCTGATTCCTCCTCTTCCTTCAGTCATTTTATTTGAGTCTCAAACACAGTCCTACATTTTTTTTTTGAAGGAGACCCTCAAGTTCAACTCTGAACTTCATTTGGAAGAACAGTATTCTATTAGGATGTTAGTAGAATTTCTTTATAATGTAGATCATAGCATACCTATCAGTGATTATTAATTTTAAAACATGCCTGTTTTCTAGTGCTTAAAGACTTGGATGTGGCTGAGAAATGTGAAGTAAGGGTGCAAAATGAGTATACTGATTTTTTTTTAAATAATGGATTAATTTTCTTTGTGTAGTTGTGGCTTTGTAGCAATGCTATTTCTGTTCAAATATACTCTTAAAGTGTTTTTTTCAAACCAAATGAAAATTTGTCACTGTATTTCCACTAAATGCTGGCCTGTGAAATATTCTTTCAAAGGAATATTTCCAAAAACCTTCCAATATGATGGGTTCATTCTAGTTATAGATTTTCCTTTTGTGGTTTTAGACACTGAAATGCCTAAATATTGATTTGTTGATTATTTTCTTTACTTTTCCAGCTCCCAGTAAAACACAATTTATTTCTTTGAAACCTAAAATTCCTCTCATCCCAGAAGTGACATACACCAAACCTGGTAATTACCCTGAACTTTTTTTTTTTTTTTAATTCCAAAAGTAGGGTTGAAAAATTGTTTCATGCCAGTCATTGAAGCAAGGACTTGTCATTTGTCTTTTGTTATTTGATACAGATTTTCCGTGGAAAGTGCAAAAATGCAATGAAATGATGTCATTATAACCAACCCCTTTGATATTATCACAGCGTTGCTCTCAGCTGTTGGGTGGATCATTATGTTCATGACCATCACAGAGAAAATACAGAAATAGAGGGATGGGAGTGATTGAGGACTCCCTTGTCTAGGACTATGAAATAGTTTCCAATACCAAAGTTGACTGGAATTCTGATCACACTGAACAATAGCCTTTCAGCCTGAAAAGGGAGAAGTGTTTCCATCCCCTAAAAACTCTGCCCTTGTTTTAGGGCTTCTCAGTTCTCCAGCTGCAGGATTAGAAAGGATCGTATTTTCCTAATGCTCCATGACTTCTCCCTGAAATGAAGCTGATTTCTGAACACTGACTTTTGTTTACTTCTCAGGAGATAATAATGATTTTTTGCTAAAGAAAATCAGGCTCTTTCGCAGAGAGCTTATTCTACTTAAGTAACTAAAAACAGAGACAATCCCCTGCATATAGATTGCAGGACATATTGAATGACCAAACTTTCGTTTTTTTCTATCTATCCAGAATCTATATAGCACTTTAAATGTTGACTTCTACGTATCCCCTTATACACAGGAACTCTGTCACTACAAATCATTTTTATCCAAATTTTAAGCCCTGAGCTCCAGGATTTTTCTCCCTATCATGTCCAATGGATTTTTCATTAATGGGTGTTTACAAAGTAGGATTATCAAAACAAAAGATTTTCTACTTCAGTGGACATGATTTTTTTTTTTTTTACAGCGAAATGGGTAAGGAAGAAAATTGTAACTGCTCAGAAAAAGAATTCTCATGACTTTCTTTAAAGAGGCAGTGAGGGGCACCTGGGTGGCTCAGTGGTTGAGCGGCTCAGGTCATGACCTCAGGGTCCTGGGATCGAGTGCCGCATCAGGCTACCCAGAGGGAGCCTTCTTCTCCTTCTGCCTATGTCTCTGCCTCTCTCTGTGTGTCTCATGAATAAATAAATAAAATATTTAAGAAAGAAAAGAAAAAGAAGTGTGAGAGTTCCAGGTGTAGGTGTTAAACCGAAGGAAATTAGGGATTAGGCGAAGGGAGTGTAGTTGAAGCGGAGAACATTAGTGAGGTCTCCAAGTGAGAGAAATGAAATGAAGTACTCTTACTCAGAGGGGTTATTTGGAGAAAGAAGTATAGTTAATCAAACTCAAGAACCCTAAAAGTTTAAATCAAAGAACTCTGACAGCTATATGAGAGAGGGTTTAATGTACATTTATTTAACAATCATGCTTTAGAGGGCTTTGGAATAAGATAATAACCATTATACTTAAGTTATACTTTGAATAGAGGGCTACTACCAGGCAGATTGAGAAATATTACCATATATTTAGACCACCAAACTTAAATAAATGTCTTTCCAATCTAAGTATTTCTGTTATTACAAGATAAAATATGAAAATAGCAATAAAAAAATCTTCAGATGTTCTTAATGGTTTAAAAATCATTAGTTATATTAGTAATTTCAGTGGTTTCTAAAGGAAGGTTTAAAAGAAATTCATTAATACAAATAACGGGAGAGGATGTGTTCTTATCATTCTAGGGTGTTTGACATTTCCTTTTAACATGTGACAAATTATTTGGAAGCTAATGATTTTATATTCCTCTGGTTTCTGCCTTCTGCTCACCTAAGAATAGCCATGCTTTTCCCTCTGGCATCAAGTATTACTGCTTCAGAATCTGTGCCTAACTTGACACCAACTGGAGTTAACGTTGAATGGTCTGAGCAACACAGAGTAACAGATCTCTGCAAACCAGGGCTTGGGTTCTAGCTTTTAAAAATGTATTTATTTTTACTCTGGGGCAGGCCACCAAGATAGCTCTGCAGAAGATTTCTGTTGCTAGCCAAGGTTCAGGAGAGCAAATAAACCACTAAAAGCTTTTTTTATTTCAGTGATTCATTGCCTTCCCCAGCCCTGTCCTCACACTCTGCTATTTTTCCATTTCACTTTCCATGCAGATTGCTTTTCCTTTGGTTTTCCTTTGAGGTTAAACTAACGAATAAAAACCCACATTGGGTTTGGCTTGTTTTATAAGCATAATCCACTGCTTTCTTGAAAATCCCACCATCCAGCATGTCCCAACTTGTCTGCCTCATACCATGAGAATTGCTTCCTTCATACTGAGTCGTTAACTTTGTTGTGACACTTTTTACATAGTTCTCTGACATGGTGGCTAGAATGATAAATTTTTCTCATGGTTAGTCACAAATCTGTGAGCCAGGTATATTTTTCTTTTGGGCTGAGGTGAATGGTATAGTTGTTTGCATGCCACTTAACATTTTTATTCCTTTATCGGTAACACCTTAAAATTATAAAATAGAGGAGATCTTGTCAGAAGATGTATTTGCTTTTAATAAACCCTGACTTCGATATTTCTATGTGCAGGTGAATTAGAAGCTTAACTGATGAGGCTTCAAAACTCTTTGGTCTCACTGTCAGTCAGGAACTCAAAAATACAGATTTTTTTCTTTATAAAATTCTTTATAAAATTCCTAAGACCACCAAATTTAATCTTTATAAATCCTGTAAGATGCTACAAATGACAAATCTTACTTACTTTTTCAGTTTCAGATGGCAACTTTGTAGAAATTAAAGCATGAATTACAACCTCAAAATTTCAAAAAGAATTTTTGTTTACTATTTTCAGATAAAGATTTTTTTGGTAATTATATTTAAGGTATTGACACTTACTATTTATCCTTTTCTCCTGTAGAATCTGAGACATCCAGGCTCCTCCCATGCTCTATTTTCTCTCTCTTACACACACACACACACACACACACACACACACACAGAATTTTTTGCGTTGTTATGTGTACTTCAATCAGATACATCACTTCAGCCTTTGCCATTCATCTGTTTTAATCTTTTTCTGGATAAGTTCTTGAGAAATTAAAAAAAAATGTTTTGGCTACAGACATACTAAAGAATGACACCATTTTTCAGAACACCTTGTGCCTATTATACGCTGCTTTTAGAAAAAATGAAAATTCTCTCCCTGCACTATTCGTTGCGATCTTCTCTTTCCTTAGATACTAAAGAGTCTCTGCTTACTTTCTCAAATCTTTCCATAGACGGTAGTCCAGAAACGTCATACTGGTAAATGTAGTATAAGAAATACAAGAAACAAAATGATTTAAGTTCTGTTAAGCTTGTTGGTGGCTGCCATATTAGTTAATTTCTGTAAGAAAAAAAATGGCAAAGAATCTTCACTTTTTCTTTTTCAAAAATTTAGTTCCTTTTTTATTTTCTTCTTGAAATAATTCTTTTTGTTCCATAGAATAAGAAATCTACTAGATGGTCTTTTTAAAAGCATAAACAGATATTGTAACCAAACTATATTTAGTTTGAAATATCATTTACTTATTGCCAATTTGAAAAACATAGGAGGGATTGTTGTCTTTCAGAATATTTAAATAATATTATTTAATTTAAGTGATGAAATCTGAGATTACTTTTTGACTTCTTTGATTTGCTAACCAGAATGGACTAAATTTCATATATAAACCAGTTTGTTCACCAGCAATAAACGCTAGTAAATAGGAGGAACACCATATAAACACTCGTGGCAATTTTTACCTTTATAGACCATATGTCCTACTCCTTTTTGTGTGTGTATGTGTGAAAGAGTATCATATCCAACCAGGCAAAAATCATCCAAAACTAACAGATCTCAGACCTGGCTAAAGGTCTGATGGGTCTGTTACCTCTTCCCACTTCCTTGGGTGAACCTGACCTGACCGTTCTACATGAAAACAAAATGGCAGGTGATGCTTTGGATGACCTTGGAGAGGTTAAAACAGTATCTCCTCAGGCACTAGGAGAAATCTTCAGACTATTTGGTAGAGGGAAAAATAATTAAAAATCAACAAGAAAAATCCGAATTCTCAATTCTTACTTTTATTATGGTTTGTGGAAAGGATGTGAGATGATTGATCTTTAATGTAATAAACCACAGAACCTGATTGTTCACCAGTGAGAGAACAGCTTTTCTAGTAAAGGACTTTAATTTGTCTTAAATGGTGATCTTCAGCATGGCCTGTGATACTACTTGTTTCATTATAGCCCCAGAACCTCTGACTCTATTACCATCATAGTCAACGATGGGTAATGAAATTTCCTTTACTGAGTGAAAAAAAAAAAAAAAAAAAAAAAACTTTCATTAGTACTCATTATGTGCAATTTCGTCCTTAGCTTGGGCTTTTAAAAATTTCTTAAGTTCTTCAGATCTTTATTTCAGCCATTTTGGTCAGAAGAATATACTCTTTGCTTGTGCTAACTAAACAGAGGCTCTGGAACAGCCCTGAAAGCCATACTGATTTTGATTGGACACATTCTGTATTGTCCCTCCTCCTATTTGAGTACTGTGTCCTGAGCTCATTTTAACATAGTTGTTTCCAGTGGAGGACCTTGGCTTTCCTCTATTTGTAGACATTTTTGTCTTTTCACTTTCAGAGGTGTTTATCTTTTAAAACTCTAACATTTGCAGGTTTTCTTGAAAAGTAGTATGATCTTTCCAGATCTAAGTACCCTGATGGGTTACTAGGCAATTCATTAAGAGAAACAGAAAAATGAACCCCAATATTTATAGCTTCTTTTTCTTCAAGAGAGCAAAAAAACTGTTCTGCTGGTGCCATCTCAGCCAATTACCCATATTTTCCTTCACAACCCAAACTGTTGGTCACTTTATTGCATTCATGTCTTCCAAATGAGAATCATGCCTTCGTTTGTTTGTTTTTTCCGTTTCTCCTTCCAAACTTAACTGACGAGACTGCATTTTGTTCATTTTGTCTAAAAGCATGTGAATCTATTTAAGAAAGGACTGTCTTACATGGATAAAAAGTCTCACCATTTATATATAATCTCACAACTTTGTAATTAGAAAATAAGGATTTTTCATACTAGAATAGATTTTATCATTTTTCCTTTGATTTTTGATTCCTTCTTGATGGTTTTCATGCCCTCTAAGGACCTGGAACTCTGGAAACCAAACTTTCAGCAACATTAGGTAATGCAGTTAGTGAGTGAGTGACCTTTGTTCCCTCTTTTCCTAACTGCTAGTATTTTGAGGAACAGGCTCACATTAATGGATTCATCCACTGATATCCATCAGTGTGTGTGTGTGTGTGTGTGTTCTTTGTTCTTACTTGCAGAGAGAAAAAATTCGAATTCTTTAGTTTTATAAACTGTATCTCATTTTTTAAAAGTTGCCTTGCCTGAAGTAATATCTGAACTCAAAGCCTTTTTATACATGCTGCTGACTTGTGAACTTTTTAATGCTAAATGGAAAACTCCTTTTCAATGTTAGGCCAAATAAATTTTAATTTGTGTCCCTAGTGGCTCCTTAAAGGTGGCTTTCTTCATGTTCCTGTTAAACATACACCTTCAAAACTTCCAGGAGACTGCCTTCTCTCAGCTCTACAAAGGAAAGAATAGAGAGGTCTTTAACATATATATACATATATTATTCAAGACCTCATTTAACTGATTAAATGATTGAAAGAAAGTTGCAAAACAGAAGGATATATGCCCACAATAAGCCAGAGGACTTACATGTGCTTCTATGATATATGTACTGACTGTCAGTTTGTAGAGCTAGTGCTCTTGTATTAATGAGCTAATTTTCTTTCTTCAGCTCCACCAAAGACCAAACGACCAGGTCGTCGCCCCCGTCCTAAAACCACACCTAGTCCAGATGTGCCCAAGTCCAAACCTGGTAAATGTGACATTGAGGGTTCCAATTAACATAGAAAATGGAATATGGAGGCTTCTGATACAGTAGCTACCTACTACCTAAATAGTTGGGCTTTAAGAACCAATATAGTTCACTTTTATATTTACTCATCAATCCTATGTTGATAATACATTGTTATTTTTCATTTGTATCTATTAGGCACAGAGCAGTAGGCTGCCCCACCCCGGACTGGATTATTAAAGTCGGGCACCCTAAAAGTCTCACATAGGATGCATATTTATGGCAGCTGGGGTGTGGGAGAGGAAGAGGGATAAATGGGGAAAGTGGAAGGGAAAATCACATTCACAAAATAGGGTTGAGGAATGAAGAGTACTGTCTCCTTCCTCAAGATGCTGCTTCTTGATATAATTAGTGTTCTTACTTTTTGCTTCCATAGTTCTGGAACCCACTACGGTACAACCGGAGCTCTTGATGCCCACAGTCGGTAATTCCACTCTCCTCCAGTTGCTTTCACGGAATGCCACTTTTGCTTTTCCTACTCTCCACCCAGGCATGACTGCAGTTCCATCACATCATCACAATTTTATTCCATACTTTTTCTCGTGTTTCCTATCTGGGTCTGAAGAGCCTGAAGATAGGAGACTTATAGAAGAATCCTTCCTGTGTGCTTCTTTAAGGAAGTTCTGTGGTCTTGGACGGAACTTCCTGGTTCTCCACAAACCCTTTGTCCTTCCATGTCCTTCTGTTGATAAAACCTTCTGCTCTTTCTCAGACCAGGGACTTCTGTGCTCGTCCTGGACTTGGCAAATGGCAAAATTTTATTCCAGTGCCGTGATTATCATTTCATTGCTTTACTCATTCAACTTGTAAGATCTTTTCCCTCTTAAAAAGCTGCATGATAATGGCTTCTTCAGCTTTCTGTTTCTTTGAAGAATGTTTTTGAGTATATTTTGATAACTAGAGTGATAAACACTGTTCTTGTTCTAGAGTTCAATGTTAAAATAGCGTGGTCTTTATAACTTGAGAACAATAGAAGTGCCAAACTTGTTTTATTGTTTTGGGTACTAATGTTATTTGACTATTACTATTTCATTATAATTTCTTAGCATTCACAGTAAATTTGCTTTACTTTGGAAAATTCCTGAAATCTATAGCCATGTAACCTCTGTATAATTTAAAGTGTTTATGGATTATTTTCCAGGTCTCCTAAGCAAGTTTCAAATTTCTACTTTACTATTTTTATGTTGAAAAACCTAACAACTAATAAATAGAAGTATTGTACTTGTCATCTTTGAATTTACTTATATAGAAAGAAATTTTATTATAGTTCTCATTACTTTGCTCAAAGGCACATTTTGAGCATTTCCTGAAGACTTTTCACTTTGGAAAAATCAGGAGAAATGGACACATTTCCCATCCTTCTCATACCCCAGGAATTAATTTTGTTGTATAATCAGTGAAGTTTTATAGTATCTTTACTCAAGCATATGTGTCTTTATTCTGACAGTTACAGCCATGATCATTATGCTAATTTCTAATACCTTTCTCTTTAGCATCAAAACCATCCAAAAGACCTAAAACCACACATAGACCAGATGCACCTCAAATCCAGCCTGGTAATCACTACTTTCACTGCCTTGATCTATAACTAGGAAAATAGAGTGTAAGTAACATTACTCTTGACATTCACAGCTCTGCTATGACACTAATTATAGCACCTTTTCTTCTTCAGATTCAAAACCACCAAAGCAATTACTTCCTAAACCCCAAACCCCAGCACAACCAGATATGCCACCAACTAAATCCGGTAAACATAATTGCCAATGCTTTAGTTTAAGAAGTTTTTCCTTTGGAAATGTTGTTGAAAATTTTTATGATTTGTCATACTGTATAAAGCATAGAAACACAAATACCATGATTTTGTTCGTTATCTTTACAAAGTAAAAACACCAATTGTGAAATGAACAAGCCAATGTGTAGGAAGTTAGTGAGGTTTATATCTGATGGTCTGATAGATTCCATTTTGTTAACATTGTTAGGCTTTGTGTATTGAGTTTGGATGTGTAATGAGTAGAAGTCTGATTTTTCTGTATTTGGAACATACCTGAAAGTGATTTCAGCATTCACCACTAGATAAGACTGGGAAGGCTGACACTGTGTTCATGCTTTTTAGGCACATAATCAGAAATTGGCTTCCTCTAAAATACTTTAATGGCATTTTAAACAGTAACTATTACCTAAGTGATTTCCTATGAAGAAAGGTATTTATATAAGAGTTCTAAAATTTCAACTGT
Source organism: Canis aureus (assembly GCF_053574225.1). Taxonomy (NCBI): domain Eukaryota; kingdom Metazoa; phylum Chordata; class Mammalia; order Carnivora; family Canidae; genus Canis; species Canis aureus. The sequence continues at coordinate 24,032,372 of NC_135645.1, forward strand.
TTTGCAATTGACATTTTCTCCTAAGATTCCAGTAAATACAAAATTCTTGTTTAGTAAGAAAATATCTCTCATATGAGATATTATGAAGAAGATATTATAAAGAACTTATGAAGAAGACAATATATATCAACTTAGAATAAACCAGATTCTATATCTTATGAATTTAAGCATCAATGACCACTTAAAAGTTTAAACTTCTTTTACTTTATGATGCAGTCTTTGAGCCTGTTACATTTGAGACCGAAGCTCCCTCCCCAACTGTAGGTAATGATCTCTTCCTTCTTGATCAATGTTTCTCTGAGCTCACCTCTCTCATCTCTGTCCTGAGTTGTGTTCTTTTATGTAAAAAACAGTCGTTCATCATCTTTTCATTCATTTCCAGAAATTGCTTATTATTTTCAACAGGGAAATTTTCAATATCAAGAGGCATTCTTACTTCTGCTGCTCAGTTTATAACCCCTGAATGTCATTCTTCCTTTGATCACCTTCAAAGGCATTCAGATTGCTTGTAGCACTTGATGTTGAGGAAAGTCACAGGGACTGAGAGCACAACCATCAGCAATCCAGGAAGTCTTTGAGATTTTTGCTATTATGTGTGTATAATTAATGGTTATGGGAGAGGAGCAGTTAAAAATCTGGTTGGGGCTTGAGGTAATACCCAATTGTCCCTTTCTTGCAAAAGTCCTTTCCTCTTGAATTTTGTACTATTCAAATGCACGTGCATGTTTCTGTTGAAAAATTCATCTTGCAACGCTGATTTCCAAGCAAAACAGGGATTCCCTATTTTGTTTGAAGGCAATCAGTTTTCGATATTGTTTCATCCTATTGTGTTCACTTTCCTCATCTCTTCTGTAGGCCATATTTTCCATTAATTCAGAAGATGTCCGATGTGGCTTAAACTAACTCTGCTGTTATCTTAGTGAAAGGCAATCTTCATACAAAAGCTCACAGTGTTTTCATGATGAGATGTTTAATGTTACATTTAGTCTTCTGAACTTAATGACAAATGGAGATGCTAATTTAAATCCAAGGAGTTACAAATCACAATTTCATAGATATGTATAATTCAATCATTTCAGAATATTATAGAATTACAGGAATCCTGTTTATATAGATAAAAGTTGAATTATTATTCTTCAGACCTTTCTCTTAATGATCTGTTGCCCACTTGAATGATTATCTCCTAATTATTCATTTGAGATAAATGAATTAAGAGAAAGAGTATGAAAGAGTTCCCCATTTATTATGGAGAAAAGGCACACGTTTACCTTTTGCATGACCGTCACACATTTCCAATAAACAGACAAATTGAGAACATTTTAAAAAATTCTCACCGCCACAATTCCTCAAAACAAATAGCAATGGTGGTGAAAGCCTTCCAAATACTGACAGAAGCTTTTGCAGTTTTTCAGATTAAATTAAAATACAGATTAGGCAACTGAGATGTTTTTGGAACCAAGTTTCCAATGTAGCTGGTATCAGATAATGAAATACAGAGAAAAGCTTTTCACTGGCCTCATAAGAATGCAAAATACACAGGTATATCTATTTTGTGAGATAAATGGATACCAGAGTATAGTCAATTAGAGACCAAATACTACTTTTACAGCATTCAGAAATGCTTTTTAAACATTACAGGGTAAACAAGATTTGTTTTAAAGATAATTTTCCTTCTTTTTCTATATTTCTTAAATCTCCATTGTTTATTGCTTTTGGTCAGTTCCTGCCACAGACCTTGAACCTGTAACTCTGAGAACTGAGGCTCCCACAACAACATTGGGTAATGACTTTTTATGTCTTTAAGCAAGTGCATTTTCTGCCCATTGTCTAGTCTATTCTGTTATTATCTTGGTCAAGGGGTTTTCTCTTTCTAAGATTTTCTCATCGCCCTCCCTTATCACTCAACTATAGTCTTCATTTTGAATATTGAAGATGTTTAAAATAAGTTACTTGATTAGTTGCTTGGTTAAGCTTGCACCTCGGATAGAGCATATATCTTGCATATTATCCAGCTCTATTAGTGCTTTACAGAGCCTGTGATTCTGCTCAGTGTTCTGTAGCAAAGCTGAATTTCAAATACAATTAGGAGCGGCTGCTTCATACACATCAATTTTACTTCTGTGGACATTAACAGAAGGTTGTATTAAGATAGGGCATTTTTATTGTCTACCAATGATTTTAAGAAATGAAATGTGCTTTTTCTAATGTTTAATGGGATGTGTGTGTAAACCAAATAATTCCTAAGTACAATCTTCTAAAAGCAGGTAAGCCTGGGGCCTGTGTTCTCCCTATATAGACATGCTGTGTTTCTGGGGTCAGGATCCTTTTTGAAAATCTGACATCAATAATAATGAGATTTTTAGATTATTAGAATAATTTTATATATTCTTTCTCGAACTGTCAGTGGATAGCACCTCCCTCCAACCACCAAATCTTCTTACATATAGATGACAACATTCTAAAACCAAAGAGACAAATTTATTAAGACTTAGAAAACCTAGCAAAATTTTAGAAACCCTCGAGCCATGTATCATCCTTTCTTGAGTTTCTGGAATTATAACACAACATTAACCAGTTTCCTTCCTTCAGCTCCCAAAACATCACAACGACCAAGAACACGTCGTCCACGTCCCAAACATAAAACCACACCAAGCCCAACTGCATCTGAGAGCAAACTAGGTAAATATGTGGTTCCTGGTACCCGTGGAACCCCCTGGATATGACTTTTGCGTGGCGGTTTAACTTACCACCAAATAGCTCACAATTCGGTGAGGCCTTCAGTGTGAAGGCCAAGGTAACAAGAGCTCTAGTAAATAACTGTAACTTCCTTATGCTGCTTGGTATCTTCTTGTACTTTCGTATTTTGTTTATTTCTCTGAAAATTGTGTTTTCCTCTTTCTGGTTTATCAAAAACTTACCTAGTTAAATATCCGACTAGCATATTTAGTTCAATTAGCCACACATTTTATTAAGCGCTACACTAGCATCTGTGAAAAATAGTTGAGAAATAACAAATGACTTCACTTGGTTGAGGAAGCAAGTTTCTTATAAATAGATAAAAAGGAATACAGACAGAAGCAACATATTTATTAAGTTTTACCAACTGTCAGGCACACAGTTAATTCGTAGAAAAGTAAAAAATTCATGAGCTGTTAAGTATAATATGGACCTCAAAGTTTCTACAGCATGTAGATAGGTTGCAGAGATAGGCGGGACTAGCATAGACTGTGGCGGAGAGGTACCATACATGTGGGGAACAGCAGAAGGATAGGAATTAGAAGAGCATCCTGATTGAGAGAAAGAGGAAAGACAATGTTCATTTAGCTGATGCTCAGAAATTGTGGTCAGTGATGCTACTTTTAGATGGTCCATGAAGAGGACCTTGAATGCCTGATTTCAGTGATTGGATTTAAGTCACTTGGCTATACCATACTCTCCTATCCTCCTGGGGTCAGGCCTTTTCTGCCCTGATAACAGAGAAATGCACTGACAAGTTTTGCAGACTGAATGACCCTCTGTATCTTGTTCTTTTCTATGATTCTGTTTGGACAGAAGTCTTGGTCTTCTTCCAAAGTGAGCTCTTAACAACAACAAAAAAAAAAAACATCATCTATTTTGGCTCGTCATTATATTTCTACTTAAATATATCAACTATTTCATCTATCATGATCTAGGGCCTTGTTTTCCAATAAATAATACTTTTACATTCTTTTCTCATCATTTTTAATCCTAATATTACTAGAAAGATGCCTAAAGATCTCTCTAAGCAGGGTTTTCTTGTTTTTGTGTTATCAGATAATATAAAAAGCGAAACTTGGAGCTATGTGGAGATACTAAGAATATAACCATTTCGTAAGAACAAATATCTTTGTACCCTGACCTCAAAATTTTAAAAATGTTTGCTTTTTGGTTGTAGAACCAATGCCACACTAGTGAAGTTCATTTTTTCAGGAGAGTTTGATGACTTTTCTCATGGGTTTAACTTTTTTTTTCAATCACTTTTTTTTTTCTTTTTCCTTTTTTTCAATCACTTTTGATCTTTACTTGCCACAGATTCTGAACCTATTACTTCTGGGACATCTTTAGGTAACGATCCTTTATGTCCTTTAGCAAGTGCTTTTTCTTATTCATTGTCAGAGTTATCTGTGGTGCTATTTAGATGATGTCATAACCTAGCATCATCCTACAACATAAAAGACTTTCTTTCTAACAGAGATGTGTATGGCTTTAATTGAACAACACTCTCTACCCCACATCCCAGCTTCAGATTGCGTCATGTCAATCTGAGTCTGTTTGAACAATACTACTGTTTGTTAGAGCTAAGGTCTGAATGTGATTCTCCACTAGGCCCTCTATAGACCACTGATAAAGTATCGATTAGGATACCATGAATTTTCTTACTTTCTTTTTGTATCTCAGGTTCTATCTTTCTTTCACTTAATGGATATTCCATCAAATTCTGTATGCCTGTTCTAGTAAGTTAGCAGATGGAAAATTTTCCGAAGCCTACTTGTTTTGAATTATATTTACAAGTGAATAGGATATGAACTTCTCTCACATCATCATATTTTAGGAGCAATTTGTAACCAGTTTTGGATTATGGACACTTTCAAAGAAATGATGGTTCCTCATCTTCATTTCTTAAACATAATTGTATTGTACTTTTTAACCTCTGGCGAACTCTCAATTATAAAAGGAAACCTATTGATATACTAAGGGAGAAAATATTAAACCAAAGTAACAAAGTTTTCTCCCTTCAAAGAAACTCTGACAAATTTTAGAAAGCTTAGCTTATCATTTTATTCAGAGTTCATGGAGCCATCAACACAGTATTAATCCTAAATTTTCTTCCTTCAGCAACAACAAAGAAACCTCGTCGTCTACGCCCCAAAGCTAAAACCACACCCCATCCAGAAGTACCTCAGACCAAACTGGGTAAATATGTGGTTTCTGGTTTAAGGAATTCAAGCAGTCTACCCCAGTTGGGACCTTAAATTCTATGCGCATGATTGGCACTTGCCCAATAGATCTTTTAAGCGTAAAAACTGCTGGTTAATGAGCAGAACTTGAGATAATTATCTTGTGCTTCTGTGTGGGAATCTCCATCAATGATTATCTTAATTACTTTTCATGCTATTTGATTGCATTCTTTTTAAAAAAATATATACTACTTTTTTTTTTTGAGAGAGAGAGAGAGACAGGGAGACAGTGCATGCTCAAATGAGAGAGGGAGAGGCAGAGGAAAAGAAATCTCAAGCAGACTCCTCGCAGAGTGCTGAGCCAGTCCTGGGCTTGACCTCATGACCCTGAGATATAATGACCTGAGCCAAAACTCAGAGTTGGGTGCTCAACTGTCTGAGCCACCCAGGCTACCCAGATTCCATTCCTGCCTTAAAGATAAAGCTTGCTTAGTAAAGAGGATAATCAATTCAAGTCTACTACTTTAATTATCCCCACATAACCCCTATAACCATATTAGCAGTAGGAAGCATGTTTTATTTCTTAATGTGTGCTATAGTTGTAAACAAAAGCCATTCCAGCATAAACAGAAAATCACACAAGGCAGCAATGTTTATACAAGAGTGTGTGTGCATGTGTGTGTGTGTGTCTGTCTGTCTATATATGTAATTTCCCAAATGGTACAATGCTATGTGCTAGGAGCCTGGTTAATATCTGGAGCAGGAAAAGGCTCAGGATGTTAGGAAGAAACCAGTACAGAGTTTGGATGAATATATGGGTAAGGGATCAAAGACTGACAAGCAGAGAGTGTCTGAAGCTGGCCTCCTAGACAGAGGATGACTTGATGCTCTCCAGTCAAATGGGCCCGTAGGATGGATTTAAGGGGGCTGAGGTATCTACTTACGAGTTTAAATTGGACCCACTGGGCTTCAGTGATTCCTCTGCACAGGACCATGCTTTTTCTGTTCTTAAAACTGAGGTGCCTGGGTGGCTCAGTCAGGTAAGTGTCCGGTGCTGGGAATGAGCCCTGAGTTGGGCTCCCTGCTCCGTGGGGAGCCCACTTCTCCTCCTCCCTCTGCCCTTCCCCCCCCCCACTTGTGCTTGCCCTCCCTCTCTCGAAGAAAAAGAATCTTTTTTAAAAAGCCCTGAGGATACCTAGTTTAATATGATATCACAAACAGAGGTTCTTCTTCACTCTGTTGTATCAAATGCCACCCTTTTCACTAAGAACCTAATCTCTTAGCGAGTGCAGTATCAGCTTCCTTTTGGCTCTCTACAGTGTGTGTGGTAAACAGGCCCCAAGGTGACCCAGTACCCCCACCCCTGCTTCCTCCCACACCCCTAGTTCCTGCCTCTTGGTATTAAATCTTGGAATGTGTAATCCACCTTTTTCCTGCTCTTTCCCCCTTAAAAGGCTTAGAAACATTATTTTTATCGGTAAGATGAATTTTCTGACATTTCATGTGTTCACAAAAATCTCTTTGGTTTCTCTTATTGGTTTTGATCAGTTCCTACCACAGTCTTTGAACCAGTTATTCTTAGAACCGAGGCTCCAGTGACCACACTAGGTAATGACCCATTATGTCCATCAGCATCTGCTTTTCCTGCTCATTTGAAACCCATTTCATCACCTTCGTACTCACAGCTGCTTCTGCTTCACAAGACTTGTGTGTCCTTCTCTGTTGTCATTCAGCTGCTTCTTCACATATTGAAGACTTTTAAGACCACTTACTTGTTTTTGTAAGAGCGAAGTACGAACTTAGTCTGGTATACGCATTTGCAATGTAATGCACTAGAATTGATGGCATCTCACCTCCATGTAACCTATTAGTCACATTTTTGGTTCCTGAGTTTCGAACCTATGAGGGTTGGGGTGAGGGTGTCTATCCTTGATCTAAGCAGAGTATTGTCATAACTGTTATAGTACGACGTGATTCCTGTACAGCTCTAGATTCCCACATTTTTATTATGTGCATGATTTTGTTTTGCCATTTTAGGTAACGATGTCTTCTTTCAGTAAAGAGTGAAATAGAAAATGTGTTCAGTGCTAAGAAACTTAAATTATAAGTGGCATCATTATTAGTTCAAATTCACCTTATACCTTCACCACCACCACCACAACTCAGTAAAGTTTTGGAACTTTTTTCATTTAGAGATCCTTATGAGAATATCCTCAATATATAAACTCATATTTCTGTGTGACCTTTGTTTTTCAGAGCAGTGTAAATGATATAAAGAGGGAGTTATTGAAATGGAGACAAATACTTTAAGCTCAAAGGAAAAATTTTCTATAGCTCAAAAAATTAGAACAAATGTAATCCTATCAACAGCTCCTGGCACTAAAAACACTCTGTTAACCTGAGGTTTTCTTCCTTTAGTTCCCAAGGTGCCTCAACAAACTCTTCATCCACATCCCAAACCTAAAACCACAGGGAGTCCTGAAGCACTTCAGACTGAACTGGGTAAATGTGTAGATCCTGGTTAAGCCCATCCTGTGGGGTCCAGAACAAGTGAAGGAGCAGGTCAGGGGTAGCAGCTGCTTCTACTCCAGAGTGAGCAGGAGAACATGGTTGGAAGGGTTTAGGTGGTCGCTGAATTTCTTAAACTTGTGAGTTGGAATTTACTGTTTATTTGATTTCTCATTCAATTCTATTCATCCTTTAAATATTGGCCATGTGTGGTGGAATGAAATAGCTACAGAATGTATGTTTGGGGAAATGGGAAATTATTTCTTGTTAACTACAAAGTTAAGTCATGATAAATATCTGGGGTAGGACTCGGCAAATATTTTCTATAAAGGGCTAGATAGTAAATATTTGGAGCTTTGTGAGCCATGAAGTCTCTGTTGCGTTTTCTTCTTATTTTCCTTTTTAATTGTACAACCACTTAAAAAATGGGAAAAAATCATTTTAGCTCTCATAGGCTGCATACAAATAAGCCATGGGTGAGATTTGACCCCCCCTTGGTTTAAAGAAACAGAGTGGGCCAGAATAGTTAGGAAGGATCGAGTGTTGAAATCACTGTAGATTTGGATGACTGGGGCGAAGGAGGATGGAGAAGCAGAAGGGAAGGACGTGGGTGGAGGACCAGTGAGGGGAGGCAGAGGCTTCTTGGAGCATTTGGGGCTGTCAGTCTTCTGTGTGTCAATTAGAACATTTCATTGAGGCTGCTGCAGCTAAATGGGCCCAAAGGACCAGTCGAAAAGGTATTTTGAATAATCAACTTAGGAGTTTGAATTTCATGTAAGAATCATCAGTATCTGTATATGGTCACACTTTCCCTGGGCGTTGGGCAGAAAGCTACCTCTATAGCTCGGATTCAGTGCCTGTCCCTTATCCTGCTCTCTTATGAGCCTACTGCTACCAGCCTAATCCTATTAGGCAGAGTTCGCTATCTCTTTCCAAAGATGAGTTTTCAGCAAGATTGGTAGGGTCTATTTTGGTACATTATTCTAGGATTGTGAAAGAGTGAGACTCTTCAGGGGCACTTCACGGGGACAATTGTCTGCTACAAAGACAACCCCAACTAAGTGATACGTTGGTACCTGAATGAGAGACTGACTCCATATCCCTCAGTTCAGAAAGCGAATAGTTTTTGCTGTGTGCTCTAGATGCATTATTACTTAGGCACAATTATTTTGCAGTTCTGAGATTGTATAAATGTTTAACATTTCATTTTTGTTTTTTATTATTTTTGGTCAGTTCCTGCTATAGTTCTTGAACCAGTCACTCCCATGAAAGAGGCTCCAGGGACTACATTTGGTAATGCCACTTTCTGACTTTCAGCAAGAGCTTTTCCTGCTCATTGTCAAACCCATTCCACTCATTGCCTTTCATTTATATTCTTTATCTTTTGAGTTGAACGTGCATAAAACAAATTACCTTTTGTTCTTGAGAGAGTCATGCCTGAATCTAGTTTGGGATCCCTTCCTACCATGTAACTGACTTTAAAATTTTTTCATGCCACCTTCTGTTTTTGGCTTAATCTGAGTTCTCCGTTAAGACAAATTTCATATATTCATGTGAGCACCTGATCCAGATCTCTCTAACTGAGCTGTGACAGGGAAGTTTCTTAATTCATCCTTTGTTCCTTTGTACATGTACCTTTTTTATCTGCCTGTCTTTTGTTAACTTTTGAGTAATATGTTTTTAGCAAATTGTCTAACAGATAATGTGGTCAAGGATAATAAGTTTAAAAAGTAAGCCCCACCCTTGGGGTGAATCTTACTACCTCTTACTCTCCACCATAGTTTATAAATGACTCTTAACCTTTTTAATGCAGTCAGGGACTCTAAGAGAATATGATAAAGGGGCGCCTGCCTGGCGCAGTTGGTGGAGCATGGGACTGGATCTTGGGATTGCAGGTTTGAGCCCCATGCTGGCTGTAGGGATTACTTTAAAAAATAAAATCTTTTTAAAAATGTGATAAAAAATACCAATCTTAACCCTCAGAATTAAAAGCTTCATTTTTGTGTCAGTTTTGCCCCCAAAGTATCAATAAGAGGAGAAGATACAGTAGCATAGTAGGGCCAAATTTTTTCACACTAGAACCATATTTTACTAAACTCTAGAAAAATCTGTCAAGCTGTAGAAAACAAAGAATTTTTTAAACTTCATAATTTGCAGAACCATAAACTTTAAAGTGACAAAAGGTTATCTTTTTACACTTCCATGAACATCCCAATGAACATGTCAGTTACAAACCAACCTTAAAACCACTCCAAGTCCAGATGAATTTGATGAATTTGGGACTACACCAGATGAAAGCTCAGTCCTTGGTTTCAGGAGCTGAGAGCCTGTGACTGGTTGAAAGTGTAAATCCACATCCCCTCTAGTGAAGGAATCATGAAGAGTCCTTTCCCCTTCAGAGTTGGTGAGAAGTACATGTTTGGAAGGTACATAATTTTTCCTCTAACGCAGGGTAGTAGGAAACATGTTTTACTTAGGCTTCAGGCTAGCTATACACAAAGCCTTTTCCTGCATAAAAGGCATAGAGAAGGAAAATAAGGCAGGGTGTTTTTGCAAATTGAAGGTATTTCTTGGGTACTCATCATATAAGGTCTTAAAGAAGTAAAGCATCATTTTGAGCCTCAGTAAATCAGGGAAGGAATTTGGATCTTGACATCACATCAGAATTTGCACGAGTGGACAGGTGAGAGTAAACAAAGACCAAAAAAAAAAAAAAAAAAAAAGGATATGTATGGAGACAACCAGAGGGCAGAGGTTCTGCTTCTTTGAAGTGTCAGTCAAAACATATCGTGGGTGATTCTGTATTTGAATAATACCACAAGAAGTTGAAGGAGGGCTTGAATGTTCCACTCAGGAGTCTGATGTTGTTCTCATGAGCATCAGAAATCTCTTCTTTCCACCCTGCTTGAGGCTTTCCCGGTACTACAAGTGGATGGGTGCTTTACTGGATGCCATAGACTGAATGGGTGCCCATTACTCAGTCCTCTTGAGTACGTTTCTTTAGATACAAGTCACAAGATCTTGCCAAAGTTGAGTTCTCAGCAAGGTCATCATAGCCCTTTCTGGTCATTTATGTAATGACTGCGTGGATATTTAGGGACTTTTTCTGCAATCATAAGTTGATAAACATAGTAGATGTCTTCTTCATTCAGCACCCAATAAAGTGCAAGTTAGACTCTTATGTGTTTTTCAAGATAGTTAGAAATGTATTTAAGTAAAAGCCTAAAAACGTCCTAGAGTCTACCGTGTTGGATTCAAATAATCAAGGACTAACTAGTGCAACTGTTTCCCCCTTGTGGTGCTAAACAGAGACCACGGGTAATGACTATCTCAGAGATGAACAAGTCCTTAACTACAGTTTAGCCAAGTCTGGACAAACAATTGATTTCCTATTGCAAGGAAGCTTGTAAGGCTGCCATAACAAGATAGACTGGGTGTCTTAAACAATAGAAATCTACTTCTCACAGCTCTGGAGGCTGGAAATTGAAGATGAAGGTATCAGCAGTTTTAACGTCTCCTGAGGCCATTCTCCTTGGCTTGTAGATGGCCTCGTCTTTCTGTGTCCTCCCATGGCCTTTCCTCTGTGTGTGACCATCCTTTGTGTGTCACCCTATTCTTATGTCATCAGTCATATTGGATTAGGGACCTACCCTTACAACTCCATTTAACCTGAATTGCCTCTTCAAAGCCCCTATGTCCAGATACAATCACATTTGGGAGTTGATGCTTCAACATAGGAATTTGTGGGAGACACAGTTCACCCCACAGTTCATGTCATCTAGAAATAAAGTAGTAATTCTAGATGCAATGTTACACTGGCTAAATACATTTTGAAGTGAATATTGTAGCTCCTTATACATTTTTTAAAAACCTCTTTTGCTTATTTTATTACTTCAGTTCCTGTTACAGACCTTGAACCTGTTACTGAGACATCTGGGACAACATTAGGTAATGATGCTATGCAATTCGCCACATGCTTTTGCTGCTCATTGTACATTCCATTCGGTCTCCACCTCCCAGCCTTTCCTCCTTCATGGGACAGCCACCATCATCCTCTGTTGCCTTTCAGTCACTTCATCTGAAGCTTCTCGTTGTTTTTATGAGAGCAGACATTAGCTTAATTCAAAACATTGCTGCCATTTGATATGTTTGACATTGTCTTATCTCATGCTTCATTGAACAGTGTTCTGTGTTAAAGCTAAGTTTAAAACAAAATGGGATGTGTTTCTTATCTAGGCTGATCAGCAATAATAGCCATTCTTATGCTCCTTTGCACGTCTAAGTTCCTAAGGTTTTAAAAAGCTATTTGCATGGTATGTTTCTTTGTTGGTGCTTTAAATAATGACATGCTCTATTACTAACTTGACAAATAGGAAATAACCTAAATTTTAAATTATAAGCCTTTTCCTTAGTGTGACCTCCCCTCCCCTTGCACCAGAGTTGAACCCTCCTTCTCATTTCTTCCCCAATGAGGAAGTTCTTCGAGTGTTTAATTCTCAGTTCTAATCTTCATGCCTTGAATGAACAGTTCAACCATATACATGAGTTTGCCCCCAAAGTATCACCAATGATAAAAATAAGACACATTGGTATTAAGTCTTCAAAAATATTAAATTACAGAAAATTTCCTAGAACTTTTGAAATCTAATAGCTCTTTAAAAAAAAAAAAAAAGAAAAAAAAAAAACCTCCCCTCAGAATCCACACAAAGTAAAGTAACACAAAGTTTTTCTTTCTTCAGCTACTAAAACATCACAAAGACCCCGTCGTCCACGTCCCAGACCTAAAACCACACCAAGCCCTCAAGTACCTCAGACAGAATCTGGTAAACATGTGATTCCTTGCTTTAAGAGTGAACCCAAGTAGTTTATCCTGGCGGGGACACAAAACAGTGCCAAACTATTAGTGGCTTCTAAGTGTGAGGTAATGAGGCATGGTCAGTAGTGTCTGTTCGCCCAGGTGTTGGAGAATGTGGCTTCGTGTGATATATTTGGTGCTAAAATATCTTACTCTTTCTATGTGAAAGTCTTCTTTGATATGCATTTGGTATTTTTCTTGCTACCAACTTCCATCCAAATTTTAATGATAAAGCTTCTTTAGCAGAGCCAATATATCCAGTTCAAGTAAACAAAAAATTATAAGTCCCTTGCGTATTTTTGGGCCAATATTGGCAATTGTGGGTGATATGCCATCTGTGGGAGACTTTCTAAAACAGTAGAATTAGGTATAGATCAGATTTTTTTAAAAGATAATTCCTTTTCCAACTGTAGTTAGGTAAATGAATAAGAATATTTTCAGAGTTTTCCATATGAGGACCCATTAGCTAAAACCTAGGAGAATTTCATGTTGACTAAGAGAATTTCATGTTGACTAAGACAATTACGATAGTTCAAAGGCTGAGCCTAAGACCATGACTATAATTTGCCAAATCTTCAAAGAATAATCATCTTCTCTTTCCTTCAGTTAGGAGGTTAATTTTTTTTCTTTGTTATTATAGACAGATTGATACACAAGTAGATTTGTTTAGATGTGAATATTCAGACTTTTCATGCGTTTTAAAATGTATTTGATTTACTGTATTTTTTGGGCAGTTCCTGCTACAGTTCTTGAACCTGTCACTCTTAGACCTGAGGCCCCAGGAACATTAGGTAATAATAGATATACTATCTTTTCAAGAAGACTTTGCTTTTGTCAAACCCAGAGTTTCATCTTGTATTATGTGATCATATGTCATTCTTTTTGGCCATTCCATTTACATTCTTAAAATTATGAAAACTCTTAAAACTGTCATTTTTAAGAGAACCTACTTCACAACATTTATTTGCCATGTAACCATTTTTGAAATTGTTTAACATTATTTTGTTTTTTATTTAAGCAGTGTTGGTGGTAAAAACAAAAAACAATGAATAACAAACAAAAAACTGGTTTTCAAACATATGATGGGTTTCTACCTCTTATATAGGTAGATAAAGCCTAATAACAGCTATCATGAAGCCAAGAGGATCCATTTATTTCACATCTTTTTTTCCCCCTATTTTTGTGGTATTTTTTTCGTTTCTATTTAGGTAATGATGTGTTCTTGTTTTTAGTAGTTACATAGAAAGTGCAGAAAGGTTGAAAAGTTGAATTATAAATCTCAGATTTAATATGACCATCCTTCATAATCCATTAAAATTTAGCAATGGTTCTTAACCTTTCTGTTGCCCAATCAATTGGCTCTATGACACTTTGATTATAATTACTAATCTTTATTTCTTGAATTAAAAATGGATTTTTTTCTTCAAAGAATCTTTTGTGATAAAAGAAATTATATAAGGGGTATACATGACAAAAGTCTCAAACTAGAAAAGCAGATGTCTAACAAGTTGTAGAAAATCTAGAATCATGTTTTCACCTCTCATTGCTTCCAGAACAGAGGTAATGTCATTGTGTAGTAACCTTAGGATTTCTTCCTTCAGCTTCCAAAACATCACCACAGACACATCGTCCACGTCCCAGACCAAAACCCACACCAAGTCTTGAAGCATCTGAGCTCAAACCAGGTAAAAATTACTCCTGGTTTAGAGTCTCAGCAGCCTAACCCAACAGGGTCTCAAGAGTAATTCCAATGGTTGGAAGTAGCCAATAGGCCCCATAAAAATGAAGATATAACTTGAGTTAAATAGAAGTTCCCACTGTAGGGATGGCAAGAGGAACATAGTAGAGGGGAATCTGTGGGGCAACTGAATGCCTCATGCTTCTGGAGTGAAATCTCTATCACTGTGCCTTTTATTAATTTCTGTTTATGTCTTGAAAATAAAACTGATTTAGAAAAATTAGGCATATTCAGTTCAAATTAACAAATAGTAAGCTCTTCTTTGCGCATGAAGGCATGTTCCTTCTTTGCCTAGAATGGAGGAATAATCTGCTCGATTCATCATGCTGCAGCCTCACTCTCCAGATTTTGAGTTGTTAGTAATACCCACACATCCCGCTTTGACTTATTAGTTAGAATCAGATCATCAAAGGAGAAGTAAGGAAATAGTTACCTCACTTAGATTTGGCCAAATTTTAGGAAATCAACAGTCTGCTTTTCTAATTTAACTGTTTCAAAGTTGCCACATAGTTCTAGAAAACATATGAGTAAGATTCATTTTGAAGTAAATGTTTTGAGGGTTTTTAAAATTTTAATCATTTTGTTCATTTTGTTCATTTTTAATATTTTTGGTCAGTTCCTACTGCAGACCTTGAACCTGTTATGCTCAGAACTGAGACATGGGTAACAACACAAGGTAATAATAACACATACTCCTCAGTAAGTGCTTTCCCTTCTGATTGTCAGGCTCATTCTGTCGACATCATAGCTACAGATTCTTATCCTTCTTCTTCATAAGGGCTATGTCATCATCTGTTCTCACTCCATTAAATTCTTCATCCTACAAGTATTTGAGAACTCTGACTCTTAAAACAAATTATTGTTTTTAAGAGAGCCACACATAAACTTAACTCAGGTCATCTGTTGTACAAGTAACCATCTGAAATTGTTTTGTCATCTCCTGTGCTTTTTAACCCTGTCTTGTTAAAGCTGGGTTTAAGAAGCAGTTCTTTTGACACTAATGACTATTAGGGTATCAGGAAGTTTCTCTGTGGATCTGAAGTTCTAGTTTTTTTTTTAAGTCTCTGTGTAATACCCGTCCTTTGATAAATATTTTAGTTAATTATATGGCCTTATCTTAGTAAATTGTCACAGAGTTTGTATCTGACTATGGCTACTCCATACTGTTTCTGCAGCAGGACTTACCCCTTTTGTTTGATACAACTATAAACACTATTTTGCTTCTTGAATTAATAACTTGATTCTATATGACTCATTCACAATGAACTTGCATTTATAAAAGAATATATACTATTAAGGGTGAAAGTTTCAAATTAAAAGGCTGATAAGGCAAATTTACTACATGTAGTAAGTTTTAGAAAATCTAGAGTCATGTGTCATGCTACCCTTCGCTTCTGAACTATGCACTCTAGTAACCAAAGGTTTTCTTTCTTTAGCTCCTAAAATATCGAAAAGGACCCGTCGTCCCCGTCCCAAACATAAAACTACACCAACTACTGAAGCACCTCAAACAAAACCGGGTAATTGTGGGTTTCTGGTTAAAGGAGTGAGTCTTGGCAGCTCTTGGGAGTCTGGGATTGATGCCAGTGGCTGAAGTGATAGCCCATATGACCCCAGTATAGGTGAAGGCAGAAGATGATCTGTACTGAATCCCACCATTGAGTTAGCAAAGGAAAACATGACTTGAGGAGACATGTGTGGCAACTGGATTCCTTGTGCTTTATACATAGGATCTTCTACTTTAATATGTATTATATTTATTCTTGATTATTTCATTCCATACTTCTCTAAAAGATAAAATGTCTTAAGTAGAACTAATCACTTTTATTTCAAGAAACATTAAGTGCCTTTAATTTCCCCACAGCTACATCAACAGCTGTGAAGATATCCCAGATGTAGGCAGCTTGTTTTTATTTCTGTAGTCAAAGTCAAAACCTGCCCCAATAGGAAACATTCAAAGATTGAACCAAGGCAATGTGTCTATGCAATTCCAGATTATTTTTTGCAGGTGTTATAAACATCTATGAGCTTAGCGAGAAGTTTGTGAAGGACAGGAATAAGGAGTTAGGAGGAAGGTGGGTCTTAAATTCATAGATTTGAACAGAGGCAAGAAGGAAGCAGGTATTGAGGCCAGCCAGAGAGCACAGGCCTCCTGGAATGAGGGAGGTCATGCTTCTAAGTGGTAATTGATAGTGTAGTGTTTGGAAGAGTCCAGAGAGCAGTTGAACAAAGTTCTTGAAGGTACGACTCAAAAGTTTGGATGTGACCCTAGAAGCATTAGTGGCCTTCCCTGCAATCTCTTCCACACATATAGGGTACCAGTTTTGTGATTAAAGCAGAGAGCTGCTCCCCTGGGCACCACACACTGAGTGGTAGTTACTCATCCTGATTAGTGGAATGCCTTTGCATCATGTGAGGGTCTAGCCTATTTCCACTTAGGAGTTCACAACAAGATGAGCATGGTTCACTTTGCTTTGTTCTTTTCTATGCCTCCTTTCAAACATAAAAGTCATTTACTGTATCCATCTTATTTAGCCATGCTATCTTCTTAAAGCTTCCATAGAAAAGCCAACAATTGCCTGAACGCTTTTATTAGTATATATTTGGTAAAACGTTTAAACAAGTTTCCTAGGGCAATAGTTGGAATTAGGTATTAAAACACCCAAGAGAAGATTGTGTTGACTTTGAGATGCTCACTAGATTATGTAAGCTATCACTATTTCTTGAGAGAATGTTTACCTGGTTATAGGGTGACCAAATCTTTAAGTATTTAATTTCAGAAAGAAAATGTAATTGCTATACATTTATTGAAGCAATGTTGTACTGGTTAGATTTAATTTGCTGATTTTTCACAAGTGTTTATTTCATTGCTTTTCATAGTTCCTACTACAGATCTTGAACCGGGCACTCTTAAAACTAAAGCTCCAGAAATCGTGGGTAATGAGAATGTGTGTCCTTAAAATAGTGCTTTTCCTGGTCACTGTCATACCATTGTGGCTAAAGATTCTTTTGCATCGCAAAACCATTTCAACATCCTCTGTTGTCTTCCATTGTGGTCTTTATCTTGAAATTATGCTAAGTTCTGTTATTTGTTGAACTTAAGAAAACTGAATATGCTCATTTCAGGACATCAAACTGCCGTGTAACTAATTCATTGTTTCATGTGAAAACGTGCATGTGCTGAAACAGCATTGACTACTTTAAGCTTCGTTTCAAACATGAATTTCCATCCACCCCTTTACACTGCTTATACTTCATCAATTACAGAAATTCCATGTTCTTTAATTACATTATTTTTTATTGTGTTAGGGTCCGTGTGATTATATTGATAGATGTATTGTTTCAAAAAACGATGTTTTTAGTTAATTGTCAAAATTTTAAATGTGCCTAAGTCTTGAAAGTTTAAATGATAGGCTTTCATGATAAGAGTAGGCTCCTTGTTCTTCGCTAAGAGGGCTTAACAATGTTTAACTTTTCTTGAGTCAAAGACTACTTCGAAACATTGATGAGCACACTGCATAATGTATTGATCCTCATGCTTTCAAGTAAATAAGCTCATTATTGCACCCATGATTACTTAAATAATAGGCATTTGTCTCAACTTGTACAGAAGTACAACTAGACTGATAAATGCTTTTTCCAATATAGCTGGAAACATATAAATATATATAAATTTATAAAAAGTTTGTCTAGCAGAAGTTTGCATATTAGCAATAATCAGATAACCAAACATCTAGGAGAACTTTTGTTGACCACAGTGATATTTAGCAGAGAATAATGCTATACCTATCTTATGAGATTAATGGGTATTTTGCAAAATGTGAACAAATCTGCAGAGTGTCTCTTTTCTGTCAGTCCTAAAGCTTTAAAATTGACTTTTGCAGTTAGTATTCAAGTGAATCCTTAAATTCTCTCTGGTTTATTTTATTATTTTGGGCCAGTTCTTCCTACAGCCTTTGAACCCGTCACTCTTAGAACCAAGGCCCCAGAAACAACATTAGGTAATGATATTCTGTGTTCCTTCAACAGTTTTTTCCTGCTCATCATCAACTCACTCTATCATAATCATAATGACATTGTCACCAGGTTTATAAGACTGTCTTGTCATCTTCTGTCTTTCAACTTTATTTTTCTCCTTAAGGGCATTGAGAACTCTTAAAAGAAGTTATCTGTTGTTTTTAAAAGCTATGCATGGACCTAGGAATATCTGTCAACCCATGTAATCTTGAACTTGCATCATGTACTTTTGTCTAAACAGGGCTCAAATTTAAAGCTGAGTTTCAAAGTCGGTAATGTCTGTATTTTCTTTTGACCAACCAAACCATAACAATTCTCATGATATCATAGATTCTTTAGAAAAGTTTCATTTCTTGGTGTGAACCTAAAATCCCACCACCTACAGCTTGGCTATAGTCCTTACCTGTTTTGGAAGCTACAGATTTATGAGATTGCTCACTCCTTGATGTAGTTTTATGTGTGAGTTTTATCTCTCAAGAATCTTCAGTGGTTAAAAAAAAAAGTCATTAACAGAAAAAAGAAAATACATCAGTCTTGAAATACATATACCTGGAATTTCAAGACAATATGATGTATTTTAGAAGATCTAGAGCCTAATTTCCAAAACTGCCTTCACTGGAGTAATCTGAAGTTTTGTCCTTCAGCTTCTAAAACAGCACAACGAACCCGTCGTCCACGTCCCAGACCTAAAACCACATCAAGCCCTGAAGCACCTCAGACCAAACAGGGTAAATATATTATCCGTGGCTTGAGGGGTGAACCCTAGCAGTCTGTCCCAGTGGGATCTCAAGGAAATGCCTCTGATGGGAAGTAAGAGTCTCCATGTCTCTAAAGGTCAAGGCATGAGGTATGGTTAGCAGCTCATACTTGAGTGAAATATTTGGTCTCTTTAAAGATGTATTGTATCATAAGACTGGAATAGTGACTCGTAGTTATTTAATGCTATATCTGCATTTAAACACATGATCTATTTATTGTGGTCATGATCATAGAAGCATAAGTATTTTTCTCGGCTTCCAAAAACTTCAACAAGTTACTTTCACATATATTTTCATTTTTTGCCTTAACGGAATTTCCAAAGCAAGCTTTCATATTGATTAGAGTCACAAAATCAAATACCTAGGAAAACCTCATGTTGACCATAATAACATCGAGTCGAACTGAAAGGTTGTGACTACCTTCTGCAATGAATACTTCCAATTAGTTTGACCAAATCCTCAAAAAGAAACTACTTCCTGCCAATTCAAAAGTTTAAAAAAATTGTTATTCATTTGAAACTAGTGTTTTGAAAGAAAAATTAAGATTTTTTCATGTGTGGTTAAACTTTCTCATGTTCATATTGTTGCTTTTGGTTAGTTCCTGCTACAAGCTTTGAACCTGTTATTCGTAGTTCTGAGGCTCCAGAAACAACATTAGGTAATGACTTTTGTGACCTCATTATATGCTTTTATATTTATTAAAAACCTACTCCATCACTGTCATGGCCAGAGTTGCTCCTGCTTCCTTACACTGCTGTTGTTCTGTTTCATACTTTATCTTAGGGGTAGTCAGGATTCTTAATTCAAGTGCAACCTATTGTTTTTAACAGGTGTCCCTGGACCTAGATAAGGAAATCTATCTGCCATGAAACCCTGTTTGAAATTTCATTATCTGATCGAAGGAAATGTCTGAAGTCCAAATTACAACCCATCTATTTGGTATTTAGATTTATAAAATGATGATAATGAAATACCATGCACTCTTTCTGAGCAACTTACTTTCTATAAGATTTTTGAAACATTCTCATTATTCTTTTCTTATATTAGGATGATTTCTCCCTGTTACATTAAATTATCCAAAAAAAAAAAAAAAAAGTTGCTTCCTAGAAGTGCCAATCCTAGCAAATGTAAGTTATAGGCTTTCCCTGCCATGGATGAATTTGGTTATTCTTTTTGTTCCACCACAGTTTGGATTGGTTCTTAATCTTTACTAAGTAGGAATCTCTGAGTGTCTAATCATATTAATATCTATTCCTTTAACAAATTTTGTTATTATTTTGGTTTTCAAAACACCATCAGTAGTGATAAGCAAATTAGATAAGAAAAGTAAAAATTTTCTTTTTTTTTTTTTTTAAGATTCTATTTATTTATTCATGTGAGAGACACACACACAGAGAGAGGCAGAGACACAGGCAGAGGGAGAAGCAGGCTCCATGCCGGGAGCCTGAGTGGGACTCGATCCCAGGACTCCAGGATCAGGCCCTGGGCTGAAGGCAGTGCTAAACCGCTGAGCCACCCAGGCTGCCCAAAAGTAAAAATTTTCAAACTTGATAGTAAACTCAAGAAAATATAATATGTTTTAGGAAACATAAGTCTATGTAATTGCTTTTGATGGTTTTTCCACCTATAAAAACAATAGCAACCCAAGATTTTCTTCCTTTAGTTTCAAAAACATAGGGGAAAAATCAATATTCCTCCCACACTTTAAACTTAGCAAAATTTCACAGTTGAAACTAAGAAAGTCCATGATTTCTATTTTGAGTCCTTCTAGCTTATTGCAGTTGGATCCCAGGAGTGACAATGATATGGCTTGTCGACTTTCACTTCCCCTTCCCACCTCTATGCCCTCTAAAAGAAAGGACACAAACAGTAGTTAGCATCCTTACAATTGCATGTTGACCAGAAGGTTCATGGTTGGGAGACCTCTATGGTGGCCAAATTCATCATATGCCCTGCATAAGGATTATCTCCAACAAAAGATGCATCTTACTCAATTCTCTTACCATTCCATTCCATTCTTTTTTAATTAGCAATATTTCTCTGGCTTAGTAAACAAAAATCTCCTTGCCCTTTGTGTTTCCAGCATCATAATACCAGTTCAGCGGAGTGGGGTGAGGTGAGGAACAGAAGTAGAGATCAAAAATAAGAATATGTTTCACTTCTTGAGAGGAGCACGATATAATTGTGAGGAAACCCTGTTCTCAGGGGCTTTTTGTTGTTGTTGTTGTTTTAGATATAAGGCAATTTTCTTATACAAAAGCAACTTGCTTAACTGAGTGGTAAAAATAAAGAAAATATTTAAATGCGTGAAAGACCTATGTGTACTTATAGAGAACACTGGGCTTTGAAATAACTTCAGTATTTTGTATTAGTACATAGAAGGATAGGAATAGCAAAAATAAAACAAAAATTCTCAATACCTAATGAGGTTGCCCAAGGGGGAGGTCAAACTAGAACACAGAACAACATGCTCCTAAATGGTACTACATATTTTGGTAATGATAATACCATAAAATCAGTGGTAGGAAGCTCTTAGAAAGAAAGCCCTTGTGGGAATTCAGATTCAGATACAATAGTCAGTGAGAACCTATTTTTTTTCCAAATATTTTTTGTAAGGATGTTAAGTGGTAAATATACTTTGTGGGCCATTCAGTTTCTGTCACAACTACTTGATTCTGCTGTAGTATCTCAGTTGAAGGCAACCAAAACCAATATGTTAAATGATATGTAAAATATGCTTTGAATCATCTTAGTTTGTGATTATGTCCCAATAAAGCTTTATTTGGAATTTATACCACTTTCACATGTCAAAATAGTACTCTAAATTTTTTTTTCTCATTGAAAAATACAAAAGCCATTCAAAAATTCAAAAGCTCACAGGTCAGACAAGGGGCTGGATTGGGAGGGCCACAGTTTGTCAATGGCTGCTTTAAATAATGTATACTCTGCATGGCTCTCCATAACCCTGTGATTTTGAAGATCTATGCATTTCAATTCATTGCTCCCATTATCTAAAATCTGTTACATATCCAAAATTACTTTGACAACTTAGATGCTCTTCTTTCAGCTCCCACTGAACTGCAAACTCTTATTTTGAAACCGGTGACATCACCAAGCCTAGAAATGACACAGAGTCAACCTGGTAATTAGACTTTTTTTTTCTGTCTGGGTTCACTGTTGTGAGCTTCAGGGGACATACTCCAAGTGTTGATTTCCAAATACAAAAAAAAAGCAAATATACACATTTAGTAACTCTATATATTTGTATAGACTCTTTCCATGATGTTCTATTGGTATTCCATTAGTAATATATTCATAGCAATTGCTATTCAACTGATAAACACACTTATCTTCATTTTATTTTGTGCTTACTCTATCACATAGAGAACAATCAAGTACGTGATGAAATAGTCAATAAAAACACTTAGAAAAATTGATTTTATCTTTATTTCTTACTAAAGGTTACAAACTCGTAGTTCTCTTTAGTAGTAAGTGAAATTAGTGCTCTACTATGTGAAAAACAATGCTAGCTCAGTTGTGACCATCAAGGAAGGAGAAAGTTCCCACTCAAGTAAAGATAACAAAACCACTCTATACAATATTGCCCTTCAAAATTGAAAACAAATACTTTAAGTCAACAATGTGGTTGCTACACCTGACATATATTTTGAAACGCAAGCTCTTAAATTTTCTAGCATAGGATTATAATTCCTTTTCACCTCTTTACGTATCTTTAATTAGTTAAATGGCATTTTGGATTTTTTTTGGGGGGGAGGATTTCTTTGTTTGTTTTTTGTAATGGTTCATTATGATTTATTTACTATAATACAAAAGATCAATTCCAAATGACCCACTTAAAATTTATGACCCAAGTACATTAACTCAAATTTTTTTTTACGTTTGTTTTAAGTTCAATTTGCCAACATATAGTATAAATGTCATTTTAGTGCTCATGATGGAAGAAGGTATGGTTGTTAACAGTTACCTACAACACTTACAAAACTGCTAATTCAATTCAATTATTGGAGCCTCCCTTAGTGTTATTAATGATATTGTTATTATCACAATAGCCAACATTGAACATCTATAGGTAGGAGTCACTTTTCTAAATGTTCAGTTTGTATGCATCCATTCAATGGGGCAACAACCCATCCTTGATGAATTGTATCATCTTGTGTTCTTTGCTAGTTTCTGAAGTCTTGGAATCGGTTACATTAAGCACTGAGTCATCAAAAGAAGCTATAGGTAAACATGTTTCCCAATGAGAAGTAAGATATATGTGCTTTTCCATCTCATTGCAGAAGTCATCCTCACGCTTTGTGACATTTCACAGCTCCTCACATCTTGTGTGTGCTCATCCAGTGACTCTTAAATGTTACCTACAGCGCATTGTGCTGATGCCTGCTGTATTGCTATGCAAGTTTCGCAATTTCCTTGGTTCCCTTTCACTCTGAATGCAAGATTTAATTTTTTAACAATCTGATCACTCCTTAAATATGAATATGCACATCCTATTTTTCATTTTTATGTTTTCAAGGACTCGCTCTTTGTCTTTTTCTTACTAGAATCCTTAATCAAAATCTGTAAGGAAGTGAAATTATCCGCTTTGCTCCAGGTAGAAATTGCTAAAGACACTGCCAGTTATTGTGTGTGTGTGCACATGCCCACACTGAACACTGCCTTGATTTTCTGCCTTCATCTCTGTCCTCTTAAATTGTAGTCATTCCTAGTCTACCTGAATGTTATGTAATCTCATGAATGTATCTACTTGGGATAACCTCTGTTTTCAAGTTAAATACAGTGTTCTGCGACAGTGTGTTACGCCCTGCCCACCACTAACCAGCCATTCCCTGTTTATTCCGTAGCACCAACTGTAACAGATTATCTGTATCCCTCTGCCAAAGCACCACCCAGTCCAGAGGAACCAAAGACTGAAGGTGGTAAAGGTTTTCATGCTTTGATTCAATGACTCAACAGTTTTTAAATTAGCATCTCTTATGTCCATGGAACATGAAAGTTCAAGCTGCGATACTTGTTCTACAACTGAATTCAACTGAAGAGCGATAGTTTCCAAAATCCTTGGATTCTTAAAACTGCAATGATAACTAACCTCTGAATATAGAAATCCTGGTTTCTCTATGGTATCAAAATATTGAGGCATCATAGTGCCTGACGGCCAGATAAGGACAGTTAAAACATTAATATTAGTGGAAGAATGAGTGTGATAGAATAGGATTTCCCCCCTTGGTCCTCTCTTTTTTCTAAATCCATTGTCCTATCTGTTAAAATAGGATGCAAACTCCGAAGAGAATGAGGCGTGTTTATATTCAAGTTCAAGAGAGAAATACTTGGCTGTAGCTTAGCATCTGAAAGTTTTCTAAACTTGTTCTCCTTTTTTTGCTACAGTTGTGGAATCTATTACAAATGTGTCTGAGCTACCCGAGAGCACACTAGGTAATGACATGCCTCTGCAGCTTTTGTCCTCGTCGCCACCATCACCTGAGAACCTCAGGTTCTCTCTCATTGTGAATTCATGTTGCAGCATCATTCTTTGTCATGGCAGTTAATTTTCTTTCTAGGTGCTTCTATTCATAACCATCGTCCAAAAAGTCTCTTCTCAGTTTTGTATCTAGACGTTGGCCTCTTTCTCCATTTAAGTCAGTGAAACTGTTACACCTAAAGCATCTTTTTCCTAACATTGAACATTCTGCTAGCTTGTATCGTGTTGAATATTTCAGTTTTCCTTTTGTATGGTGATCCATTTTATATTTCTGCCCTAGCAACATACTTTCCATTAACACTCATTCCATCATAGTCATTACCTGTTTGATTTTTTTTTTTTTGCTATAATTTTAAGTGAAATCCAATGCTTTTTCCCTGGCTCATGCTTTAACATTTTTTATTGTTTGGGTTTTCCCTTTAAGGTTACTAGTAAATATATTATTCTGGGGTTGTTGAAGGAGGTATTAGTTTGAAGTGAAGATTTAAAAAGTAAGGATATTGCTTACTTTGAAAGTATTTTGGAATCTGGCATCTCAGCATTTTTAAAATTGCATACATTATGAAGGAGTAGGAATGTTATTTTGCTACAGAGCTGCAATTTTCTCCTTTTTTTTTTTTTAATTGTTACCGTCCTTTCTGTCATCTGTACTTAAAGTTTGTGAAGCACTATCATAACCCCAGGTACTTTCCTTCAATTATCATAGAGACATCTCCTCTGCCTTCCCAAACTATAATCCTACCCAGCCCAGATGAGCCTCCGACCGAGCCTGGTAAATATTATTTTGTATTTTACGTAGAAGGTGAGTGTTCACAGAACCTAAAGAGTGGAAAGACAATATGGGACATCAAAACACCTAACTTAATCACTTTGCTCACATTCTCTGATAGACGATCCTACTTTTCTGATGCCTCACTTCTCTTATGTATAAACTATAGCCATTCACATGACGGTGTTGTGATATTCTTCAGGATATGGCTGAAAAACCTTTCTCAGCTACTCTGCAGGTGTTTCAAACAGGACATAGTAATGTTTCTGGAGAAGGACATTTATATTCGAATTTTAAATATAAATATATTTTCTAATTTTAAGTACTTTATCACCTTGAGTAGTGCAAGTTCTTTGGTCACATACAAAATCTTTTAAGTTATCTAATTTGTGTTTGAGATTAACAGAAACCTCCAGAAACAAATTTCACTGTGCAATCCACATAAAGGATGGGCCACAACTGGCCCGTCATCTTATCCTTATTCTACACTTCTTCCTGCCGCAGTTTTGCCATTTCACTGCACGTAAATAAAAAAAAAAAAAAAAATGAAGTCGAACTAGCTAGTTGGCAAGTCATAAAGGTTTACTTGATGGTGGAATTTGAAATATAGGGAAACAAATCACTGACATGAATAACTAAGTGATGTGCTGCTTCTTACAAGGAAAAAAACCTCTCAATATCTGTAGGCTTTCTTGGACTGATGGTTTATCAAAAATAAGCCCAAACTTGTGTTTTGATTGTCATTAAACTATTTCACATGGGTCTATTTCCAAAGGTGATATGAATATTAATTTTCTACATTGTCCTCTAAAATAACTTATTAAATTTTACCTGTTCAACTTTACAGTTTTTTTTACCAAAGTTTCACACTAACTGCATTAACTGGGTCAGTGCTAATTATCTCTAACTTTTCCCAAGTGTTTTTAAATAACTGTATTAATGGATATGATTGAAATGTTTAATTGTGAGTACTTCTAGTGGTGCCTACTTCATATCCTGGGAGAAGCAAATAGCTTATCAGGAACCTCCATAAGCAAGGAGAAAGTCACAAGACTGAAAGGAACTCTTAGAATTAGAATTTCAGGATTGGAAGGGCTCTTAAAACTCTTGTTACTTTTGGTGGAGAACGTGAGGCTATAGACTGAGCGATTAACAAAGGAAGCTCTAAATCTTCACACTCCTATACCAGTACAATTTCTTGCATATCTTGGTGTTCATTTCTCTACAGGCAATTCCACTGAAGATTCCACTGCAACCACTATATGCAGACTTGTTAGAAACTTCTGGTATCTAAAAACTCTTATTTTCAGCAAGCCTTCCTTAAGGTGCCGGAAACTCCATGATCCTGAAAAACGTTTTGTTTCTCTTAAGCTGTTTATACCAAATGAGGTGTTTCCACAGGCTGCAACCTCCCATTTAATCATTCCTTTTCTCCAGCAGGATATACTTCTAATTTTCTTGGTAAAGAAACCATTGGTTTTTACAGTGAATGTCCTAGAACTACTTTAAGAATTGCCCAAGAAAGGAATAAATTTCTCAGGAATGTATCCTTTCCATTTTTGCTCAGTTTTTCTTCCCCAGTATGACCAAGGAAAACTGTGCTTTGCTTAATAAGATTTTTCCATTATCACTTTATTAAAATGCATTTATTTTCTAGGTATATTTGGAATGTAACATGCTAACTTTGTTTTTAGAGGAAATTGTATTTATCTGCACCTAAAAATATTGTACTGGGATATCCTGGTAAAATGGTATAAACTTGTAATTAGGATGAGTTCTTACTATCATGAAATTTACTTTTAATCTATTGAAAAGGTATTTGATTAGATATTTCTGAAATTCCAACACTTTCATTTGCCAAGTGAATATCTTGGACATCATTTAATGTAGTAATGTAGTTTCTTGTTTTGCTTTCCATTATAATAATATAAGAAATTTATCTTCCTGTATTTTGTGGTTCTTTGGAAGCTTTAATTGCATTAATTGCTGTGTATTTAGGTCTTCATTTTTGAGATCCTAGAAGCTTAGATACTGTGATTCTTGAAGCGCTCAAGAGCTCCAAACCTATATTCTTTCTTTTAGCTCCCAAGCAGACACCGCGTGCTCCTCCCAAACCAAAAACATCTCCACATCCAAGAATCCCACAAACACAGCCAGGTAAATACATATTTTATATTCTGGCCTGAAGAGTTTGATATTAGTGAAATTATTCTATTGAATTACAGCGAGTTGGGTTTTTTAACTCTTGTATAACAGATCTTCCTTTGAAATCTAAACAATATTTACATTTATTTTTGAACTTCATCAAAAAGTATGCTATCGGAATAGCTTATTCCAGGAGACTTCCTTATAGTTACGTTATTTGAAAAAGGAGCTGGAGAAGAATGGGATTTTTTTAAAGAGTAGATTACCTATTCCCATTGCCTCTCTGAGCTTGGGAATACCTGTCCTTTCCACAGTCCTTGAATGTGCCTCTCCCTGCCATTCCCATATAATTTTTTTAACTTTCAATAGATTTTACTTAACAGTATGTCATGAAGGTTTTATATATTTCTTCTCTCCTAAAACATAATGATCATATAACTTTGCTTTAGTGGTTTTGCTTGTAAAATTTTGGTAAGGGCCCAGAGAAAAAAAACATATAAACTATTTTTGATTCTTTTCAAGAGGCTCTTATCTCAATGATTAAATCTAACCCTAACTTCTCAACCAAGATCTTGTCCAGTTTCTCCAGCTGCCTCAGAGGATCTCTATTTGGGGCTACCATATAAACTTGACATGCCTCAAAAAAAGTTCATCTTTTCCTCCTTGCAGTTTCTCATTTACATCTCTGGTAGGTTCTCCGTATTTGACATCTAATTTTTATTCCTCAACCAGCCTCTGTAATCCATCTGTTAATAATTAGGATGCATTTCGTTCTTCCAAACATTTCTAGCATTGGCGCCTATGCCAAGCATGTACTTGGTCATGCTTTGTCTGTTCCCATTGATCTCCTATCTCTTTTCTCTAATTTCAAATTATATCACCCCTTAATGCTTAAATGATTAATTCATTTCATCAGTCACTCAACAAATATTTATTGCATGCTGACTATGTGCCAGACACTGGGGATATGAGACAAAATTGCATCTTTCCATGGTCAAGGAATTTACAGTCTAGGCCTATCACATACATTTAATTATATCATTTGTGACATGGTCTGCTTCCAAAAAGTATGAGGGTGTACCTCTCCAATTTCCTAGAAAAGGAACCTTCACTACCACTTACAGTCTGGGGAAAGGAAAATGTTAGCAGCATCAAAATTGTGCCTAATTGAGGTAATAGCTCGGAATTCCACCCATAATAGGATAGAAAGTAACTGCAACCCAGATACTTCTGGCTTTGCCAGTGTTCCTTAATGCAAGATAAAGATTTGGGAAATCTATCGTGAAAAAGAAAATGCATTCTAATTATTCCACGTAAAAGTAGGTGAAATTAGGAATTCCCTTACCCAAGGGAATGATCTTACTAAATAGATCCTAGCAATACAGGAGGTTTTTAGAGACTTTTAAAGATGTTGCACATATGAACTAAATCTTGTAAAGATAAATATTCAAATCCCAGTACTTTCTCCCTTACCTTGTCTAGCTCTTAGAAATTTCAAAAGGCCATTTAGATGAACAATATTTTGTGTATAACAATAGTGAATGCAAATTATTATTGTTAGACTTGTTGGGTATCCCCACAGTAGTGTGTACAACTTCAAGTACAACATAGTGTGTTCCTCCATTACTTTTTTCAGAATGAAATTCCATTAATTGGGCATATAACCTTTCTTCCTCTGTATACTTAGATGCCAATATTTTAAAGGCAAAGTGGAATAAAAAGCTTATAACAAATCATCAAGAATATTTTGTCATTGAATAAAGCTTTGATTTTTAGATTCCAGTGTTCATAGGTAATAGTAAACAACCTCATTATTAATTTTATACCTAGAAATCCTATAACCATCAAAACGATGGGTGCTTCTGGGTTATGTAAGGGCAAAGAACATGAGAATCAAAATATACTCAGACCCTTCAATGTCAAGTTGGCAAAAATCTTTTAGAAATGGAAAAAAATTTATAGTCATAATTTTCACATTTTGACATTGCACATTTACTTTTCACAACCATCCTTTGGGTTAAGGCAGGTTTATTATTTCCGCCTAAAAAAAAAAAAGAAGGTAAAATGTGACCTCAGCACTGATCTCTAGAGAACCCAAGTGTTTGGACCTGTGCTCATGTCTGGACCTCAGCATTCAGCTTAAGTCTCCTCTCTGGTACTTAATTACTGTGTAACCTCAGACAGAAAGGCACTAACCCAAGCCATTAAAGTGAAGCTCATTATTCCTTCCATCATCATGGTAAGAATCAAAGAGCATAATCCTTATAAAACCATTTTTAAAATTGTAAAATGAGCCATAAATAAATGAGACCTTTTTTCTGGTATCTGTTACATTAACACCTCATTACTCCAAAGGAACAGTTGGGGGAAGACAATTTTAGTTCGTGAATTTGCTTAAAGATTTATTTGGGGCCTAAGCACTGCAGGCCATCGTGGAATGTGAGCCTGCCCACTCTAGGCCCTCCTTCTTCCCTTTCGGCTGTTGCCTGAGCTGAGCTTAAGCTTGTCTTGTCCGTGCTTCAGTGACTTCTGCTCTGACTTCACTGAATTCATCTTCACAGAAAGACATGAGGCTGGATTTGAGGAGTCAAGCAAACATCCAGAAAAGAGGAACAGTCCTCCTTTAATGTAACTGCTATCTATCTCTTCTGAAAAGAAGATCTAAAAAAAAAAAAAAAAAAAAAACACTATATCCTACCTTTCATGCTTAATCATATTTTGTGATATCTCAGACATCGTTTTTCTAAAAGTATCTGGAATTCTAGATAAATGTTTAGAGCTTAAGGTTTATTTTTCTATCTAATTCTCATTTTTAAAATCCCTGGTCAGGCTTATAGCTTGTCATATCTCCCATGTTTAGCAAGACTGGGAGATGCTGAAACAAAATGACTCATGATCTGAGTTCTCTCTTTCAGCTCGAAAGGTGTCCCAGAGTGTCACTTCAAAGCCAAAAACATCACCAAGTCCAGAAGTATCACATACTCCACCTGGTAAATGATTTATTTCTTGTTTAAGCCAAATGCATTCTCCGGTCACACTCGGCTGCAATGACACCTGAGAGCTGATAGATGTGAGGTCAATATTTCACTCATGTTCCCACACCACGTTGAATCATCCATGGTATGATCTCAGAATTTCTGCTAGTTATGTGGTTTCTCCTATAGCAAGCCATTGAGACAATCAAATGATAGGGAATTATGCCAAGGGTAGATTTTTCCTTTAGAACTAAAGTTCTCATACTTTCTGACCTATAAAAAAAATAATAAACCTACCAGTGCTAATTATACTATGTTCAAATGGTTCACTGAAATAAGATAAAATAATTTGAAGTTTTTTCCATAAAAAAATAAAATGTTTTTGCAAACAGAGGAAATGATGTTCACCCATTATCTTTGGTTGAGTAATTTTACACTATCCAGCACTGAAGATTTTTTTTTTTTTTTTTTGGTCAAATTCTACTTTGTCAGGGCATCTGGTGGCTCGGTGGTTGAGTGTCTGCCTTTATTTAGCTCAGGTCATGATCCCAGGGTTCTGGGATCGAGTCCCATATCAGGCCCCTCATAGGGAGCCTACTTACTTCTCCCTCTGCCTGTCTCTCTGCCTGTCTCTCTCTGTGTCTCTCATGAATCAATCAATAAATAATCTTTTAAAAATATTAGACTTTATCAATTCATGGAACAATAGCTTAGGTTGAGAAATAAGAAATTTTGCATACACAAGGGATTTCTTTAGCTATAAATCTATTTTTTGCTTATTATCTGAGAAGTTCTTTTGTCCATTTATTGGGGGGGGGAAATAATTTTATATTCGTGGAAGTAGTTGATGTGGGAACCGCAAGGGCCCAGACATTTCCTGAGTCTTGCCACCAATGCTCTAGATCCTCAAGTGACCTTAGGAAGCCACTGTAAGAGGAACAGTTCTCTAAAACCCAAATGAAGCTAATTTTTAATGAGAAAGAGTATCTGGAAAATGCTCTAATTTTTTCTTTCTTTTTAAAGGTCCAATTATTATAAATTTCTAGATGCTCCTAGAAGCCTATGGAACATTCCCAGAACTAAAGGATTTCTAAGCCATAGCATGAAATGATGGCATTTTGGAAGCAAGGTGGAATTCACTTGCTATAAATGTTTTCCAGATTTGTATTATTGCTGCTGTGGGATAGTCTGGTTGTTGCAGGTGGCCGTAAGCCAGAGAGAGGCCCCTGTGTTCTGAAGTCTAGAATTTCAATTTACATCACTAAACACAACAGCCAATATAATAAATACCCATAAGAAGAAAAGCTGATTTTTCCCACTTGCAAAAGATCAATTTCTTATTTTGAGTTGCAGGAAAAAAGTGTAATAGCAATTGAGTCATTAATGATAACAAGAGGAGGTTTGAGTGATTTTGTTTGCTTTTCCTTTTTGTTAGAGAAAGTAATACTGTTGGTCCTGGTATGACTTAATCTCGTTAAACCATATCTAATAGTAAATTATGCCTTATAGTTAAATTGTTTTTTTCTTTTTAGATATCTAATATTTGCCTTAATTCTACATTATTTTTCACAGAAACTCTAACCTGTAAGTTTGAGCACTGGAACAACAGCAAAACTTCCCCCTGGAGCCTCCATTGGGCTTATCCCATTGACTTTCCAGTTTCACGTGTTCAGTTAGAATCTTATCTCTAAACCTGGTGCTGGTCCCACCATATGTTGATTAGGGACTCCCCTGTTGCTGGAGGGGTGTGGTGCCTACAGGAATAATCTTCAGTTTTCTCACAAGTGCTTGAACAGAATAGGCTCTGTTATGTTCAGTTTCCGGGTCATATCTAGGTGCAAGTTTGCATCCTAATGAGCCCAGGATCTTGTTTAGAAGCTCCTCTAGGTTATAGCTCAGAAAGCGGAGGGGAAACAACACGTATATTTAATACGTACTGAAATAATACATTAAGAAATAGACGCTCAGCAAAAATCTAAGAATGTAAAATGTAGTGCTGAAATCAAGACAAGAGTTATGTTTTATCACAGTTTATCTCAAAATTTATTCTGAGTGATATCAGAGTAACAAACTTGAATTTTTAGATCTGTATCCAGTAAGTCAGCCTAGGATTTGCCACACAGTCCTTCTATTCTGTAGATTCCTAGGTTCGACACCAGTTTCATCCGCTTAGGCTTTTAAAAAACCACCTTCCAGCCACTCAGTTGAATTCTTGCTATAGCATTTAATGAGGAATCTAGAAAAATTGAGTCCATACACCACATCCAGAACCAAAACAGAACTGTCCTTGCTTCAGATCTGCCTCAGAGGAATTATTTCAAATTCAGAGCAAAGGGCTTGCCCTAACACCTGGCTCAACAGGTGCTTTCTTTGTAGATCTGTTTCTAAACAAATAGCTGGGCAGCCCGGGTAGCTCAGAGGTTTAGCGCCACCTTCAGCCCAGGGCGTGATCCGGGAGACCTGGGATCGAGCCTTCTTCTCCCTCTGCAGGTGTCTCTGCCTCTCTCTCTCTCTCTCTCTCTCTGTTTCTCTCATGAATAAATAAAATCTTAAAAATTAAAATTAAAATTAAAAATTAAAGAGATTTGTGGTGACTCTTCTGGTCCATAGGTATCTGGATAGGCCTCAGTCATTGGAAGTGAATCAGAAAGAAAATCAAGATTTTGGCAAGTTATGCAGTCCTCACAGGTGTTCTGTGGAACTATTTGCTTTGGTAAATTCCAATTTGCAGCCACACTTATGCATTTTTGCAGTTAGGAAACGGGAGAAGAATGCTGAAATGCCTTTGGAGATAGAATCACTAGGTAGGATGTAGGCCATGACTGTGGCTATGGAGAGGAAGAGGATACTGTTGCTTCTACTTGGGCAAGTGGTGAGATGATGATGCTACTAAGGCAAGGAACACAGGGGAATAAGCACTTGTGTCTGTGCATGCTGGGTGTGGAGGGCCAATAGGACTTTCAAACGGGAATGTCTAACTGGTAGTCAACATGTATTTGGGGATTTCTGAACTGAAAATATAGGATATAGATTTTGGAGTCACCTGTCTACAGATTGCAGGTTATTAAATCTTGTGTGTGAATGATGTCATCCAAAAAGAAAGTATAGACCAAGAAAAATAAGAGTTCACAGATCAAAGGCTTGGGGGACACAGTTACACTTAAGAAATGGATAAGGATTGAGTAGCCAGCAGAAGTTGCTGCTGAAAATATAGGAGAGTACCAGGAAGGAGGGCCTCAGGAGGTAAGGCAGGGAGGGGTGCTCAGAAATGACACTGAGGTATGGAGGGATCAGAGGAGATGCTGGACTTTTAGTGCAGATCCAGAAACCCGTAACTGAAACCCATGGGCCATGCTTCAGAATCCAGCAGTTTCCAGATCTTAGAAAGGTAAAACAGAACATATGCCAGATATATTAATATGTCTGCAGCAAAAAGTGTGAGTGTGCCACACCAGATGAATAAAAAATGTAATTAGCCTTAGGTCAGGTCTAGTCAGGTTTTGCTGTCGAATTAGTTAAAAAAAAAAAAAACAAAAACAAAAAAAACTAAGTTTATGGAGCATTTGGACCTCAGAGCTGTGGATAAATCATTGGAGATCCATGGTTGCAAGGGTTCAGGGAAGTAGAAGCCAGACCACAGCAGATGAAGATACAATTGAGAGACCAGGTAGCAAAGCAGATAGTCTTTTGATTATAGGAATGAGTATAAGGGAAGGATGGTTTGAAGGGGAGGCCTTCTCAAGGGAATAGGATTATCAGTTTTAGAATGTTGGAGCCTTTGAACTGTTTCATAGGTGAAGAGGGAGGAAATCATGGATAAATGGAAATATGGACTAATGGCGAGACATGAAAGATCATGGAAATAATGGAAGATAAAAGGCTCTAGAAGAGAGGGTGGCCTGATGGCAGAAGAAATGCTCTGAAAGTTGCCTCTAAACAGGCATGAGACATGCTTCCTCCCAGACTGGACCTAAAGGTACAAGGTTAGAATAAAGGAACAGAGAGTCTGGAGGTGGAAATGCCGTATAGCCCACGTGTATTACTTTTCCAAGATAAGTCACTTGGTAGCTTATGGCAAACCTCAATGAGTAAACCTCATTGAAAACTTTGTATTTTCATCATCTTTATCAGAGACTAAGAGATTAATTTCTCTCCTTTATTCTAGCAAAACATTCTTGTGTATTCATTTGCATTTGTCCCTCTTAGACCTTAGTTGTGATCATCTTAGTTGAATCTTTCTTTGGATTGGTGCACTTTATCCAAAAAGACAGTTAATATCATTGGTTAGTCAATATAAATGGTAAGTTAGCTAATATAATTGAGTCTAAAATATAATTCCAGTATTATATATTAGTATATTTATTATAAAAATATTCTTATAAGGAAATTAAAACCGCCTTCTTATATACATTTCTTTATTAATACACTAAGTTTCTCCCCACGTGGAAGATTTAGATTTTAGGAATCATGCTTTTGTTCAATGTAATATGGAGGAATGCCACACGGGAAAAAGAAAAAAAAAAAAAAAAGGTTTCATTTCTTGGAGCTGCAGTTGACCAAGTAAGAATGATTCATATCCCTTTCCTGTGAATATTTCTATTTCTTTCCTTTCCACTGATTTCACCTGCTTTAGAAAGTCTGTAGTGACAGTTTATTAAATCATCACTTCATGGTTAAAAAGTGCCAACTGCAGCAGCAGGAATTCACATTACCCTGGCCTACATTCCACAGTCAACGAAAGCAGGCAGCGAGTAATGTATTTACAGTACGGTGGATTTATTGGTAGCACATTTTTTTCTCAGCCTCTCCTTAATCCCAGCTCCTCTCTGTATCGTCGAGAACTGTAGCCTTTTAGGGTATTTAGAAACTACAGGCCTCTTTGTATGGCCATGATCTTCACAGAGCCAAAGCAAAGTCTTTCGCCCTCTAGATAAACATTTAGTTTGATTTACAACTGGAAATTTCTCATATTTTACCCTTTGAATCTCAAAAACACTACATAGCAAAGGTCAAATGTTCACTATTGTAGTAAGTTTTCTCTAGTTTTTGTGGACCAACCACTGATCTTCTTAAAGCTTTTTTTTTTCCTCTTTAAAAAAAAATCAAATTTTCAAGTTCCTTTTAGCTCATAAATGTTCTGAGTCAAGATTCTACTCACTGTACCAAATTCCACAACTATAACTGCATTGGGACTTAGCGGCCTAGACTGAGAACACAAGTGATATGCAAGTTATTTTTTTTTAATTTTTTTTTAATTTTTATTTATTTATGATAGTCACAGAGAGAGAGAGAGGCAGAGACACAGAGGAAGAAGCAGGCTCCATGCACCGGGAGCCCGATGTGGGATTCGATCCCGGGTCTCCAGGATCGC
Source organism: Canis aureus (assembly GCF_053574225.1). Classification (NCBI taxonomy): domain Eukaryota; kingdom Metazoa; phylum Chordata; class Mammalia; order Carnivora; family Canidae; genus Canis; species Canis aureus. Next base: position 24,067,927 of record NC_135645.1, read on the forward strand.
GCCCTGGGCCAAAGGCAGGCGCCAAACCGCTGCGCCACCCAGGGATCCCTGATATGCAAGTTAAATATGATCTCCAAAAGCAGTACAAAGAGAGTGTCAGTTCTATATAAACTATTTCTACACTAATGGGGAAGTGGTGCTTGGGCACCTCATGGTGCAAAAGATTTCTTTTTCTGAGATAGAATTCTACCCTGGATCCTAAATTTTTTCCCTCAGCATCATTTAGGATGCAAGGAAATTAAGATGACTACCAAAGGGATTCTGGTACTTACCAGATCTTCATTGTGGTAGGAAAACCTTTCAGCAAGACAGTAGGACTGAGAAGAACCTCTTTATGGTGAAACTGAGCCAAAGAATCACTTTACCTTTCTCTTGGAAGGAGACTTTGTCATAAAAATCTGGTTCTAATAGTAGGTAAATTACCCTGGTATTTTCCTCAGTGAGAGATAAGGTGTCAGATTCCCAGTCTACTGTTTTATTTTGCCAAAATAAATTCTAAAAATGTACTGGATATCAAGGACTGACTGTAAGTGTCTCTCTTCTACCTGACATTTGGTCCCTAGTTGTCACACTCTCAACTGTCAAAGAGGCCCTGAAACCTAATCTACTAGAAGGCACATCACCAAGAATGACAAAAATGACAACATGTACCTAGCATTTACTACGTAACAAGCACTTTCATAGACTTTACATGTGGTCTCTTCTAATGATGGATAGGCACCTCTTGTTCCATTTTCTGAGTGCTTTTTAGAATAAAATTTTGTTCTCCTCTCAGATATTCAAGAATTTGCCTTTCTTGCTGTCTCCCTTAATTTATGGGCCATTTATGCCTATATTACTAGGATAATGTATTTTTCTGTTGCTCTCTGTGGACTTTGAGTCTGAATATCAAATGGCAGCGAGCCACCTCAGGCAAGAGTCAACTTTCTGGTTTTCTTGGGGTTTCTTTGTTTGTTTTTAAGATATTATTTTTAAGTAATCTCTACACCCAATATGGGGCTTGAAACTACAACCCTGAGGATCAAGAGTAGCATGCTCTACTGACTAAGCCACCCTCTTGTGTTTAATGACATTAGTTATTTCCTCTTTTGTTATTTCCTCTTCCCCTCAAGGAAGGCTTCATGAAGAACGGTGACCAATATTGTTTAACTACCATCAGAGCTTTCCTTACACAGTGACTTTTTCCATTTTGAAAAAAAACAACCATTTTCATGGCTTTTTAGCAATTGTGAAAATGCCTTTGTTTTATTCATGTTTTCCAGGATATTTTATCTGTAGGTTAGGTTTCACTCCAGATGTGGCATTTATAGTACAGTGTTTTATAATCTTTTTCTTTCAGTTCCAAGAGATGTGCTCCTTCCCCCTAAACCAGACCCTGAAGTCTCTCAGAGTGAACCTGGTAAACAAATTGTTTTATTTTGCCAGTTAGGTGTGTTTTTTCAAAAAACGTTCTTGAGATAAATATATTTTTAAATCATTGTGATATGGAAGAAGTTTGGAGAGTATTATGGATATAAAATGTGTATTTCTTTTTTGTGAAGATTTCATCTTATAATTTGCTTGAATTTTTTTCTCTGGTTAATGTGAGGGAATAGTATATAATTAGCTTATTTTCCTCTGGAAATGTTTCCATCGAAAAGGAGATTGTGCTAAAATTATAAGACATGCTTGTTAACCGACCATTTTTACCTTCTTTCAAAATGTAAATAGAACTACGTTCCAACTGTGGGTGTACTTTGAGTCAAAAATGTGCGTGCCTACTCAAAAATTTTCCTCAAAGTCGCAGTGAATGAGATTCAAGTTTTAGCTAAACCAAATTTCCTTAGTGGCATCTAATATATAGAATTTTATCATATTTATTATGATTCTTTGAGATGTTTAAGCGTTCAAATGGAAGCATCTAGAAATGCAGAAATGCTGTTTACTTTACCAGGTAGTAATTCTCATAAATATATTTCCGTGGTTTGCTTTTGACCTAGTTCTGCAACCTGTTACCTTTAGAATTGATGCACCAGAGACAACAATAGGTAATGTGTCTCCCCTACCGACCAACTCTAATTGTTTTCTTTGCTACAGTCCAATTGCAGGTCTTTCTCAACTTATCAGCTCGAAACATCATCTCTTCTCGATCCACTTCATCATCTCATTCTCATTACTCTTACTCTTTCCAAAATAGAAAAGCAATGGCTTCACTGTTGTAAAGACTTTGCCCTGAAGACCAGCTTAAGACTACTTACTCATTACTGAGTTCATCTCCACCTACCTCATTTATTTCCACATTTGAAATGGTTCCACGTGCTCATGCCCATCTAGTTAACATTTTCTGCATGTTTAGTGGTTCTCGGCTGTCGTGTTAAAACACACTAGCATGTGACAAGTTATGAAAGGTTCTGGCATGTAATTATTATTAATATTGGCCAAAACACTGAACTTTGCTAATGGTTTATTTTTAAAAATAAACTTGAGGAGACTCCAGGTGACTGTGACAATAACGAATATTTTCACTCAGTTTATAATCCTGTATGTTCTCTTGATGGGAGAGACAGACAGACAGCTACAGCTGACCACATCTGTTTCTCATTCATACCCCATCCTTACCAGGGATGGTCATGGAGTATGTCAAGCCCTGAGTGTTACTTCTCACCTGTCCTGGTACACAAATAACAAAAAAACAAAACAAAAACCAACTGTTGAGAACCATTATTCTTATATTCCACGGTCATTTTCCTGAAGGTTCTGTATTACACTTAACTTTCTTCTTCATGACCCACCTAATGTTTTCCTTTTTTCTGTTTCAAATGAAGGAATCTCATGTAATATTATTCTGGCCTGGTGCTGGCTTTTGCATCTAAAGATTAAAAATGCCGGTACTTTTCTTTTGCAGCTCCTTTAGAGACACGAGGCAGCCCTTCTATACCCATGATTTCACCAAGTACTAGTCAAGCGGAACTGCCAACCACTCTGGGTAAATTTTGTTTTCATATTTCAGTCCAACGAAGACCTACCTTTTAGGCATTGCCCTTGAAGTTGCCATACGTACTTTGTGTTCATGGGATGTTTCTAAACAATAAAGGGTCTCTTCTTACCATTATATAAGAAAAAAAATCCTTTCCACTTCATTCTTTTACATTAACCATATATTTGTCCTTCTAGTATTTATGCTGGTTTTCAATATAAAATGAGAATATTTTAAAACACCTTTTCAAAATTTTAACTGCTCTAAAAAAAGAAATGTTCCCAGTGTGTATCAGTGCTATACTTCTTGGTTGATTTTTCCATATTTGAAATTGCTTTTGGGAAGAAAATTTCATCTCGTAATTATTATTTTATGGGTGGTAAGTGAAATGCTAAGCAATGAGAGTTCCAAAAAAGAAATTGTTTTAAGGTTGAGCCCTTACTCCGGAGAGCTCAGCATCTAATATGAAGAAACAGGATTTAGTGAGAGTAGGGCTTCCTCAGTACCTCCCAGCACTGTGTGTAACATTTTTCTTTAAACCACATAACAATCGCACAGCAAGTTCTATTACTTGCCTCATTTTACAGCTTAGAAAATTGAGGCATAGAGAGACTTAAAAATTGGGCCAAGTCACACAGTTAATGTCAAAGCTGGATTGAAACCCACCTCTTCAGTCACCAGAGCTCCTGGGATTCACCCCCGTGTTATACATACGAGTGTGATAGAGAAATGAGCAACATGCTAAGCAAGCAAACTACTAGGTGCATTAGGGGAGGTGACAGAGGAGGTGACATTTACCCTGGATTTTCAAGTTGGAGTGAGAGTTAAAGATGTGAAGGGTTCTTTCAGGTTAAAGACAGATGGGAGAGAGGCAATTCAGAGAATGGTTGTCAGGCTAATCTGATGAGCATGCGACTTGGGCTAGGTGTGTCAGGAAGGTTGGTGAGGATGAGTGGGCCATGCTTTTCCAAAAGTTCACCGACATCTTCACTTCACGGGAGACCCCAGTTTGCCTCGCCCTCAATTGAAATTGAATCAGAAAACAAGAGTTCCCTGCTTGTTATTGTTGCTTCCCCTGCCCTGTCCACACACATCCCACATGACTATGTTTAAAATCAGTGGCCTTATTTTTCTTTCCTTTATCCCTTTTCAAATAAATCTGTCCTGTGTGTGTGTGTGTGTGTGTGTGTGTGTGTGAGAGAGAGAGAGAGAGAGAGAGATCACATTTCAAAATGAAATCCTTTTTAAAGGACAAAATTTAAAACTGACCAAATGTATCCTAATTTCCAAATATTCGTCTATCCTAGCCAGGGCCCACAAAGTGAACATCACCCAGCGCAGCAAAGGCAAACATACTTTTCTAGAACCACTGCTGGATATACCAATTATCTACTTTCTACTCCCTATTGTTTTTAATATACTTCAGTCTATTGAAGCAAGAACCCTCACCTGCCAACTGTCCCAAGTATGTCTGTTATGAGAAGAATCCAGATTATAAAGCAGGGCAGAAAAAAGATGCCAGTGTGTTCTATGCACCAAGTATTTTCTTGAGTACAGTGTGTGGCAAAGTAATTTGCTACATCTATGTGATGCTGTGATGACTTCGAGATAACATGGGAGTAAAAGTAGAGCCACACTTATTTTTTACTTTGGCCAGGAGAAGTGTATCTATGTCAATAAACTGACTCTCACAGGACATAAATAGAAGAATATTTATTCTTACATAGTGTAAATTCACCTCTTTTCATATGATATATTTCTTTTCCAGCTCACATAAATAACTTTTGTGGAGTTTATGGAATAGAGAGGAGGCGTGAGGATAATAATATCTAAAAACAGTTAAGAGGCACAATTTAAGAACAGCCGTGTCCAGGATCATGAAATGTAATCGTGAACAAAAAGCTTTTGGAAATCCTTAAAATAACCATTAAAATAATAGAACCAGAAGATAAAAAACTTAATAAATGAGCTATTAAAATGTACCTTTAACCTTGAGATTTTGTGATGATGAGGCATACTTATACATGCAGTTTCCCTTTCATCAATGCACGGGGTGGAAAATGTGGGGTGATTTTTTTGACATGTTCAGGGTGATAATTATTGAAAGCCAGCCGCCTTACTGTGTTCTTCCCCAGCAGAAACACACCAATCCACCCAAGGAGCCTTCACAACTAAGATTCCACTAACAACTGAATTGGCAAAGACAACTCCGGGTAATGCTATTTCGTTTCCGTATAGTAAAGTGCTTTTCTTTCATTTTTAAGCAGGAAAGAAGTTTTCTTTTCAGAATGTCAGTTTTCATCATAGTGGAATTCGTTTTCATCATTTCGTAGGTGCAGGACATCAGCCAAATAGGAATGTCACTCGAATGTAGGGAAGACCATTTCTTCAGTTAGAACTTGGCTTTTGAATATAGGGTTGACCACATGATGCTGAGAACTAAGAAGGAAAGCCTCCCCCATCTGGCCTTTTTTCTTTGTTTAACCTTCATTTGCCTCATTTTCCACATCTAAATAAGAATAGTCTGTTTTAGCTTTTTTCTCTTCCCCATTCACCTCTCCCTCCCCCTTGCTCGCTCTCTCCCTGCCTCTCTCTATCCCATCTCCTCCTCTCCATGAGCATATTGATATTGTGGCCTGAGGAAGGAAACTCGTAACAAGAAGAATCATTTTTTTTTAAGAAGAATCATTTTTTAAAGATGACTTAATATTTAAATATCGAGGGGAGGGTTTGGGAGAGATTTCCTTTTATTTCTTCCTTTCTACTTCTTGGGAAGTGAACTCACCTACACAAAGTTCTATCACCCTGTTCTTAGAAGTCTATCTTTTTTGTATTTTTCTATCTTACTTAGGTGAGAATCAGTTGTGGATTTCTGATATTTTTGTGTTTTTTTTCTTTTTGTTCTAAATTATTGCTTTTGTTCATCTCTACATCTATCATGTGGTAGGAAGCCCAAAACCCAAAAGTAAACTTTTTTTAAGTAGTTGGAAGACCCATCTATTTTACTTCTTGTCAGTCATAATTTGTGGCAAAAATTTGGTGCAAGAAATTTGAAATAGTAAAAAAAATTATTTAAACATCTAATGTTAAGGTATATTATAGTAAGCAGAGCAGTACTTATGCTAAATAAACATAACTGGAACACTTTATGGCATAGGACACTTCTTGTAAATTTTCTCAATCTTTTTTTACTTGTTTGGTTTCATTTTTTATTAGGTTTTAAACGTTTGTTATTTTTCCTTATTACCTTTCTATTTATTAACTTTGTATTTATTTATAAATCCACACAGAAGAAACCTAACATGACAGCTCTCCCACGTCCTCCTGACCAGCTTCAACCATTACCAACAGATGGTCAATCACGTTGCATCCATAACACGCCCTCGTTTTTGTATGCTTATTTTTTTGTATTTTTGCTTAATAGAAACAATTAGTGTCTTAATAGAAGATAGTTGGATTCTCAAAATGAAAAACATTGTTTCTGCAGCAAAATATATAAATATTTATAAATAGCATAAAAAAAGACTATTCAGGTTGTATAGCCAAGTGAAAAAGATTCCAGCTTTTTAGAGCTTTATAGATTTCAGAATTAAGAATAAAAGAGGTTTGATTTTCCTTGCTTTGCTTTTTCTTATTTTAATGGGAATATCAGTATTGTGTCACCATTACTAGTGTATGTGGAATTTTTATCATTCTTTCTAGAACATGGTTTTACTAGATAGGAATTTCATGATTGATGTATATCCAGGATCTGATATCATTATATGAAATGTCTTAACATATTTATACAATGTACTGTATGTTCTGAGGATAATTAGCTTGGCCTAAACTGTGCTGCCCTAGGATTCATCACTTCTCTAGGCTTGGACCAAGGATCTTTAGAGTGAGCTCACCAGGGATTCACTAGTATGAGGTGACAAAGAACACCCTAGGAATGAACCCATCTTAAGGGAGTAGCATTCACAACCTGGGCCAGCCCAATACACTGCATTTCCCAAGAAGGTCCACTTTCACAAAGCCATGCTATGTGTCACCCTCATAAAACCCTCATAAATGTGTACCTGAGCTCTGCTGAAGAGGACGTCAGTCATCTGTTTTTGTTTTTGTATTGTGTTTTTAACATCAGGCATTAAAGGCATAAGACAGCACACCGCAATTTGAGAGAGCTGCCAGAGGGGTGAAATGATTCCTCTTGATCTTTGCTCTCTCCCAATGCATGTACCATGGCCTGTGTGGCTTTTTGATCTCCAAACCTTCCTTGATGGGGGACCCAAGTGCTCCAAAGAAACTTTGTGCCTAAAACCTGCAGCATGAGCCCACTAGGAGAATCTCTAGTTCCTTTTCTCTGTGACACCCTTGCCCCTTTGTCTGACAATTCCCTGCAGCACACCAGAACCAAAGCCCTGAAATGTTCAAGCTTTTCTTTGCCTTTCTCAAACCATAATAGAAATCCACTTGACTAGAGATACTTTAAGGTCACTGTTTATTTGACTCATTTCCACTCCCTTAGTCTTGCCCCACCCAGGAAAATTATATCTTCCTTACCCTCTCCCTGTGCTGGGCAGAGCATGAGATCTTCAAGGTGTTTCTCCTATAATCCTTTTTTTTTTTTTTCTGATAGTATCTTCATATAGTATTTCTTAATTTCTTAATGCTCTTCTTAAATAGATTTTTATAAAAATAGGTACAAAAGCATCTTTTAAAATTATTTTGTCATTAAAAACTATGCGGACATATGTTCACAAAGCTCCTTTGTCTTTTTTTTTTTTTTAGTTTAAAATTAAAACCCTAGAGCAATTTTCTCAAGGCCATGTGTTTTTCAGTGATGAACTATATGAATTACTCACAGTCTAAACTGAAGTAATCCTCCAACTCTCATATGAAAAATTGTCTAGATTTAAGTAAAGATTATGGGGGGAAAGTAAAGTAAAAATTCTGATCCTGTGACTTTGAAATACTGAGTATAGGCCTGATTATTTGTGTTCTGCTTTACATCCCTTTCCTGTCTAAAGTTTTCAAATTCATATTTGTTCTAGAATGAGACTAATAAGAACCATGATCTTTATATTACTTTAAAATAATCTAACACTGAGGAAATTAACATGAAAAACGAAATAGCTGAAATTCACAGGGAATCCTACCACTCCCAAAGGGAATTTTGAAGACAAGCATTTGCAAATCATCATTACACATTTTAGGGTGTAATGAGAATTAATTTTGTATAACCTCTGTGCTCTGTTCACTCCAGCTGCTACAGTTTGAAAGGCCCACACTAACCCTACAGAGAATTTCAGCATGTGTCTGCTGTTTTTGGCCTGAAGTATGGCAAAATTCTGCTCATCAGTCTCCACGTTGGAAGCTTATAAATGAGCTACATTATAATCTGTTTCACAGGTGTATTTTTTTTAACATGGTAGGCAAAGCATTGCTGATTTATGATTATATAAATACCCACTCAAGATGTGAACAGAATCATCAAAACGATGTAATCTACTCACACAGTTTGCAAGAAAAATTTTTTCCAGTCTTAAAGCATTAAATTACCAAGAGAGTTGGTGGTAAGGAGGCAGTGCGGTATGTCAAAGAGGAGAGTAGGGAAGGGAAAGATGAAGGAATTCCAGGATGAAACCACACTTTAAAACCTTAGGAAGCAAAAGTATTTCAGCGGAGTTTGTTATGATTTTGCCTGCTTACATTGGTCGCTCATTTTTTAAAATTTATTCGGCAAGTCTTCGTTAGGAGTCATCACTATGCCAGGCCCTAAGGACCAAGGAGCAGGAAATGACAGGCAGTGTTTTGCTCTCTAGGGCTTGTCCCAGTTCTTGTTCCTTACTAGCCCTCTCTTGATAGGCAGGGGCAACAGAGGTCATTGTCTCCTATTCCTAAAGCTTTAACAGATAGGACTAAATGAGTATTCATTTCAGGGCTCATGAGTTAGGACCACATGCTCCTATTCTTTTAACCTACCTAAATACAGGTATTTACTTTGAGATTACCTGTCTTCTTTGGCAAAATAATGTTCCACTATGACTTCCTAATTGAGAGATATGGATGGATGGATGGACGGACGGACGGACAGACAGATGGGAGGCTAGATGGATGGCTAGTTGGCTTATATTTACCATGTTAAGCAACCGTTGGGTAAAATAAATACCCTTGAGAAACATGGACTAAATGCAGACTAATCCTTACCACATATTGCAAATGACCTACCTCAGTCTGTGTGTGCCTTTATTTCCAGTCATGAAGATGATTACTTGTTTTATTTTCTTTAGCAGCAGTGCTGTAATGCATGATTGCAGGTTTCAGGATATCCTTTCTACTTCCATGCAAAATGTATGAGTTTTGGTCCCTAGGATGCTAAATCCCCATTTGATGAAATATTAGTTACTAACTATGAAGCTTTGCCTCTGTTTCAGCACCACACAGGTTGTATACTACTTCTGTGAGGCCCAGAACACCAGACAAAGTACACATCAGACCCGGTAAGTTGTTCCTCTTTCCAGTGACCTAAATAATTAGCATACGTGGGAAGGTATAAAATGTATTGAAACAGCAACATACACCAAAGGAGGGATATATATCCTTAAATGGCAATAAACGATGTGCACAAATTCCGGTCCTTGTAGATAAGTAGAGAGGTAACGATGAATACATGGTAGTGATAAAACGTGACTAAGGCTTTTAAGGATGAGCAGATATAAAGATTCCATGGAACTTTATCAACATAGAAGCATTTTTAGAATAGCATTTGTATGTAAATCTCATACATACTCCTCCAATTTTCTATGGCAGTTATAGGAAAAGCATTAGAGTTAGCTATTTGGATACTACTAGCTCTCAAATGTTCTTTAAGAAGAGATGGTCACTTCTAATAGAAAAGATTCTTGTTCTGGGAGAACATTTGTACTTGATTCCTTCAGGTGATAAAACACACATAGACACAATTTACAGGTTGTACACAGTAAAAATGATAACTAAACATTGGGAAATACTTTACATTTATTGAATTCTCCAAAAGTTTTAGGATCTCCCTCACTGGAGCTTGTTAAGGGAAAGTTAACTTGGAGAGGTTGATCTGGTTCATGTAAATTGCCCTTGTGCTAAAGCAAAATTTGGACCAAAGACACTGAGCTTTTCTGCCCCTTGGTTGCTGCAATTCTTTCTTCTTAAAGTTCTGAATCATGAAGCTGGCTTATAAATTAATGTTCTTGGTCAACCTCTCTCCAGGGATGTGGGAAAAGAAACAATTATTTCTATCCTTTGGTTTATGGATATTCCATGTGTTTTTTTTTTGCAGTAATTTTCCAATATCTAAAGGTAATTAGGCACAGACATCTTTTATCAACAAATATTTCTCCATGTGCCCTCTGTACTATGATAGCTGGTTGAGAGCTTAATGTGTGGCTGGTTATATTAAGTATTTCTACAAAATAATGAAACTGTAACAACAGTGGTTAACATTGACTAAAGGCTTGCTATGCATCTTGTGGGGCACAGTTGAGGAAGCCAAGGCATGAGAATAGCTAGGAAGTAGACTAGAAGGCAAGCAATCTGCCTCTGGAACTTGCTCTCTCAACCACAACACCCTTGGTGCTTTTCCTTGAAGAGTCTTCCAGAGGATAAGACAGGTGACCTCTTAAAGTATTGGTATGCTCTGTCTCTCCATAGAGCAGGAGACAAATTAAAATGATTTCATCATACTCTGTGTTCAACAATGGACTTGTACCAGGTTGAGGGAACGGCTGTACCTAAAGACCCCGGCAAGAGACCCACCAACTTATGAGTTATGAATTAAGGCCTTGGCACATAAAGATGCTTCAAGTTTTGGTTTCTAATTGGGTTTATATGTAGTCCTGATTTTTCTTCAGTTCTGTTTTGAAATGTATCTAGTGCTTATAAATGAGGTGAGGGATTTCCCATTTAGTTGTATATACTCCCTTGCCAGTTAGTTCTTTAAGCCCAGTGATCACCTCAGAGTAAAAACATCAGGTCTCTATGCCCAAATTCAAGTCTGTGATTTAAAAACCAGAATTGTGGTTTCCATATTATAAAGCAATAGTTTTTGGTAAGCAAGCATTAGCAAGTTGCCTAAATGACTTCCAATTCTCTGAGAACTTCTGTTTGCCTTGGCTGCAAAGTTTTAATAGGAAAATTTCTAACCTATTTATTTCCCACTTTATTATAGTTCTGAACAAGACAACTACAAGACCTAGTAGACTCAAACCCAGTAGGATGCCAAAAGGGAATGGAATGGGAACAGGTAATGATCACAAATTTATTTCCTTTTTGATCCTCTCTAAACTTAAATGTTTTTATTCAAAATATGTACTTTTGTTGAATTCACACTTCAATTTATTTTTTTTTACCAGTTTTGGAAGTTCTTAATATATCTGTAATTGGAAATTGTAACATTCCAACATCAAAAATTGGTGTGTCTCTGAAAACACTGAAAAAGAATTTTTCTTTTCTAAACTCAGACCACTCAATCAGCTACCATATATAGTCTTGATTCTTGAAAAGTTCCTGATTAAATATGTATAATATGTATTATTGAAAGATAATATCAAAATAGTTGTTTTCTCTAATTCCAAAACCACTTTCCATATACAGGTTCAGTCTTCAAGACTATAATCACTTGGTTTTTAAGTTGGCAATTTCACAAGTACCATTATCTTTTTTTATAAGATCTACATTTTGGGGGGCACCTGGGTGGCTCAGTTGGTTAAGTATCTGCCTTCAGCTTAGGTCACAATCTTAGGGTCTTGGGATGAAGGCCCACATTGGGCCCTCTGCTTGGTGGGGGAGTCTGCTTCTCCCTCTCACTCTCCCTCCCTGTGTTCTCTCTCCCTCTCTCTTTCTCTCTCTCAAATAAATTTTATCTCCCTCTCACTCTCCCTCCCTGTGTTCTCTCTCTCTCTCTCAGATAAATTTTATCTCTCAAACAAAATCCCCCCCCCCCCCCAAAAAAAAGACCTGCTTTTGTTGGCAGTGTGAAAAATGAATTTCCTTGTATTCATTCATTCATTTAAAAGACTGGGAGAGATGGGAGGGAGAGAGAGAGATTTTTTTTTATATATTTTTTTAATTTTTATTTATTTATGATAGTCACACAGAGAGAGAGAGAGGCAGAGACACAGGCAGAGGGAGAAGCAGGCTCCATGCACCGGGAGCCTGACGTGTGATTTGATCCCGGGTCTCCAGGATCGCGCCCTGGGCCAAAGGCAGGCGCCAAACCACTGCGCCACCCAGGGATCCCCAAGAGAGAGAATTTTAAGCAGGTTCCATGCCCAGTGCAGAGGCACATATGGGTCTCTATCTCATGACCCTGAAATCTTGTCTTGAGCCAAAATCAAGAGTTGGACCCATAACCAATGGAGCCACCCCAGTGCCCCACAATATTTTTTGGAATAGTACAAATCATGTGCTTGCTTATGGAAAAAAGCCTAGAAATTAGAATGTCTTTAATGTGTATATATTTAATCCATGATGGTTCCCTAATGAGAAAGAGATGTGTATAATACCTAAAGATATTTGGTCTAAAAATAATTTAGATTTGTTTTAAAATTTTTTTTTTACTAGTTTATTACAGTGTGTGAAGTTCTAGGAATCCACTTTCCTTCAAGTCATTTAATGAGGCAATAACTATAAACCCCTGACTCATGAAAAGCAAGAAAGCTTTCCAACATCTATTTGTGCTCAGCTGTTCCTTTTACTATTCCCAACTGTGGGATTAGGCAATGCATAGTTTCTCAGATTGACATAAACAATCTGGCTCTAAACAGAACCACCTTGTTAATAGTCAAAGTGCTTCCCTGGAGTTTGTCTAAGTAAAAATAAAAGAAAGCATTTGTGTCAACAAAGCAAATGAAAGAACAGGTAGCTATGATCAAACTTGGAAGTCATTAACCTTCAGTGTTACCAAGTATTGATTCTCACTAGGAAAAAGCCAATTGTCTTCCAGAAGGAAAACAGTATTATTAAAAGTCTATCTACAATATAAACATTTTTTTCAGAGCCCCTTGTAACACAAATTGACATCTATTACTCATTTGTGTAGATGAAATTAGCTTTGTAGTATTAACTCATCTGATTAAACTGTGGAAGGATGACCTCTTTGCAGAGCTTCTTCATTTTAATTAGTTGGTTGCTAATAGAAATGGGCTGGTGAGCACAGGTAGAGAAAGCTGAGCTCACTGTCTGCTTCCTTTGCTCTACCTCCCTTCCTAACCAAAATGCATTGCACATGTTCTATGTTCTATTGTCTGTGGGATTCCCCTTCATGAAATGCTGCCCATCTGTGGGGAATGAAGTCAGCAGATGGCATTCTCTTTCACCTCCTTCAGGATCAGCCTCAGCTGAGAGTGCTTTGATTGGAGGTCTGGGTTTCTGGGTTATGTATCTCCGTGTCTACTACAATATCACATAACAACCAAATGATATTTGCCTCAGGAATGCAAGGTTGGCTCAGCATTCAAACAAATTCATATAATTCTCATTACCAGAGAAAGGGAGAATAGTCATACGGTCACCTCAATAAATACAAAAAACAACCATTAGATGAAATTCAAAATCCAGGGATGCCTGGGTCACTCAGTGGTTGAGCATCTGCCCTTGACTTAGGCTGTGATCCCAAAGTCCCCCAATCAAGTCCCACATCAGGCTCCCCACAGAGAGCCTGCTTCTCCCTCTGCCTATGTCTCTGTCTCTCCATCTCTTGTGAATGGATAAATAAAAATCTTTTAAAAAAATTCAAAATCCATTAGTGATGAAATTCTCAGAAAATTAAGAATAGAAGGAATTTTCCTTACTCTGATAAAGGATATCTGAAAAACCTGCACCTAACATCATACTTAATAGTGAATATTTTTCTCCTAACATCAAGAACACAAGGGTTCCTACTTTTACCACTTATGCTGAAAATAGTAGTGAAGTATTCAGCCAATGCGATAAGGCAAAAAAGACATAAATGGTATAAACATTGAAAATTACAGATGACATGTAGGATATTATGAAAGAAAATTTAATATCTCTCCGACTATTTGCTTCGAAATAAGGTTTTTAAAAATTTGTGAGAAAAAGAATGTTTTAAAATCTCTTCTCTCAATGGGTGGCTGGGGGGCTTTGTTGGTTAAGCGTCTGCCTTCAGCTCAGCTCATGATCTCAGGGTCCTGGGATGGAGCCCCTGCATCAGGCTCCCTGCTCAGTGGGGAGTCTGCTTCTCTCTCCGCTCCTCCCCTGCCTTGTGCTCTCTCTCTCTCTCTCTCGCTCTCTCTCACTCTTTCAAATGAATAAATAAAAATCTTTTAAAAAATAAAATAAAATATCTTCTCTCTAGAATATTGATTTACATGTGTCCACATTAATTTGATTCTGCATAATTTGGTTCTGGCTTGTTTACCAGAAATGTAGTTATTTACATTGTTAATTTTCTTCTCTGACCCAGTCCCACTATGCTTCTATTGAGTCTTAATGAGACTTAATTTCTGCATCATCTGATTCCTAATCAACTTTGACATCTTGCCCAGATTACTTATCTTTATTATTCATCCATCTCTCCTACATTTTCCTGTAGTTTTTCATGCTGAAATTTTCAGCCTGGATATTTTACATTAAAAAGAAAAATCAGGGCGGCCTGGATGGCTCAGTGGTTTAGTGCCACCTTCAGCCCAGGGCCTGATCCTGGAGACCCGGGATCGAGTCCCCATCGGGCTCCCTGCCTGGAGCCTGCTTTTCCCTCTGCCTGTGTCTCTGCCTCCCTCTGTCTCTCGTGTCTCTCATTAATAAATAAATAAAATCTTAAAAAAAAACAGAAACAGTTGATAAAGAAAGTGTTTAGGATTATTTATAAGACATATTCTTCATGGTCTTATGCCACTTAAAATCATGCTTGTGGAAGACTAAAAAAGAGATTGAGGCCTCAAAACTATGGACTTTTGATTATTCAGGCCTCTACAAAAATCTTGCAATGATTCCATAAACCCAGGAATCTTTAAACCATCTTGAGCCAAGTTTCTTATTTCATAACATCATTACAGATATTTGCCCAGGGTTATATACATTTCTTAGCTATATTTGTAAATATGCCTCCACTTCAAAGTCTGCAAGTAGCCTACAAACACTGAGGTTATAGGTAGGTTATTTTTCCAGTACTCTGCGTCTATAGTTTTTCCAGAGATGTGTTTTAGCTCCACTGATGTGTTCTAAAAATGACAGCCCATCTCAGATCTACACCGTGGAGATGCAACAAGCATGCGCTAGACCAGGAGATAACAAAGACTGTAGCCCCACAGGCTAAAGCTGGCCTGTTTTCATAAATAAAGTTATGTTGAAGCATAGCCTGTTTTCATAATTGAATGGTAGGAACAATTGTGACAAGACAGTACGGTTCACAAAGCTGAAAATGTTTACTGTCTGCCCAGCACAGAGTAGGCTAGCTTCTCTTATCAAGGGTTAATCTCCAACTTTCTCCCTGTAGAAGGAAGTTCCTGAGCTGTACCAGGTACTCTTTCATCCAACCACTATTTATTGAAGGCCCATTATGTTTCAGGCACCGTGTAGTCTGGAAACCAACTTGACACATGTGGTTTAGCAGATATGTTAAATACTTGAACCTGAGACTTCTCTCTCTGCCTCCTAATGAGGAATCCACACTTGATTGCCCCCACAGAGCGTGCTTGACAACCAAAAACCAGACTCCTCTGAGATGAGGAATGTGTTTTTCTGGGCTGTGGCTAACCCTTCCAGTCTGCTGGCTCATCACTCCTGGCTTTTTAGCAAGGTGCTAAGATTTGGAGACAAAGGCACAGAGACCAATCATGCATAAATGCCACCCCTTTTTGGTCACAGGGAATAGTGTCTAATACATTTGGAAATGGATTTTCAGTTTACTGTGTTTGTTTGCAACATTTTTTGTTACCATGGTTAAAAATACCCAAATCATTACTTCATTTTTGACAATAAATTGCTAAAGGGTAAACTATGTAAATCCAGAGATTTTTGGAGAACTCCCATACGGCAATTGGGGGCTTGCTAATGCTCCACTTGGTGCTTCCAGAGCCAACTCTGCCCTTTAGAAAATATGTTGATTAATCCTGCCTGAGGGAAAAAGAATTCAGGTCACAGCCTGGGCCAGACTGGCTGATTAAGTGCCAATTCCTGAGAATTCTTTCTCCATATTATCTCTCTTCCTGGCTTTCTCCTTTGCCTTCCCGTTGCCTCTCTGCTACCTCTGGCCTTCACTTGCTCTCTGATTCAGAGCAAAAGAAGTTCACTGATGTCTGGGCTCTGGTGCTCACATTGCTGCCTGGCTGACATGCAGACCACAGCAAGGTGTAGGCATGGCCAGAGCTGGAGTTCATCCTCCTGTCCCCAGGTCGATACCCTTTCCCTGAGCCCCATGGCTGCCTTTGGCAGGGCTCTTACCAAGATTTATAGACCCTGCCAACATTTATGTTTCTGAAGGCTGAAGAAAGTCCAAGTTAGCCACTGATCGAATTGGGTACTTATGTTTAAGGATCCTAACAGTAAGATGCTTCTGTCTCTGTACAGAAAGTGACACAATAGCTGGTTTCTGCTGATTTTTCTCATTAGAAAAAAAGCCAGGGAAATTGTATCTTTGGTCTTACTCATAATCTTGTAGAATTTTGGATTCTCTCCTGTATCTCCAATTCACTAGTCCCTGTGGCTTAGAGGACTTGTCCGCTGCCGAGATCTGCTGTCCTCCGAGTCCCACACACTAGTGGCGAGGTTGGATGACACATGCTTGCCAGCCAGAGACACCTGACCACAATGTTGATGCCTCATGATGCCTGAAACCACCCGAAAGACAGAGGATAGGACTTTAAAGCTAAAGTTTCTTAGCATCTCTGTGAGGACCGATAGAAGCAAGAACCTGACAAGAAGACAGGAAGCTGTGCTATGCCACTTAGTGGTTAACAGCAAGGTTTAGAGCTGGGTCTGAGTCCCATCTTCCTAGCCGTGAGCTGCTTAATCTTCCCTTGCCTTGGGTCTCTTCACCTCGGGGACCTGAGCGGTATCTCCCACATTGTAAGGATCAAATAAGATAGTGAATATGGAAGGTGCTTTGAGCCAAAATACTTCGTGTTTTTCAATCTTTCAATTAGAAAGATTTGGGAAAATGCTGTGAAGAAGAATCAGTAAAGGCATGCATAATCTACTAGCCTTCTAGAATACGCAATGCATTTTTTACTCTGAAAAAGTAGTGGTAAATCCGTCTCACCAAGCCAGGTTATCCCAGGGACATAAAGGGAAATATTTTCCATTCCTCTATGCCAAGAACAAATGAGTTCTTTTCCAACCAAACCACTCAACCAAGTCCTTTCTCTGACCACATTACACTGAGAGTGGGCACAGGAAAAAAAAACTAATGAGCCATTTGTTTTTGCCATGCCTGTGGGATTAGCCACAAAATAGTCATTGACCCCCAAAACATATTCTTCCTACTACAAATAAGCAACATTTAACTCATGACTCCATACATTCTCCATGATTTTATATATCATCCCTTATTCAAGGAGCAGAGAGTATGGGATTGCAATACTAGGATTTGTAGATTCATGTTAATTATAATTATAATGATTATGCTAATAATTATGTTATTACTATGTAAATAAAATATTGATTTATAATTATCAATGTGCTAATATTTGATTTTTGGCAAGCAAACCTTCTCCTGTATTTTAATCAATATTATTTTAATTCATCTGCCTGCACATTAAATGAGATCGAGTGTGTAATGTCACTACATAGTCCCTAGAACGTGAATACTCAAAACAAGGTTGTGGTTTTGGTTGTCCTTGTTAATGTACAGACTAGTACATTAAACATTCTAATTTTTTAAATATGTTTATAGTCAGGTCCTCAGAGTATGGATTCTTGACTGTTTGTATGGATAATGTCTGTTTCTGTCCTCTCATAAGAATGACTTTCAGCCACATCGAGAAGGATTATTTTATGATATAAAAGCATAATATGTCAAAAAAAAAAAAGACAAAATTTAAATCGGCTCCCCCTCTCCTTAGGATAGGGATCTCCTTAGGATCCAAACTCCAAGCATGGGTATTTATGTGAATGACTAAGTAATAACCACCAGATTGCATTTGAGAGACTTAGAAGATAAAATATCACACAAAACAATTTTCAGATCAATTTCTTCCAAATCACAATTTGGAGCTCTGGCCCTGCCCAGGACTAATTCACAAATCCCAAAGGAACAGATCCAGTTTGTGGCCTACGCAGCGTAACAGCCAAGGCTTCTCCCGGAATATTTTTAAAGTCAATTTACCAAGTATAAATCCAAACACGTTGGAATTTTAAGAGGTTTTGGGGGCGAGCATTGGAGGGGTTGAAGGAAAACTTTTTTGAAACCACAGGATGTACTCATGAATATTGGCAAAAAATGCCCAGTCACTGAAGATGAAGTCTGTTTGGTGAGACCATACCACCCAGGAAGGTGGTGCAGAGTGGACATCATGGAAAATTAAGACAAAACCATCCATGATCCCCAATCAAACACTTAACCCTTCAGAAAAACCATTACAGTTCATGAATATAGGACTGAATATTTTCTATATGCAGACAGGAGAAGCCAATTAAAATGTCTGGGCATAAAGACACCAATGACACTGCTCCGCATTGAGTGCATATTATCACTCATTACCAAGTTTGTATGAAAAAAACATTTAACACATTTTTGCTATGTACTTACTCCCTTTCCTTATCTCTACTCATAGGGATCAAGCAAGCACCAAAACCATCAGGTGCTGGTAAAAATGTATCAGTGGACTCTCCCCACTCCACAAAAAAACCAGGTAAGAAGCAAGATAATGACTCCCTTACTTTGCTCTACTCTGCTACTTGGGCAGTAATCACATGTCAAATGTTGTAGCAAAAACAGCATCCTCACAGCCCATGCCAACAGTCCATGGGTGCCGCTAGAGGGACATTCTAAACTGTTATCTTAGGGGCATCTGGGTGGCTCAGTCAGTTAAGCATCCAACTCTTGATTTCGGCTCAGGTCATGATCTCAGTCATGAGATCAAGCCTTGCGCCAGCTGTCAGGTGTGGAGTCTGCTTAAGATTCTCTCTCCCTCTGCCCCTCCCCAGCCCTGCACATGCTTGCGCTCTTTCTTGCGCGCACGCTCTCTCCTTCCTGCCCTCCCCCAAAAATTAAAAATTAAAAAAATATTATCTTTGGGGTAATGAATAGTGCTCTATGCACACATCAAATATTAATAAGTACCTCTAACGGGATACTAATTTAAGAATCACTTTGTATAATGATCTGAGGGGTCACGATGGACAAATGCTGAAGTGTCTCTGTGGATTCTAGTGTTCATCATGTTCAAGTTTTGTTCTTGTGCAATTTACTGTGATATCCTTTTGCCTGATAGGATTTATATTCCTAATTTAAGACTGTGCTCTTCGTAATGGGCCAAAATTATGAAGCTGGTAATTTGGAAAGGTTTTCACTGAGTGAGAATTCTATGCCATTTAAAAGGTTGTTATGAAACTTCCTCTGGTGTACTAATGTCCGGGCTACAGATCTACTCTGTTACCAAACTCTGTATGGACACAAGTGCACACTTGCTGGTCTCCCAAGGAGTACTTAATGTCACAGGGCATTTTCCTAGATTGTCAGTTTTACTTGAAGATTTTTTTTTTAACCAACGTGCATTATATAAAGAAAGAGGTGCACTTTTAAGCTATAATACAAGACTGAAAATTTGGGTTAAGGTGCAAAGTATAAAAAGATAATTTGTACATATCACAAAAAGATCTCTCTTCCCCCTGCCCTGTAGGCAGATGGTCCAGTAGAATATGCCCTTCCTCTGGGCTGGCAAGCTTGCACCAGGGCTCATCGACAAATGAGCAGGGTGTGTGTTAAACTTCAGCTCCCACTCACACATCCCTAGCTGGGTGCCCTTGTACAATGCACAACTGTTCGTAGGGCCCCTGCTGTCCACGGCCACAGGCTGACTGCTTCTGCCATCAAGGCTGCTCTGTTGTAATCTCTTGAGAAGTTCTGCAAGTGTTTATTCAACTATAATTCTACAATAGATTTGGGTGTGGTGGGGGGAAAGCATCCACTGAAGGCGAAATTATATCCTGTAACACTGTAAAACTAAAAGGACATAAGAAATTGTCTGAAAATCAAAGGCGATGAGGGACAATGAAACTCAGAAATACTGTTGAGCCTGTGTGAGAAACTTAAGATGTTGAATTGTCTTTATCTGTACAATGTCAGAAGGCAAATAGATCTATAATTAGAGGATATTTTGTTCCATATGTTAATGGGCTTCGTTACTCCTGGGTATATTACCAACATTAATTTAGAGGAATATCGGAATGTTACCCATGGACACTTTTCTGTGGAATCTCTGTCGTCCAATTGCTGCTTATCAGATGTTATATTTTTTAAAGCCTGACATGTTTGTGGAGTGAATCCTTACAAGGGCTTTATTTGTACTATAATCTCTTAGCCGCAATCCCAGGCACGCGCCGCCCACCCTTGCCACCTAGACCTGTGCCCCCACGAAGAAAACCTTTACCACCAAATAATGTCACTGGGAAGCCAGGAAGTGCAGGTATGTCAGTCATATACCTTCTCCCTCCGTGATGTTAGTTTTACTGGACAATCACAAGTCCTCCGTGGTGCTGGCCCGGCAACAGACAAGTCCTCGGTGTGTGTGACATGTGCCTACATTGGCCTCCAAATCTGGAGCTGTAACTTCCCTGGACCTTGGGCTTCTATCCTGATTCTGCATGGGGGGAGGTCCCAGAAACCATCCCTAGGCATCTAGGCCAGTTTGCTTTTTAAATGTTGTGAGACAGAAGCTCATTCAGGCCTTTCAACAAGTGGATTATTTTGGACGAGGTACTGTACGTTGCCAACCCACTGGGGTAATGGAAAATGTGATGTCCTGTCCTCTCTCTATCATCATCTCTTGAAATGAAATCCCATACACCTCATGGAAAGCTCCCCTGCTCACCAGCAGTCGTGCTGGCCCCGGTATTATGGTACTAAGGGGAGACTGAGGCCTAAAACACTGGCAGCTCTAGCCTGTGCAACAAGACAGGAATATATCGTAGAAGTGGACATAACAGATGCTATGTTGAGCATCTTTTTCCTGCTTCTCCAGCCATGATCCATGGCTGCCAGTTACTCTCCAGGTGGAGACTTTGCATCTCCTTCCTGTCTTTCATGTGAAACCCTTCCCGTCCCATCTCACCACTCCATAGGTAGTTCACCTGCTGTGCCTTTGCCTACTACAACTACTTTAGTCTCTTGACTTCCCTCTTGGCCACCAGACTTGAAGCCTGAATGATCAGTTCATCCCCTTCCCATCTCATTGTTTTATTTTCGTAGTGAAAATCTTTCAGTGGGTCCTTGTCACCTAAAAACAATATCCAAATCCTATGCTATGGAAGACCTTCATGATCTGGCCTTCCCTGTCCTTGCACAGTTAGCTCTCGCTGCGTGCCAAAGTACTCTTGGCTCTCACCCCTTCAGATTCAACACTTCGAGTAGTTTCATGCTTCCCTGACTTGGTTCTTCCTGCAACCTCTGCCTAGAATATAGCTCCCATACCTACCTGCTAAGTACTTCACGTCTTTATTGGCACAACTTCTGGGAAGACATTCCTACCCTCCCCTCACCCACCTCTTACCTTTTCCCATAGACATTACTGCTCTCGCTGCTTACTTTCTCAGTGGCCTTATCCAGTTCTTCCACAGTATCTATAATGCTTCAATATGTTTGGCTCACACATCTATTTCGATCAAAGACACAGGTTTTGTTTTCTCTCCAAGCCTGGCATATAGTGTAAGTGCTGAATAAATATTTATGGGACAGATAAATGGGGAACTTGGCAGTGTTCCTATAAAGCCTGACTACTTTGGCTCTACATCACAGGAGTCATTTCATCAGGCCAAGTAACTTCTCCACCGCCGAGGGCCACACTCAGGCCTACCGAAGCTCCTTCAGAGAGAACAGAGACATTTGAAAAGCAACCAACAGCTCCTGCCTCAGGAGAAGATCTTGGTTAGTATGTCAGCCCCTTCACACTGGATGCTTAACTATGAAGTACTAAAAAATTTCAAATTAGAGGGAAAGGGTCTCAGTTCTGGATTATCTATTTTATTCAACTTTGTGATTAATAGGAGTCTTTTTAAATTTTGAAATTATACTTGGGTTTAATGCTTTGAGATAGAACATGGTCCTTCCCTTCCTAGACATAGGAGAAAGTACCGGGTTTTTTTAGAGTAGTCTTTCTGAAAAGATCTAGAGTACCCATTGCTTTTTATTAAATCAGAGGTTATTATTAATCATACATATCTTGAGGTGCTTGCCGGGCTCAGTCAGTAGAGCATGCTACTCTTAGGGTCATGAGTTCAAGTCCCACGTTGGGTGTGGAAACTAATTAAAAAATAAATCCTATATATATTAATCTATTAGTGAGTATTACCTACTTTAATCTTAAATCATTGTTTAGTATACTCAGAACACCTGCAGCAGGACACAATTAAAGGCCTCTTATTGTGACTAGCATGTATAATAAGGGAAATCAAGATTGCAAGCAATTGACCAGAAGGCATATTAAATATTTATAGTTTTTGATACTTTTTATTTTATTGAGGAGCTCTTTTATATATTGCTAAAATCATTTATTATCTTCTATTCTCAGGCAATATAACTGACTTTAGCTCAAGTCCAACAAGAGAGACTGATCCTCTTGGGAAGCCCAGATTCAAAGGTATGTATGATTGGCTCCAAACCTCAATTTCAACAATGCTGTGTTTGGTGGAACTATCAGTTCGCTTTTGCTGTGTAATAACTGCAAAGTCTTAGTAGACTATAGATGAGTAGACTTATTTCTCATATGTCTCCACATCACCTGAGGGTCAGCTGATCTACGCTGTGCTTCACTGAGTGATTCTGCTTCCAGCAGCTGGTACAGCTGGACTTCCTAAGGCTTGAGCTCAGCTCTGCTCCATATTTTTTCATTCTGGTGCTCAAGATGAGGAACCAACAGTGACTCAGGAGAAACCATTTTAATGACAATACAAAGTCAAGAGTGGGAAGATCAAAAACACAAAAGTATTTCAAGTTCCTCATTGTTTTATACCTGCCAGGATCTATTGGCCAAAGAAAGTCACATAGCCAACCTTAAATCAAAGATTGGAGAAGCATATTCCTTCCATGGATATAGAGAATATTTTTGAACACTATCAAAATCTACCGTAGTAAGAGAGCTTTGATATCAAGCCCAGTATTTCCTTTTGTAATATTTTTTCTGAAGAATATGATAAATCTTAACATATGTATATACCCATGAAACAATCATCACTGTCAATTTAATTAAATACATGCACCACCTCCAAAAGTTTCATCATGTGCTTTTATAATTCCTCCATCTCATTCCTCCCACCAAATCTCTAATTCCTAGATAGTCACAGATCTGCTTTACTATAAATATGTATGATTTTGTGGATTTTTATGGTCTGGTTTCTTTTTTTTTAAGATTTTATTTTTTTATTCATGAGAGACACAGAGAGAGAGAGAGAGAGAGAGAGAGAGAGAGGGAGAGGCAGAGACATAGGCAGAGGGAGAAGCAGGCAGGGAGCCCGAAGTGGGACTCGATCCCAGGATCATGCCCTGAGTCGAAGGCAGATGCTCAACCGCTGAGCCACCCCATGTGTCCCTGGTCTGGTTTCCTTCATTCAGCACAATTGTTTTAAGATTCATCCATGTTGCAACATGTAGCAATAGTTCATTTCTTGTACTGCTGACTGGTATTCTATTATATAGATATATAATTATTAAACCTGTTTATGATATTTGGGTTTTTTCTAATTATTTTTTTACATTACCTACAAAGCTGCTACAACCATTCAAGTACAAGTGTTTGTATAAACATATGCCTTCATTCCTTTTTGACAACTGCCTACAAAAGCAGTGGCTAGATCATATAAGTGTATATTTAACATTTTAAGAAACCACAAACTGTTTTTCCACAGTAGTTGTACTATTAACCTTTCTGCCAGCAGTGTATCAGAGTCCTAATTCCTCCACATTGTTGACAACACTTAGTATGGTTAGTATTTTCAATTTCAGTCATTTTAATAGGTGTGTATAGTGTCTGATTGTTATCTTACTTTCTGTATCTCTAATGATTAAGGATGCTGAGCATCTTTTCATGTCATTTGCCACCTGTTCTGGTGTGTCCAAATTTTTTGTCCATTTTTTATGGTATTGCTTATTACTGTTGAGTTTGAGTCGTTAAAAGTTTATTTATTTATTTTTTTATTTTAAAGAGAAAGAGAGCATGAGCAGGGGGAAGGGCAGAGGGAGAAGGAAAGAATCCTCAAGCAGGCTGCCCAGTGAGTGCAGAGCCACAAGCAGGGCTTGATCCCAGGACCCTGAGATCATGACCTGAGTATAAATCAACAGTTGGACAATTAACTGACGAGCCACTCAGGCTACCTGAGATTTTTTGTATTTTTTCGGTAGAAGACCTCTTTTTCAGATACACGTTCACAAATATTTTCTCCTAGTGTATGGCTTTTTTAAATTTTAATAAATCTCAGTTTATTAATTTGGCTTTTTATATACTGTATTTTTGGTCTTGTATTTAAGAAATCATTGAACAATCAGAGGTCATTGAGACTTCCTCTGTTTCCTTCTAGGAGTTTCTCTGCTGTTTCTTTCTAGAAATTTTCTACTTTTACATTTAGGTCTATGATTCATATTGTGTCAAATTTTGTATATAATACAATACTGATTTGTTTCATATATGAAACAAATCAGTTTCCTTGCAAATGGATATAAAATTATTCCAGCATCATTTGTTGAAAAACTATTCTTTCCATTGAATTTCATTTGTACCTTTGTCAAAAATGAATTGTCCATATGTATATGGAACTGTTTTAGCTCTCTAGTCTGTGATCTGTTTATCTGCCTTTACATGAATACCACTATGTTTGTGTTACTGTGGTATTGATATTGTATTGATGATTCTGGGTTCCCTGTATCTACATCAGCTTATCCCTATCTAAAAAATAGCCTGGTTATATTTTTATTAGAATTGCATTGAATCTATAGGTCCATTGGGAAAAATAGACAGCTATACAACAGTTAAGTAAGTCTTCCTACCTATGAACAGTGGCATATTTCACCACTTATTTTGGTCTTCAATTTCTCTGACCAATGTTTTTTAGTTTTCAGTGTACAGAAAACCATAGAAATAGCATTTTTATTTCAATTTCCAATTATTCATTACTAATATATAGAAAAAATTAATTTTTGTGCAATGATCTTATGTCCTGCAACCTTGCAAAACTCAGTAACTCTTACATAGATCTTTTGGATCTTCTACATATAGAATCATGTCATTTGGGAGTAGGGTTTTATTTCTCCCTTTCTAACTTGGGTGCCTCTTTTCTTTATTGTATTAGCAAGAACCTCCAGTAAAATACTGAATAGATATAGTGAGAATGGACTGTATCCTTTTCTTATTCCTGATCTTAAGGAAAAAGCATTTAGCCTCTCACCTGAATTTATTAAATATGTTACCTTGTAGGTTTGTCATAGATGCCCTTTATAAGGTTGAGAAAAAAAAATAAAAATTAAAAAAAAAATAAGGTTGAGAAAATTATCTTCTGTGTCTACTCTGGTGGTAACTTATTATCAGAAAGGAGTGCTAGAGGGACGCCTGGGTGGCTAAGTGGTTGAGCTTCTGCCTTCAGCTCAGGTTATGATCCCCAGTGTCCTGGGATCGAGTTCCACATCAGACTCCCTGCATGGAGCCTGCTTCTCCCTCTGCCTATGTCTCTGCCTCTCTCCATGTGTCTCATGAATAAATAAATAAAATCTAGAAAGAAAAGAAAGAAAAAAGAAATGGAGGGAGGAAGGAAGGAAGGAAAAAAAAGTGCTAGATTATGTCTAATGACTTTTCTGCCTTTATGAAGATGATTCTTCATATACACAGAAATATGATAGAGTAATTGTTTTTTAATTTTTTTTAATATAACGAAGTAATTGTTTTTGAATTTTTAACTTTTAATTCCAGGGACAAATTCCACTAGGTCAAAATGTATTCTTATTTTAATATATTGTTGGATTTAATATGGTAAAATTTTGTTGAGAATTGTATTCAGTGAATCATATTGGTCTGTAGTTTTCTTTTTTGTAATGTCAAAGTCAAGTTTTAGTGTCAGAATAATGCTGAACTCTCTGTTTCCTGAAAGAGTTTAGAATTGGTATTGCTTCTTCCTAAATGTTTAGGGAAGAGGATTTTTTTCTTCCTTAATGAATTTTGGTAATTTTTGTCTTTCAATTTGTTAGTCCATTTCATCCAAGTTGTCAAATTTATTGACATAAAGTTCTTAATAGTCTCTTATTATTTCATAATCTGTATAATCTGTAGTGATTTCACATCTCTCATTCCTGTTATTGAAAATGTGTGTCTTTTTCTTTTTTGCCTAATCAGACTGGTTGTAGGCTTATTCATGTTTTTGATCTTCTGAAAAAGTCAACTTTTTGTTTCATTGATTTTGTCTATTTACCCTGATCTTTATTATTTTTTTCTTCTTAATGTGGTTTATTTGCTCTTCTAATTCCTTAAGGTAAAATATGTGCTCATTGATTCCTCTCTTCTTGAATATATAGCATTTAGGGCTACAAATTTTCCACTAGATATTATTTAAGCAGCATCCAAAAATGTTGATGTTGTATATTTATTTTTACTCTATTTGAATACTTTTTAATTTCCATTTTGATTGCTCTTTGACTCATTATTTGGATATATATAAGTTAATTTCTAAATATCTTGAGATTTTTCTAGAGATGATTCTGTTACTTATTTTCAATGTAACTCCATTGTTATCACATGCTCTATCAGATACTTAAATCATTCTAAATTTACTGAAACTTTTTTATGGCCCAGAATATGATCTATCTTGGTGTATTTTCTGTGTGTGCTTGAAAAGAATGTTATTCTGCTCTTCTTAAGAGGAGTGTTGTATTTGTTTGCTAGGGCTGCTGTAACAAAATGCCATAGATGTAGTGGTTTAAAAAAATAGAAATTTACTTTCTCACAGTTCTGGAACCCAGAAGGCTGAAATCAAGGTATCACCAGACTTGAGTCTTTTGAGGCCTCTTTCTTTGCATTGCAGATGGCCACTATGTCCTCATATAGCCTTTCCCCTGGGTGTACATATCCTTGGGGTCTTTTCCTGTTAGTAAGGACACCAGTCACAAAGGATTAGGATCCCACCCTTATGACCTCATTTAACTTCATTTACCTCTCTAAAGACCCTAGCTCCAGATAGAGTCAGAGTGGGAGTTAGGACTTTAGCACAGGAATTTTAGGGGAGCAATTTACCTAACAAATGTTCTATAGATGTCCACTGAGTCAAATTGTTTTGTTGTATTATGCAATTCTTTTACATCCTTAGTGATTTTCTGTCTACTTTTTCTATCACTTAAAAAGCAGAAGAAATTGAAATCTCTGGCTACAATTATGGATTTATTTCTACTCACATTTCTATCAGTTTTGCTACATGTATATTAAAAGTCTGTATTTAGAGACAGACAAATTGCTTAGGATTCTTCTAATAAACTGATGAATTGATCCTTTTTCATTATAAAATTCTGTTTATGGGAATACTATTTGCTCTGAAATCCAATTTGCTGATGTTGCATATCCACTCATGCTTTCTTTTGAGAAGTGTTACTATGCATCTCTTCTTTCCATCCTTTTAATATTAATCTATTAGTCTCTGAATATCTTTTTTTTTTTTTTTTAGTCTCTGAATATCTAAAGTGGTTCTTGCTTTGTTATCCTATCTAATAATCTCTGCATTTTATTTTGGGTATTTAGAATCTTATATTTAACATGACCGATGATATAGTTAGGTTTGAATTTATCTCATCTTGCTATTTGTTTTCTATCTGTCCCCTTTAACCTTTGTTCCTTTTTTTCTGTTTTTCAGCCGCCTTTTAGATTTTTTGTTTGTTTGTTTGTTTTGTTTTTTTTTTAGTTGAAGTATAGTTCACACACATTACGTTAGTTTCGGGTGTGCCAACATAGTGATTCAACTTTTCTATACATTATGCCATGTATAATTGTAGGTATCATCTGTTACCATACAATACTATGACCATTTGTCACAAGTGTAGTTCACAAGTATGGTTACCATCTGTCACCATACAACACTGTTACACAAGTGTAGTTAGTTACCATCTGTCACCACAAGTGTAGTTACCAGTTTCATTCTTTTGCATGTAGCCGTCTAGGTTGCCCAGCACCATTTATTGAAGAGACTATCTTCCTTTTTGTGTACTCCTGATTCCTTTGTCATAGATTAATTGAAATGTAGGCATGGGTTTATTTCTGAAGATTGAGTCTTTTTTATGATTCTATTTTCTCTTTAGTTGTCTTACTAGCTGTAACTCTTTATTTTGTTATTTTAGTGGTTGCTTTGGGATTTATAGTATGTATCTTAAACTTACCACAATCTACCTTCCAGTGATATTCTACAACTTCACAAATAGTGCAAGATTCTTATATTAGTATAGCAACTTTTCTCTCTTCCTTGCCTATCATTGTTAAACATTTCACTTTTACATGTTAATACATCACACTAAATAGTTATTTTTATGATTATATAGTAAATAATCCATTTGAAAGAATTAAATCTAAAAATATTATGCATATTTATGCATAGTGTTACTATTTCCACTGTTCTTTGTCCCTTTGTGTGGATCCATATTTCCATCTGCCATCATTTTCTTTCTGCCTGAACATCCTTTAATCTTTATTGTCAAACTTTCATATGTCTAAAAGGTATTTCACTTAAAAACAAAAAAGAGGTATTTCCACTAGTTATAGAATTCTAGATGATAAGGTTTGTTTTTTGTTTTTTCCCAGTAAAGATGTTGCTCCAGTGCTTTCTCATTTGGATTCTTTTCAATGAGAGACCTGCCATGATTCTTACTTTTTTGTTCCATATATAATGTGTCTTTCCTGCCTCCTTTAAAAGGTTTTTTTCTTTATCATTGGTTTTGAGAAACTTGATTATATTGGTGTAGCTTCTTCATGTTGGCTGTGCTTAGGTTTCTTTGAGCTTTTTGGATCTGTGGGTTTAGAGGCTTTATCAAATTTGGAAATTTTTGGACCATTATTTCTTCAAAAATTTTTTCTGCCCCCTCTTCTCTACTCATAAACTAAAATTACATGTACATTATACTGCCTGAAATCATCCCACAACTTCCTCATCCTCTGTTCATTATTTTTAATTCTTTTTTTCTCTCCACTTTTATTTTGGGTAGTTTTTATTGCTATGTCTTCAAGTTCACTAATCTTTTTCTGCAATAATCTATCTGTACTACTATCATCCAGTCTCTTTTATATCTTACACATTTTAGTTTTCACCTCTAGAAATTTGATTTGGGTCTTTCTTTATATATTTCATGTCTTAATTTTTTTGACCATGTGGATTATAATGATAATAATGGTGTTATTGTCCTAGTCTGATAACTAACATCCATGCAAGCTTTAGACTGATTTCAAATGATTTATTTTTCTCCTCATTATGTGTAATATTTTCCTGTTATCTCATCTTATATATTTTTATTCCTAAAATACACTTGAGTTTTGTTCTAGGTATAGTTAAATTACTTGAAACCACTAAGATTTAAGTCTGCTTATTTTAAAAGATTTATTAGGTGAGACCAGAACTGTATTTAGTACAGGGCTAATTACTCCCCACTACTAAGGCAACACACTTTTGAGTACTCTGTCCAATGCCCCATAAACTATGCAGTTTAAAACATGCTCAGGGGGGACCAAATTACTTTTTGAATATTAGCATAAGTTAAACTTATTTATAAAAGTAAATCAGTTACAACATCCGTATCAGGTATCCCAGAGACAGGAATTCTGGATTTTCACTAGTTTGAACAACCCACACTGCTGCTTTCATCTATCTGCTTATAATGTGAAACCAAATATCCTGAAACAGATAAATATATTTGAGTTTACCTCCACCTTCTGTACAAGCTCAAACAATGCTAACTGTCAGAGTTCTCTCTCTCTTAGGTCCTCATGTACGATACATCCAAAAACCTGACAACAGGCCCTGCTCCATCACGGATTCTGTCAAACGGTTCCCCAAAGAGGATGCCACCGAGGGGAATGCCACCAGCCCACCACAGAACCCACCTACCAACCTCACTGTGGTCACTGTGGAAGGGTGTCCCTCATTTGTCATCCTGGACTGGGATAAGCCACTAAATGATACTGTCACTGGTAAGATTATGGCATGAGGACTGGTAACTCTGGTCAGAAGCATTGATATGTGAATGTGGTACCTGGGTCAAACTATGTCCAATGAGGTATATCTCAGGGGTAGCAAATCCTAGCAAATCTGTATTGCCAAAAGTGTCATATGATGGGAAAAGATCATCTATGTGCCAATGATGGGCTTCCTGTTAATTTAACTGATCTCTTTAAGTTGCATCCCTTCCATCTCCTCTCAGAACTCTTCTTCACAGAATAAAGATAGATCTGATCTTTCCATTATCAAAAAAATTTACAGATAACATAGGAGAAGTTAGCAGTGCTAATGATCCTTAAACTAGTTTTCATTTCACCAACCCAGTTTCTAGATTGGCCTAGAACTTTCCATCAGGCTAAAAGTTACTCAATTATTTTAAAAGAAATATTTTTAGAATTTTAATACTGGTCAATTTTCTACTCACCTCAGGAAATTTTAATTCTGCTATCACTCACCTAATCCCTCTAAAAATGACTCTGAAAAATAAGAAATCATAAGTCATTCTTTGAATTTAGTATATGGGAATTTATTTCTTCATAGTGAACAGGTCAGTCAAACTAGAGTGGAAGGAGAAAAGACTAAGAGGCTGAATCAGCTCAAGGAACACAGCAAATGGGAGTACCCAAAGCCCCTGCTGTCCATGTCCTACCATGCCTGGGACAGGTAGACAGGGTCCAGTAGGACCTACTGAGAGGCTGTCAGGATGGATAAAGCAAAGTGCACAAGGGAAATGGGAAGGGAGAGCTTCAGCAGCTGCAAAAAGTTTTCTGTGAATAAAGAAGAAAACAGCAGTTATTTCTCCTCAGACAAAAATGTTTGGTCTGACCAAATTCTGCTATAAGCAGCCTGTTTTTTGCTTAGCTGGCTTTTTTTTTAAATTTATTTTTTATTGGTGTTCAATTTACTAACATACAGAATAACCCCCAGTGCCCGTCACCCATTCACTCCCACCCCCCACCCTCCTCCCCTTCTACCACCCCTAGTTCGTTTCCCAGAGTTAGCAGTCTTTACGTTCTGTCTCCCTTTCTGATATTTCCCACACATTTCTTCTCCCTTCCCTTATATTCCCTTTCACTATTATTTATATTCCCCAAATGAAAGAGAACATATAATGTTTGTCCTTCACCGACTGACTTACTTCACTCAGCATAATACCCTCCAGTTCCATCCACATTGAAGCAAATGGTGGGTATTTGTCATTTCTAATAGCTGAGTAATATTCGCTTCTTGGCCTTTTGGCTAAGATCAAGTGTAGTATCTGTTCTTATCAGCTTAGCTGGCTTTTTTAAAAACATATTTGTGTATTTCATTTTTCATGCAGACCTTTGCTTTGTTTTGAGGAAGAACCAGCCATTGCTCATGTTTCCTAGGAATTTGTCTAGTTCTGCTTCTTTACTTGGGACTATGTCAGTGGGTGCTAACATCCCAATATCTAAAAAAAAAAAAAAAAAAATCAATCTCTAAGCATTGATTATGTAAATAGATTAAAAGGTCCAAAACTCCCAATACATATACTGTGCTGATAAGAAGGAGTTCTCATGATTGGCTGAGGCTTAGTTATCATAAAACCAAATTATATATTTCATTTGCCTTTAAAATGTGGGACGACATCAAGTTGGAATTGGTTAATATATCTAATAATCTAATACATCCAATACATATTCCCTTTGGTGTTTCAATATCTGATTTAACTATTTAGAAGGAAAAGATTTCTCCTTTCTAGTTTGTCATGTGACTTTTTTTTTTTTTTTTTAGTTCTAGAGACTTGTAATCTCTAAAAAATGATGAATAGGGTATACTTTATCCATCTAGCCAATTACTTTTGTAATATTATACTAAATGTTAGTGGGCTGCTTAAGATCTTTCACAACATACTGGACTTATAATAATAATTTTCATGGATAAGAACCATATCTCTTTAGCTACAATATTTTCTAGGTAGAAATAAGTCCATTTTTAATCATTACTCACCTAGTCTGTATTTAAATATTGGACCATATATCTTGAAGGTCTGTTCTATTTTTTGCACTGTTTCTTTTTAGTGTTTTATTAAATATCACTGATTTCAAATGTAATCTTTTATAAACCAGCAGCTCAGATAAAACAGAGGTTAATTCTCAAATCACTGGAAATGGTTTTATAAGAAAGGATTGAGAAAGATAACAAAAAGAGTGATACATATTTTTTAGTCCTCCAGTTGGTTTCTGTCAGGAATCTGTCTTTTAATTGACAGACACATAGTCCCTCTAATACATCCATATATGGCTGTTTCTACATGTCCCTTCTACACTAAAGTAGAAATAGATACACCTGAGAAATTGGCCATAGCCTGGGTCCTTGGACAACTTTAAGTTAGTTACAAGATGGTGCTTTGTGATATGCCAAGAACATGGCAACATAGATTTAAATACCAGATTGGCTCTGTGCAACTTGGGTATGCAATTAACCTCTTTGCTTTAGTTTCCTTATTGGTAATAAGAATAACTCCTCCCATTGTTATTAACTTATGAGGATAATTTTTTTTTTTTTAGAGAGGGAAAGAGGAGAAAGTCTTTTTTTAAAAAAGATTTTGTTTATTTTAGGGAGAGCTTGAGCTGGGGGAGGAACAAAGGGGAAGGGAGAGAGGGAGGAAGAGAATCTCAGCAGATTCCCTGCTGAGTCTGGAGCCCAACATTTTCAGGGCTTGATTTCACAACCCTGAGATTATGACCTGAGCCAAAACCAAGAATTGGATGCCTAACCAACTGAGTTGCCCAGGTGCCCCTCATGAGGATAAAATTAAACAGAATTTGAATGTGCCACATGAGTTAGAAACTGTTAATGTTTTTCAGTAATAGCAATAATAGAATTGGTAGAAATAATATCACCGTTACTATTTTCATGCTGTTTTCATGACCAGACTCTGATTTTCCAATCTTTACAATAAACAGTTTTTTTCTGTTAAGTCAATTATCTCATAAGAGGGCAATAATGCCCTCTGAGGGGGAAAAAAGACCAATATTTCAGTGTTAGTTCTTTATAGTATTCCTTATATCTTTACTATTATGGAACTTATAAATCCCATATTTTAAAACAAGAAATATGGACACATATTAAGTGTCTTTACCTTCTGAAATATACTCAGAATGTGTCTATAGATGTTCATTCCAAACATTAATATTCCATTTTTATGGCATTGGTGGATTTATGGCAAAGCTATGATTGCTTTAAAGCATTACAAATGAAAGATATATTTACAAAGCTAGAATTCTGAGAGGAATTCTAAATATTTTTTATTTATGAAGGTAACTTCTATATCCATTTTGAAAACTTGATCTTTCAGGATAAAAATAGTATTAAATATTAAATTAGTATTTATAAATAAGTCAAAGGAAAATTAGAGAAGACATGCAGTAAGAGTTTGTAGTACTTAAGAGCCCAGAGCAATATTTAAAAAGAATATTACACAGTTGGTGAGAAACATCCTAAGCCGAAGATGTTTTTTGAAGGAGGTTAATTTCATGCATAATCAACTGGAGTGTGATAAAAATTTTTCTTTGGATGACTAAGCAGCACTGGAATCTTTCCAATTGAAATCTTTCCAATTTTTTGACCCTAGTTTCAAAACACAACTCAGGGATAATAAGGAATAATAAAATTAACAGCAATAATGGGTACTACCTATTGAAAAAAAATATGCAGAATACTATTAAGTGCTTTCCATACATTCCTAATTTAACTCCACAAACAATACTATGAAGAGAGCTTATTGACATTTTACTGATGGGAAAACTGACTGAGATGGAAGCCACATGACTTGGTCTGTCATGTAGCCATGCAGTTTCCTGTTTTTTTTTGTTGTTGTTGTTGTTTGTTTTGTTTTGTTTTTTAAAGAGGGAACTAACTAGCACCCCCACACACACACCATACCTTTACTTTAATAGAAAAGTCTTGAGTGTTTTGGGTCCCTCGTATCAGCAGCATATCAAATGCCATAACCAACAAGCAATTTCCATTTCTAAAAAATCAGTTTTACTTACATTTTAATTACTCCCATATTTTTCTAAGTAAATATTGTTTCACAGCTGAGAAAAATATATAAAATGGAATATATTTGAATTCAGGGTCTTCCCTTTCCCTCCCTTTCCACCATCTGTGAGAAATAAAGCCAACTGAGAGGTTGGGAATAGAAAGATCTGGAAAACGCATACTAAATACTAGCCATTAGCCCTTTGGTAACTGTGCTAATGTGTCCAGATACAATAGCCATTGCCTTCTGGTTTAATTTTGAATTTTTGGAAAGATGATCATATAAAATAATTGAGAAAGAGCTATCCTCCTTTTTTAATTTCTAAAATATGCCATTAAAAACCCTTCCCAAATTAAAATTGACAATTATATCTCCCTGAGTCTTTCATAGTTTCAGTTTTATTTCCAGTCTTCATCTCCCATCTTTCGTTTCAATACTAATAACAGAAATCCCCAGTAACTTGCCACCTCCTTTGTGGCCTTCCCACATTTCCCTGATGACTACTACTTTGTATTTTGAGTAGGATTTGTTGTTTGTTGTTGAGTTTTTAATCGTCAGCATGATCTTGTCACATATGTTAAATTAAACCCCAACTGAAAGCAAGGAAAAGCAGCTAACAAATGTATAAGTTATGTTCTTAATCTGAAAGTCTTTCTTTCTCAAAGCCCTCCAAGTTCATAGAAACATACATTTAAGTGAAATTTATGTAGATCTCTATGTATACTTTCTAGTCATAATTTAAAAAAAAAACAGTAAAGGATGCATATGTAAGCCAATACATACAGAACTTTATAACTTATGTAAGTAGTAGATCCAAAAATCTCCTAATTCTGTAGTTTGAAACGCAAAAGTTTTTTTGTAGCAGAAGCATGAATGCAGGAGCCTTTCCCCAGCTATATAATATGGCTCCGTAGACCAGGAAACGTGGCTTCTACTCAAGTACCATTCCTCATACAGTGCTTTCCCCACACTGAGCTTTCTGACAATGGCACACTCTGACTTGCCTAGCAAAATCATTGGTTACCAATTTCCAAAGCTACCACAGGCACTTCATCGGTCTTCACAATTACAGGCCTCTGTGTTCCAGTAAAGGAAAAGTAGATATGGTCAATGAGCAACTCTCAAAATGCTTTGGGACCTTTGTCATCCACTGACCATCCTCATCTGAAAATTGCGCCTCAAGAACTACCATCTAAATCGCTCACTTTTATGAGAGCGACTTTATGATTCTGTTAGCCTTAAGAACAATTAAATCAGCCAGGACATAAAGACAAGTATTTGTTGGCTTTTTCGATTTTCAGAATATGAAGTCATATCCAGAGAAAATGGGTCATTCAGTGGGAAGAACAAGTCCATCCAAATTACAAATCAAACCTTCTCCACAGTAGAAAATCTGAAACCAGACACAAGGTAAGCTGCCTGTGCTGTTACAGGTCTGTTCTGAGAGTGCAAAAGTCATAACAAAGGAATGAAATAACATCATCCGTCTTTATCTTAAGGGGCAGTCTAGTTTGCATTTCATTCTTCGGCTTACTGTGCATAGCAGGAGATCCTCTAGAGTCATGTTTTGCAAATATGCAAGTTATTGGTGGGGCCACAAGAGCTGACAAGATGGTCTTGTGAGTTAACACTCCATGTAAGAACATTGAAAAATGGAAGGTCATTAACACCAAATGTTGATATTTAAATACGAAAATTTAGAGAAGGAAAGGTCTGTGGACCAGACATAACTGGAGTGTGAATGATGTAAACTAAATCTGAAAACAGAAGCATTTTGGCTTGGCATGCTGGGAAAAGGAAGGCAAGGAAATCCAAGCTATGTCACAAATGTAGATGAACGTTTGTGATAATGAATGCTTCAAATAGCTACAGACCATTCCCAGGTATAGCAGTCCTTTGAGTTTGGGTCTTTTTATTGCAGACAAATGAGAATCAATTTTTGAAAATAGAAATATATAATATTAGCAATGTTGTACAATAAGCAACTTTTCTTGGCATCTCTTATTATACATTGATGCCAGGTTGTTTGTTTTACAGTATGGTCTTGTTTGTTTTTTTGTTTGTTTTTGTTTGTTTGTTTTTAGTTTAAATTCAGTTAGCCAACATATAGTACATCATTAGTTTCAGATGTAGTTTTCTTTTTTTAAAAAAGATTTTATTTATTCATCAGAGACACAGAGGCAGAGACACAGGCAGAAGGAGAAGCAGGGGCGGAGGAAGGGGAGGAGGGCAGGGGGTGGGGGTGAATGGGTGACGGGCACTGAGGGGGACACTTGACGGGATGAGCACTGGGTGTTATTCTGTATGTTGGTAAATTGAACACCAATAAAAAATTTATTTATAAAAAAAAAATAAACAGTAAAAAAAAAAAAAAAAAAAGGAGGAGGAGAAGCAGGCTCCCTGCGGGGAGCTCAACCCGAGCTCAACCACTGAACCACCCAGGTGCTCCTAGATGTAGTTTTCAATAATTCATCAGTTGCATATAACACCCAGTCCTCATCACATCACATGCCCTCCTTAATGCCCATCACCTAGTCATTTCTTTTTAAATCTAAAATGAGAGACATGTAACTGGGAAACGAACAAGAGGAAATGGAAAAGGAGGTGAGCAGGGGGATGGGGTGACTGGGTTATGGGCACTCTGAGGGGGACACTTAATGGGATGAGCACTGGGTGTTATGCTATATGTTGGCAAATAGAACTCCAAGAAAAAATATACAAAAATAAATAAATAAAAAATAAAATATCCAATTTTATCAGCTCATTGTATTGCACAAAAAGGGCCTTACACACTTCTAGAAATGTAATAGAAAAGACTTTTTTGTTTTGCTTTGTTTTACATGGCTAAATCATCAAATTTATTGCTCAAAGAGATTCTCAAATGGATACAGCCAAGCATTTCCTTAACAAAGCCAATGTACTGAATTCATTTGGGGACTAAATATCACTCTCTGTGGAAAATCAATTTCTTTCCTCAAACTCCAGACCACTGTTTGATAAGCTGTCCACGCAGTCAGTTAAAATGAAAACATCCTCACATTGTAAGTTATAGTATGCCAAGCAACATGGATCAGTTTTCAGAGAGACCTAATCAGGAATTTTTCCAGACTGAATACTTCATAGCTTGATAAGGTTTCCTGGTATTTAAAAAGATCAGCAGAGGCAAAGACCGGAACTCCAGCATTAGAAATGTTTTTCATAAGTTTTACTTATATCTTTCATTGTCCTCAGTTGATGGAATTGAGTCAGGTATTGACTGTGACACTTGAAAGAGTCTATTACAGTTCTGATACCAAGGAAACTCTTCTCTTTTCAGGAAAGAAAGGAAGCATCTAGTTCATTCTAGATGGTTTGCTGTGTATAAACTGTAGTTCTATGCTGCAAATATAACATTTTCCACAGCATCTTTTTTCTTTAAAGTTCTCTGTTTTCAACTGTAATATGGAAAATATTACAACCACTAATTTTTTTAAAGGATTTAAGTTAGCCAAAATAAGCATGTATTTCAGTAAAAGCCCATTCGATGATCTTGGTTCTATTTCCTTAGTGAGATTAACAGGGAGAGGGAGAGAGAGAGAGACTATTTTTAACATAATATATCTTAAGGAAAGAATAAAAAAGAAAAAGTTATTTAATTTGGACTTTTTGATAGGTGGACTTGGGCTTACAGAACGTGGATGGTTTTTCTTTACAGATTCTTGCTTTTATTCCACTTAATACATTGGAAAGCATATTGAAAAACATCTAATTTCTAAATGTTCATTGTGTTCCTTTTCTGAATTAGGCTATTCTCAAATCTTCTCCGAGTTCACCTATTAGTCATGATCAGAAGTAAAAAATAATTATTTCAGTGACATTTTTAAGCCTCCTTTGTTTGTAAAAGGTTTGTGTTTCCATTCAGCGAACATTTATTAAGTGCCAACAGTGTGATTGGTGTTGTAACTGCAAACGTGAATAAACGTGGTGCCCGCCCTTGAGGAGGGTGAGCAGTTGGTAATCAATTATTCTACACAAAGTGGTGAGAGCTCCCGTAAAAGATACATACAGCTTGCAAGGGGAGCCCAGAGTGGGTGGCATTTTTCAAAGTCTGGGGACACTGAGAAAACGTCCTGGAGGAGGTGACAGCTGGGCTGCAGCTTGAAGAATGCATAGGAAGGAGCTAGCTAGGTACCTGTGGGAGGGGAAAGAATAGTACAGGTCGGTGCAGAGGACCAAAAGGCATGGTGTGTGCAGTGAAAAGTGGACAGAGGCAGTGGAAGCCACAAGCAGTGGAGGCCAGGATGTAGAGGACAGTCTGTGTCAGATCAGGGAATGTGGTCAATAGATAAGACCCAGAAAGATGGTAACTGGGAGTGTGCTCCAAGTTTCATTTTAGTTTGGTTTTTTTCCTGACTTTGATTTAGTTGGAATAATCACTCTTGATACTGGAGCTATGTATCATGGGTATCTGTGGGTAGAATAAATGTAACAAAAAGTTTTTTTAGTGTCTTGCAAGAATGCCATTTGGCACCTTGCCTAATTGGCCAAATAGTTTGCATAAGAGAAATAGGTGCAGAAGAAGTGCGAAGCTGCATTTCATTTTGGAATCACAGGACTAATTAGTCACGGGATCCACATCTAGCTTCCAGGTGTAATTGTTGTAGGACTTATGCTAATTGTTTCTGGAGTTTAGAGCCTTGTCCCTTTTATCCTGCCCTAAGGTATATGTCTTGCTTGTTACTCGTGTCCTTCATTGGTGGGTCTTCTGAGGAGGAACCCATTCTGCTATCCCAATAAGCAGAGCCCAAAAGAGGCTCTTTCTGGATTTGTCTTTGGGAAAAAGTAATATTAAATTTAGGAATCCCTGAAATCAGAATCCCATGCTGAGTTTTGCCAGTTGGCAGAAATCTGGGTCCATTCGGTGTTTCTATTTGGCTTATTTTGTGTTATTTTTAGAGTTTGGTATAATTGAATGAAGCCCATTCAGATATAAATACTGTTTTGTTTTGTTTTGTTTTGTTTTGTTTTAAAAAGGGACTTAAAATTCCTATCTATGAATGACCAGGACTATACTGATAGTCCCTACTGGGTCATGATTTAAAAGTTGTATATCATAAAAAATTTTTTAAAAAATAAAATTAAATTAAAATAAATAAATAAATAATAAATAAAAATAAAAAAATAAAAAGTAAATAAAATAAAAGTTGTATATCAGCAGTTTGAAAACATTTCCCCATTGGGCACAGATATGACACACATGGATATAAAGGTTCATGAAAATTGTTTAGTCTACAATTTGTGGAATTTTGTGGTGGTCGAGTAGTTCAGGAGATCCCAGTGAACAGGAACGCATCTGTGCTCTCTTAAATATATGCTAGAGATTCATTTGTTTACTTAATGGGAAAAAAAAAAAAGCTTTCAGCTGAAATATTATGTGTTGAAACACAATATTTTGATCTATTAATCAAAATAATAAGTTAAGGAAGAATAAACTGAAGTTGAATTATTTCATTTAATTTGGGATTTCTGAAGCCTAGAATCACCTGTAGAAACAAAACTAACACCCATGAAACAACCAGAAAGCACCGTTAGACAGCATAAAAGATGGCAAAGGGCTTACACTGAAGTTCTGCAATTTAAAAGAGGAGAGAAAGCCTCACAGGATACTTGAGACTAGACCTTTATGGTAAAGGATATCACTGAATGGGACAGATTGGCAAGAAAAGAAAGAGCAAGAACACTATTGTTTTTTCGGATCAAGGCCATGTGCACGACTTGAGTGAATTACAAGTAGTCCTCAGACTTACTACCCACAGCAGGGCTACAGTCGGAATAACAAAATTATAAGCGCCAAATATAGGTTTGTTGGCCTTTTTTTTCTTTCTTTTTTCTTTTCTTTTTTTTCTTTTTCTTTTTTTTTTTTTTGATGCAAGCTTTTTCCATACTATCTTATGTTGTTAAGGCAAGATTTCTTTCCATTGTATCTTTCCTGCCCCAACCATGATCCAAGATTAATACTAATAAAAGACATGCTGTAAAATTAAGAGGAAGTATGTATAGGGTGCAGCCACCAGGTGGTTTTTATTACCCATAAAGAATGACTTCAGTCACATTTCAGTGCTTGGGGAAAATTGTATTCCCAGTAGGCAAACTTTGAATTATCGTTGTTAAAATCCACCACCACCACCACCACCACCCTTCCATGAGGTTCTGGAATTCCCTACTTGAAAAGCTAGAAGATAATAACTTTTGAAAGAATTACTGTAGCTGGGTTCCTATACATGTGTGTCCAGGAGACGCATGTATATAATTTTAGGTAGCATTTTCCATCATTTGTCTGGACTGAAAAACATGAGATCTAAAAATATCCCTGGCTGATCCTTTGTTACACACTGGAGGGGGAGGGATAGAGCTTGGTGAGAGAACGTTTAACCCCCAAAATAATCAATGCAGAGAATATAGATCACCAGAGCCTTTTAGGTTAAAAATTCCAAAGAGTCTAGAACCAAAAGCATGGAGGACTGTGTTACCTTCTTCTTCTCGCCATGCATGCCATGCCTCTCCCTGCCTGTTTTTACAACTTAGCCAGGTTTTTATTGCCTGTGTAGAAGCTCAAAAAAAAAAAAAAAACATGCCCACTGGGAGGGGCCATCCAGCAGCTGTCTGGCTGCAGGAGAGTTTGGCTGCACACCTGGTGTGAGACGTTTCTATCTACAGAGGGTGGAGCCCATGGCTGCATTCCCAGGGTCACAGTGGGGACTACCCCAGCCTTGCCCACAGACGCTTGCAGCTATGGTGAGCTTTGGTCATAGACGTGCACAGGGAAGAAGGGCTGCAGGTGTGGAGTTGGAACCGTCTTAGGTGAAGCAGGAGAGCTACCAGAGGCACGCTGCTATGTCACAACTCCATCTCTTTCTTTCCAGAACCCCTCTCTCACCCCTACCCCCCAGATAACAAAGAAAATATAGATATGTTGGCGTCCAGCTGAACCAGTACCCAACCAACCCATTCCCCAGTATTTATTGTCCATTTATTTCCCCCATGAAACCGCATGTGTGGCTCTTGTTGAGGCCAAAGAAAAACACTAGGCCTCTCCTGTCCGCAGCCAACCCTTTGTGGTTCTGTGAACAGAAGAACTGAGAAAGCATAGGACTAAAACAGTAAGCCTTGCACCGCTGCCTAAGGGGACAGGAAGGACGAAGTAACTTATTGATCCCAAAGCCTCCCCAACTTCGAAAACGGTACATTTGTAGGATATCCAAAGACGTCACAGAGTCAGTGGGAAACTGGAACTGGAAACAAACCCTGAATCTAAGTCTTACAGCGAGTAGAATCGCTCGGATAAACCATATTTCTCTGAAGCTAGGCCTGTGGTCTGCCGTTTGTTTTCAGACAGGTTGTTTCTAGCACACGTTGGGATAATCCAACAGATGGGGCTCTTCTGCTAAATAGGTTGGACACTATAGATGGATGCACACGTGCTCCACGGTAAAAATAAAAAGCACTATCATGTCTTCACA
This sequence comes from Canis aureus, assembly GCF_053574225.1. NCBI lineage: Eukaryota > Metazoa > Chordata > Mammalia > Carnivora > Canidae > Canis > Canis aureus. The sequence goes on from NC_135645.1 coordinate 24,109,754, forward strand.
TGAGCCCTCCTCTCCTAACTTGACTTAAAAACCCCTGAAGAATCAACCCCTTGTGTGCCAGATTTCCATGTGGCCCCGCAACTTCCTATGGAAAATGTCTTCTGTCTGGTAATTAAGATAAATCAAGTTCACTTAAGGCATTCAAGGACTTCTGCTCTCCTCTGTAGCCTGGGAGGATCCTGGAGAACAGTCCTGCCTCTAAAACGAAAACCTACTGAAATTTCCTGTACCTGACAGCAAGGACAGTTTGGGACTATTGTTTATGTTGTTTGATTTAATAAAATCTTGGCTCCAAAAGTAAACTGGAATAGAGACAGCAGCTTCTCATAACTATAAATCTGGCTGAACAAAGAAGGCATGTGGAATAGCCATTATGTCCTCGTTCATGGTGGGGTTTGTGTGTGTGTGTGTGTGTGTGTGTGTGTGTGTGTGTGAATATTCTGGTCTCTGCAGATTCTGTTACGAACTTTTCCACATCTTATGGGCTTTGTGGAAAGGAGCAAAATAAGCTACCAGAGCATTAGGTACTTTATTGAGTTTTATTGTAGGTGTGGGCCGCAGAACAATGGCTGCATCATTCAAGAAAAAAGAAATGTAGAGGAGTGCTCAGTTTTGCAACTTTTCTTCTGGCAAAAGTATAGCTAAGAGCATGGAACTCCACTAGTCTATAAAGAGAGCAATTATTCTTTCACATGAATATATTCTTTTCATTGCTTTTCACTTAGAATTGCTTAGTATGGGGGTGTGGGGGGGGGGGAGGGCGGTGCCAGAAACGCATAGCAACTATATAGACTTGGAGTGTAGCCCAGACCGGGAATTGCTTGTACCCGTAGAAATGGGAGCTACAAGAATGTTCCTGAGGACGTCCGAGGCACCGGGTTGATGACACTTGATGCCTGCTGGTGCTCTGCTCCTCTGCCCTCTGCCCCTGATTAGGACTTATTTTATTCTCTAATAAATGTCCCTGCAGCTCTGCCCTTGCGCTCCTTATCTGTATTCCCAGGTCAGTACAATGTCTACATGTGGCAGGCATCCAGAAATGCCTGGAGAACGGATTGATCGGATTTCTCCTTCCTCATTTGAGCGCCTGTTACTCACTTTTTCATATTCTACTTTTCCATTTCTCTTCCCCTGACTGAAGCCTACCTGAATAGGGCTCAAATATTTCAAAACTTCATAGGGGTAAAATTAGGTAGCCAAACCACTCAAACCAACAAGCAGCTGCAGGGTGGCCTTTCTATATAAAAGGCAGGTTGCTTGAAGTTTGAGACCTTTGTTAGAGTGAAAACCAACTTTTAAATCCTTGGGAGTCAATAAGTAAAAAGTTCATCAAATAATAAAAACTAAAACTCCTTTATAGGCAAAAAAAAATAGAGGGAAATGGTTATAGAGAGAAATAAAGGAAGGGAAAGTAGGAAATGATCGAAATAAGTGTCTACGCTAACCAAACCTGAAGATTGGTTCAGGTCAGATCCTACAGGTTGGAGTGTCCCTGTCTCTCTACAGATCCCACTCATTGAAATTCTAGTTTTTTTTTTCACTTTTCAGTGAATTGGTATTTAAATCTTACGCTGATTTTCAACAGTTTTCAAATTCTACCCTTTATTACCCCACTTCTATGGAATAATGGTTTAGCACTTTCTAGACTCCTTATTGAAATCTTAGAACTTTTTATTTTCTTAACCTATGTAGAAAGATTCACCTGCTGAATTTTTATTCTTCTCAATAATCCACTGGCTGTACCCTTATTATAAACTTTATGAACCCAAAAGCAAGAATGTGGACATAGAAGAGTTCTGTCTCTAGAATTCTATGGCAGTGTTTGTCAAGTTCCCCAATAATATAACTACTTTTTTAAAAATTTTCTAGAGATAGAAATTTAATACTAGAGAATATTTATAATTACTTACTATGTGCCAGGCACCTTCCTTTTAAATGTGTTATCTAATTTCTTCCTCACAAAAAGATTCAAAAGGTATTTTTATACCCTTATATAAAAATGAGGATAATGTTATTTATTTTTAAATATGAAAAAATCAAGGCTCACAGCATTTACGGGACTTACCTTAAAGTCAAGTATTACTGAGTTGTGAACCTGTTTTTGTGGCTCCGGAGCCCATGACCTTAGCCACAGCACCTTGCTACCTCCTGAGAGGGAGGGTCAGGAAGACTGTTTTTGCTTGGACCCATTTCCACCCAGGGAGAACCTGGCATGGCATTGTGCCAGTGGTGTTACTCACTTGGTTTGTCTTTGGTGACATCTGGCTGTCATCTGGACTGTAGTCCATTTAGATACTAGTGGTAATGACATAGGTCTTATAAGTGGCTTTTTAAATTTTAATCTTTTTTTTTTTTTAAGAGAGTGAGTATGAGAGGAGGGAGGGGCAGAGAAAAAGAGGTAGGGGGAGAGAGAATCTTAAGCAGACTCCACACTTAGTGCAGAACCTGACCTCACAACCCTGAGATTACGACCTGAGCCAAAATCAAGAGTCAGGCACTTAACTGATGGAGACACCCAGGTGCCCTGAATTTAATTTTCGTTTTTGTCTGAAATATTTGTATATGGTTTTAAGTCAAATGGTGTAAAGCTGTTCACTCCTCTTCCCAAATTCTGCCTCACAGAAGCAACCATTTTCAATTTTTTTCATCTTTATTGTATAATCGACAAAACTAATATATTTAAAGGATATACAACATGATGATCTGATACACATACACGTTGTGAAATGATTCCCACCTTAATCAGGTTACTTAGCACAACCAGCACCTCGTATATTTACCTATTTGGGGGTTGGGGTAAGAACATTTAAAGTCTACTCTTAGCACATTGCAATCATATAATACAATGTTATCAACTACAGTTACGATATTATACATTAGATCCTCAGATCTTATTCATCTTATAACTGAAAGTTTGTACCCTTTGACCAAGATCTATTTCCCGCAACCCCTAGCAACCACTTTTCTACTCTATTTCTGTGAGTTTGACTTTTTTTGAGTTTTAACATAAGTGATACCATGCAGTATGTCACCAGGTTGATCCATGTCACTGCAAATGGCAAGATTTCCTTCATTTTTAAGACTGAATAGAAAATATTACATTTTCTATATCCATTTACGTATCAATGGGTATTTAAGTTGTTTCCATATCTTTGCTAATGTAAATAATGCTGCTTATGAATGTGGAGTACAAATATCTCTTTGAGACAATGATTTCACTGTCTCTGGATAAATACTCAGAGGTGAGATTGCCTGATTATATGACAGTTCTTGAGGAACTGTCCACAGTCCCTTTTTAATTTGAGGAACCTCCACACATGTTTCTAGGGTGACTATGCCAGTTGCATCCCACCAAGAGTGTACAAAGGATTCCTTACTCCACATCCTCACAGGCATTTGTTACCTCTTGTCTCAGGTGTGAGGTGATACCTCATTATGCTCTCCTGGACAACTAGTGATGTCGAGTGCCTTTTCACATACCTATGGGCCATCTGTATATCTTCTTAAAAAAAAATTGTCTATTTCGGTTCTTTGCCCCCCCCCCTTTTTTTTTAATACAGTTACTTTTTTGCTGTTGAGTTGCATATGTTCCCTATATATTTGTATATTAGCCCCTTATCATATACATGTTTTACAAATACTTTCTCCTATTCTATAGGTTGCCTTTCTTTTTGTTGGTTTCCTTTGCTGTGCAGAGCTTTTTAGTTTTAGGTAGTCCCACTTATTTTAGCTTCTGTTGTCTTTACTTTGGGTATTCAATCCAAAAAATCATTGCCAAGACTGATGTCAAGGAGATTACCCTCTGTGTTTTCTTCCATTAGTTTTTTGTGGTTGCAGATCTTCTATTCAAGCATTTAATCCATTTTGAGCTAATTTTGTGTATGGCGTAAGATAGTGGTCCAGTTTTGTTCTCTTGTATGTAGCTGTCCAGTTCTCCCAAGACCATTTATTGAAGAGTCTGTCCTTTTCCCAACTGTATATTCTTGTCTCCTTTGTCATAAACTGACCATATAGGGGTGAGTTTATTTCTTTGCTGTTATGTTCCCTTAATCTATGTATCTGTTTTCTGCCAATACCAAACTATTTTTGATTGGTAAAGCTTTGTAATAGAGCTGGAAATCCAGGACCATGAAGCCTTCACCTTTGCTCTTTCTCACGATTGCTTGGGCCATTCTGGTTCTTCTATGGCTCCATACAAATTAGAGGATCCATTGTTGTTTTTGTGAAAAATGCCATTGAAATTTTTATAGCAATTACATCAAATCTATCAATTGCTTTGGATAGTAGAGAGATTTTAACAATATTAATTCTTCTAATCCATTAACAGGGAATGTCTTTCCATGTATTTGTGTTTTCCTCACTGTGGTTTCCTTCTTTCATATTTTTTACAGCTTTCAGTATACAGATCTTTTATTTCTCTGAATAAATTTATTCCTAAGTACTTTATTCTTCTTGATGATATTATAAATGGGATTGTTTTCTTGAGTTCTCTTTCTGAAAGTTCACTGTTGGTATATAACACAATTGATTTCTATATACTGACTTTGTATCCTGCAACTTGACTGAATTTGTTTATTCTAATGGTGGTTTTGTGGAGTCTGTAGGGTTTTCTATATAATACCATGTCATCCATAAATAGAAATAGTTGTACTTTCTGTTTTAGATGACAGTATTTGGTTTTTTCCCTGATTTCTCTGGCTAGGATTTCCAGGATTATGTCAAATAAAAGTGGCAGGAGTGGGCATCCTTGTCTTGCTCCTGATTGAGAAGGAAAGGTTTCAGCATTTCACTGTTGAGTGTGATGTTAGCTGTGGGCTTGTCATTTATAGCCTTTATCATGTTGAGACACATTCCTTCCATAACACTTTCTTGAGAGTCTTTGTCATGAAAGTATGTTGAATTTTGTCTAATGCTTTTCTGCATCTATTGAGGCCATACAGATTATCACTCATTTTGCTGAGGTGGTATATCACATTGATTGATTTGTGGATGTTGAGCATCTTACTATCCCTGGATTGAATCCCACTTGATCATGTTCTGTTCCGATTACCTATTTCTTTATCATTCAGTCTTGGTAGGTTTTATGTTTTTAGGAACATATCCATTTTTTTCTGCAATATGCAAATTATTAGAGTATAATTGGTTATATTAGTCTCTTATTTGGGGGGGATCAGTTGTAATCTCTTTCATTTCTGTTCTGAGCTTTGTTACTTCCTTTCTTCTACCAACTTTGGGCTTAGTTTACTCTTGTAGATCCTTGAGCTGTTTATTTCATATCTTTTTTTTTAATGTAGGCATTCATCATTATATATTTCCCTCTTCAAATTGCTTTTACTGTATCTCATAAGCTTTTATATGTTGTATTTCCATTTTCATTTGTCTCAAGGAATTTTGTTGTTGTTACACTGGATTTCTTCATGAACCCATTGGTTGTTCAGAAGCATGTTGTTTAATCTCCACATATTTGTGAATTCTCTAGTTTTCTTCATGTAATTAATTTCTAGCTTCTTACCATTAGGGTAAGAAAAAAAATACTTGATATGATTTCAGCATTTTTTAGTTTTTCAAGACTTGTTTTGTGGCCTAAAATATCCATTCTGAAGAATGTTACATGTGTGCTTGAGAATATGTATTCAGATGGATGTTCTGTAAATGTCTCTTAGACCTTTCCAGTCCAATGTGTAGTTTAAGTCCAATGTCTCATAATGATTTTCTGTCCAGATGGTACCTCTGCTTCCTTTGTTTTCCATCTGAATGGTATATCTTTTTCCTCTTCTTTCCTTTTAGTCTGTGTGTGTCCTTAAAGCTGAAGTAAGTCTCTTATAAGCAGCATTTCCTTGGTTCCTGTTTTTTGTCCATTAAGCTACTACTCTTTGTCCTTGGATTGGAGAATTTGGTCTATTTACATTTAAAGTAATTATTGGGAGGTATAGACTTACTACGGCTGTTTTGTTCATGGTTTCCCAATTGTTTTGTAATTCTTTTGTTCCTTTATTTTCTCTTTGCACTCTTCCCTTGTGATCTGATGATTTTCTGTAGAGGTATGCTTTGATTGCTTTCTCTTTATCTTTAATATATCTCCTGTAAGTTATTGTTTTTGTTACCACAAGACTTACATAAACCATTTATGACAGTTTATTTTATGCTAATAGCAACTTCAAACACATACAGAAGCTCTGCATTTTTACACTCTCTCCTCCACATTGTTTTGATACCATAATTTACTTTGTTTGCATCATTATAATCGATAACAAATTGTTGCAGCATTGCTATTTTTAATATTTTCCTCTTTTAACCTTTTTTCACATTAGTTATAAATGATTTGCCCCACCATGATTACATTAGAATATTCTGAATTTAACTATTAATTTATCTTTACCAGTGAGTTTTATACTTTTGTATGTTTTCTTGTAACTAATTAGCAGCCTTTAGTTTCAGCTAGAACTCTCTAACATTTCTTACAAGGCCACTGTAGTGGTGATGAATCCTCAGCTTTTGTTTGAGAAACTCTACCTCTCCTTCAATTCTGAAGGACAGTTTTGCTGGGTAATTTTGTTTGTTGTTTTGTTTTTTGTTTTTTTTGTTTTTTTTACTTTTTATTTATTTATGATAGTCACAGAGAGAGAGAGCGAGGCAGAGACATAGGCAGAGGGAGAAGCAGGCTCCATGCACCGGGAGCCCAACGTGGGATTCGATCCCGGGTCTCCAGGATCGTGCCCTGGGCCAAAGGCAGGCGCTAAACCACTGCGCCACCCAGGGATCCCTGTTTGTTGTTTTAATTTTAGCATGTTGAATATGTCAGGTCTGCTCTCTTTTGGCCTGAATGTTTCTGCTGAAAAAATCTGCTGATAGTATTATGGAAATTTCCTTGTATGAAACAAGGTGCTCTTCCCTTGCTTCTTTTAGATTCTCTCGCTGTATTAACTTTTGACAGTTTAATTATAATGTGTCCCAGTGTGGGTATCTTTAGATTCTCCTATATGAAACTCCTTGGACTTCCTGAATTTGGATGTCTCTTTCCCCAGGATAAAGTTTTTAGTCAGTATTTCTTCACATAAACTTTCAGCTCCTTTCTTTCTCCTTCTTCTGGGACTCCTATAATACATATCTGCTTGATGGTGTCCCATATGTCTCTTAGCTATTTTCACTCCTTTTCATTCTTTTATCTTTTGACTCCTCTGATTAGTTGAATTCCTCTGCCCTGTTTTCAAGTTTGCTGATCCTTTCTTGCACTTTATCTAGTCTATTGTTTAACTCCTCTAATGAATTTTTCAGTTCGGTTAGTGTATTCTTCGGCTAAGTGATTTCTGTTTGGTACATTTTTTTAGTCTCTCCTTGTTGAAATTCTTGCTTTGTTCATGCATTTTTCTCTTGACCTTGGTAAGCATCTTTATGACTATTATTTTGAACTCTGAGGTAAATCACTATTTCATTGAGATCTGTTTTTGTAAACTTTCTTGTTTTGTTTGGAACATATTCTTCTGTTTCTTCAGTTTCCTTGATTCTTTGTTCATTTCTGCTCATTAGGTAGAACAGCCATCCCTCCCAGTCTTGATAGAATGGTCTTGTGTAGGAAATAAATCTCTTCGGTCAGCCCAGCCCAAGTTCCCGGTTATTCCTCAAACCTCCGAGGTTGTCCAAGCCACCTTCTCTGTTGTTAGTGGCTTGCCATAGCTGAGGGTATTCCAAAACCCATCAGTGTCCCAAAGGTGAGAACTGCAATCAGCACCTGGATGCAAGCTAATTATAAACTGGACCCTCAGATAGCAGCTAGGATACTATGTATTTAATCCTCCTCCAGAAAACCTGGAGGATGGGCATTTTTGCAAGCTCTCTCTGTGTTCAGCCCATGCTGATATACCCATGAGGGAGGAGTGCTCCTGTATCTGTTAAAAACTGCTTTGTGTGCTACAGTAGTATGGGACTCAAGAATGCAAGCCCCGTTGGCTCTCAGAGCCAGGTAAGCCGACATCCTTTGAACAGCAGCCACAAAAACTAGGGTGCCAAATATTTGTAAACTCCTTCCAGAGAGATAGTGGTGACTTAGTTTTACTGTTGGAGCAGGCTGGGGGGAGGGGCAAGGAAGGTGTCCACCATTTTTCCAGTCTCTGACGATTGCAGCCAGCCAATACATATGTGCTATAGTTAGAAGTCTCACCTTCAGATACCAGCTTTAAAAAAAATTTTTTTTTAATTCAATTTAGTTAACATAAGGTGTATTATTAGCTTCAGGAATAGAATTTAATGATTCACCAGTTGCATATTACACCCAGTGCTTATGACATCAAGTGCCCTCCTTAATGCCTGTCACTCAATTACCCCATCCCCCTACCCACCTCTCCAACAACAACCTTCAGTTTGTTCTGGTCAAGAGTCTCTCATGATTTGCCTCCCTCTCTGTTTTTTATCTTTTCCTTCCCTTCCCCTATGTTCATCAGATAGCCACTTTTAAGGTATGCAAATAAACCTTTTTCAGGGAAGACTGGTATATGGGTGGCTTTGCCGGTTCTCTCTGTGCTAAGCCCTGGGGGTCTGGCTGGTTAAGAACTGCTTCTTGACTACAGTCATTGGTAATTGTGAATGCAAGCCCTATTGCCTTTTAGGGCTGGGTGTTTATGGGCCTCATTCCTCAGGTGGGAGTCTTAAAAGTTGGGGTACTAGATGGGAGGTCCAAACCCTTTGCTCCTCAGGGAGGTGCTGTGAGTTGGGGATTTGCCCCCAATTACAGGACGCTGTGCCAGAAGCAGGGTTTTTGCCAAGAGTGTGTCCTAGCCTTTCCTACCCATTTCAATGTGGGTGTTCTTTCATTTGCCTGATGTGTATGAGTCACTTGGCTAGTTTCTGGATCTTTCAGAGAGAACTGCTCCATGTGCAGCTAGCTGTATATATGACGTGCCTGTGGGAGAAGAGCAGCTCAGGAGCTTCCTATTTCACCATCTTGGTCAACTATACTCTTTTTCAATTATTTTAGCTATTTCTTTTGCTAATTAATTATTTCTTCTGCCATATTTCTAGACTATTTCTCAAAAAAGCAAAGTACATCATCTCTTTATTCGATGCGTTTATGGTAATATCTCCTAGAATCCCTCACCATCATCTTTTGCTTCTGTGTTGCTCCCCTAACTCCTATATCCTTTGTCCTCTTTTCCTGCCTCCCTTTGTGGCATTCCTTGAGAAATGTATTTTTAGATCATGGAAGATAATATATTTGAGTTTTTACATGTCTGGAAATATCTTTGTTTTACTGATACTATTGTTTGGGCAGACACAGATTTTAGAATAAAATGAAGACTGCTGAAGGCATTCCATTGTTTTGGAGTTTTTTAGGGACTTTAGGATTTATTTTAGAGATAGATAGTGAGAGGGGGAGTGACCCAGGGAGGAGTAGAGAGAGAAGGCACAAGCAGTTTCCACACTTAGTGCAGAGCCTGACTCAGGACTTTATCCCACAACCCTGAGATCATGACCTGAGCTGAAATCAAGAGTTGAACACTTAACCAACTGAGCCAACCAGGCGCCCCTTCCATTGTTTTCGAACTTTCAGTGCTTCTAAGAAGTCAAATATCATTCTGAGTCTGGATCCTTTGAATGAAACCTATTTTTTTTTTCTCAGAAACTTTTAAGATCTTTATATCCCAATACTCTTGAAATTTTTCAACTGGTATGCTTGGTTAGTCTTTTTTCTTTTTTTATTTTGCTGAGCATTCATTAGACCTTTTAAATCTAGAAAGCCTAGTTGTTCCTACTAGTTAGCGGTCTTTTAAACTCCAAATCTTTTTTATTAACTCCTTTCCTTATACAAAACATTAGACAACGTGTTTGGAAAGTAAAGAGTTTATTTCGTCATAGTGGTTGTCAAATATTTGTGTGCTCACTGTCCTCATGATTTCAAAATAGAATCAGGAAGGACTTCAGTATAACAAAGGAATGTTGTTTCCTACCCCTGAAGAATATACTATGATTTTTTAAAAAAAAATTTTTCTCCTACACAGCTATGAATTCCAGGTGAAACCCAAAAACCCACTTGGAGAAGGCCCAGCCAGCAACACAGTGGCATTCAGTACTGAATCAGGTAATCACATCACAATCACAGTGGCGTTCAGTACTGAATCAAGTAATCACATCAATCAGGTAATTCCCAATAAGGATGTAAAGGGCCACAATGTTTTGCATAAGGAGCTTCTGTGAAACCCAGCTAAATAAACACGTGTATAAAGTGTTTCTCGAACTTTGAAAAAGCAATCTGATAAAGGTAGCCTTAAGGAAACACTAACATTTTTTTTCTAATTTATTTTGATGTTAGAGAAAAAAAAAGGCCTATCAGTTTAAAAGATGAAAAGTGTTATCAGTGTCTACTCTAAAAACCAGTGAATGAATGAATGCTCCTCTGTATGCTTAGAATCAATGCCTAGAATTAAAATATCAGACACACTCGAGTCATAGGACATCCAGAAAGGGCATTCATTTGACGGGTTTTTTTGATAAGGAGCTGTGAAATTTTCTGACTGTGTACACTCCCAATTCCTTTAAAAGATACATCTGAACTCACAGCATTATCTGTGTAATTTTTATACCAACGGCACTTCCTGGCATTTTGGTGATTTTACCATCAATATTTCCTGTCTGAATCTAAAAAGAGGAAGCTTTAAAATGGAGTGAGAGTTTGAAGAGCAACAAAGATTCCAAAAGATACAGCTGAGTCCCGTGCAGAGACTGTCTAATGGAAAATAACTCTACAACCAAAACCCACTTTCAAATTCAGTCTTTAGCAAGAGTGTACCACTTTGCAAGTCAGACTTAACTGTCAGCATTCACCTTCCTCACTATACCACTGACACACCAGTGCTTACTGACCTACTGTAACACCTGACTCTGCTTTTTCTCTTCAGCGGATCCAAGAGTGAGCGAGCCAGTTTCTGGTAAGTACCTGGCTCTGTGTGAACCCAACTACATGCTTCTCTAAACTGATTCAGCTTCCAGGCACAGCAGAATGGTCATGATTTTATTTTAGTCCATTTAGAGTATCAGCCAGGTGGCTGATAAACATTCACGGACACTGAGAATCTGTGTTTGGGGAACAAGCTGGATATTCTGAAGGTCGTTTTCATTCAGGTGCAGGACAGCTCAAAATTTGTTAGATAAGATATAACCACCTGATTTCCACTTTTAATAACAAGTCACATTAAAGCATCTGTTTAAATTCTATACTATGCTGCAAACAAAACCAAACCCAAAAACCTAAATTTGCTCCTAAGGGGATGGGATCTACATCTAGCCCTGCATGGACTATGTGAAACCTAAACACACTGCCTATCTCACCAGTCACAGGAATTTAATTTTGGGAGTTTCTATGTTTAAACTCCTATATTTTGGGTCCAGCATTCAGCATTGGAGAAAACCGGGGATCAGCAGGTGGTTGACCATGAACTGTGCAAACAGCTTTATTATAAAGCATTGAGGATGGCTCTTTGATCCCCAAAGGCGGATGCTACACTCAAACCATGTTTTCCTTATGCAGCAGGAAGAGATGCCATCTGGACTGAAAGACCCTTTAACTCAGATTCTTACTCAGAATGTAAGGGCAAACAGTATGTGAAACGGACGTGGTATAAAAAGTTTGTAGGGGTGCAGCTGTGCAACTCTCTCCGATACAAGATCTACCTGAGTGACTCCCTCACAGGTAAGCAAGGCTACTTCAGTATAACTTCAGGCTCTGTTTCGAGCCTCCAGACAGCGTCCTGTAACTTGGCCTTTTCTAGGGGATGGCTCCAGGCACTAAGGTGTGATGTAAACACAGTTCTTCCTTTTGAGCGAGATGTTCCTGGAGTACCAGGCCTGGGATTTGAGGCATGCCACCAGAACGTAAATAATGAAAATGCAATTTGAAACAAAATCAAAGCAAATCTGAATGTAAAGGCACTTGCCACATGGAAGCTCAATTTTGCTACAGCCACCAAGGACAGAGTCTACTGACAATGAGTGTATGTAACAGTAATCATGGAAGGAATCTTATATTTAAGATTTTGAGTTTCTCTAAGACCAGATCAAAACACGGTACCGAAAGGGTGCTAACTCCTTGCTGTAGACTCAGTGGCACTGTTATTTTTCTCCTCTGTATTCATACAGAAAAAAATTTTAAACAAGGCTAGCCCCAACATGAAAAGGTAGACATGTGATCATTCAACAAATAGCTGCTTTGTCCAGAGGTTTTCTAGGTGCTGAGGACAAAGCAATACACAAAACCTCTTCCTGCTTGGGAGCTGCTTTCTTGCAGCTCCTAACTTAGCAGGGACAGTCAACAAATATGTAAATAAAGATTCCATGTAGTGCTTTGAAGAAAAATTAGAAAGGGTGAGAGAAAATGGCTGAGCGGAAGCTTCTTTAGTTAGAATGGCCTCTCTGAAATGCTAAGATTTGTGCTGAGAACTGTGAGAAGGAACCACCCCTGCAAAAATCTAGGGATGAAGCACTAGAGGTAGAGGGAAGAGAGAGGCAAAGGCATTGGCCAGAACATGCCTAGTTAGCAAGGGGAAGGGCGGGCAGGCAGGCACAAAATCATGTGGAGCTTTGTAACCAGGTAAGGATTTGGGGTTTTCCTTTGAATATAATAGGAGACTGCAGGAGAGATTTTTGAAGAGGAGCAACATTTTTTTCAACTGCATTTTTAAAAGATGACTGATCTCTGGGAAGAGGAGGGGGAGAGAGAGAGAGGCAAGAGTAAAATCCGAGATAGTAACACTTCATGATCCTTTTAATTTCTGGTTCCCTAGGAAAATTTTATAACATAGGCGATCAGAGAGGCCACGGAGAAGATCACTGCCAGTTTGTGGACTCGTTTTTAGATGGTCGCACAGGACAGCAACTCAGCTCTGACCAGTTACCCACCAAAGAAGGTATGTTTTCTGAGCCTCCTCAGCCAAGAGGATTTTACAAATTAACAAAAAGAGAATTCAAGCTGAGGAAAGCAGTTGCTTTAAAAATCATTCTAGAGTACTACCGCTCTTTTTATCTGACTAGAAAAAGACTTTCACATTAGGATCTTAACAGAAGTCTCTCAACTTTCCTCCCAGTCCCTTAAGACTCTGTTCCTTAGAACTAAAGGAAATTACCCCCAGACATCTATAAAGACATTCTACTTCAAGAACAGTTTGCAGAAAACAGCTGTAGAGGAGGAGTCTTTCCCAACCATAAATCATTCCTGTATTACCTTATAGAGCACACCGGCATTTTTTTCTATACCCTTATTATTTGCCATATAAATATAATTAAAATCGAACGATTCTGGTGAGTAATGAATAACCACTGTACCTTGCTAAAGACGTATTAGCACTAAGCGAGGATTTAAAAGACTGAAAGTTTAATCCTTATCCAGGCAGGGCAAGAGGGAGAGTAAATTAAATGTCCGTATTACTCAGCAATCACTAAGAAGTTTCTAAATTATTTGACTCATTGATTCAGCCATACATTTCGTTCAATGGCATTTAAGTCCTCTTTTACCATGGCTGGTGTTTTTACCGGTGAACCCATTAACAGGAAACTGAAACTGCTGCCCCTCAGGAATCGGATAAAAAACACGCTATGAAATGTGATACCGCCATGACATTTTATACTCGCAGCAACATTTGTAGAGTCCTCGAAGGAAGATTTCACCTAAGTGTAATTTTTAGCAACTTATCGTTCGTTGAACTACCCCCTTCTTTTTACTGAACATGGTCACTGACACTCAAAACATGAAAGCCCTCTGGCTCCTGCCCCTTTTCAGCCCTGTCTCTCAGACACTACCAACCAGCTCATCCCACCTTGTTAAGGCAGAGGTCAGAGGAGTTTCAGGTGCAGCCTCAGGTCTGGCCAGCTATTCCCACCTCAGGGAAGACACCAGGCTCTCTGTTGCTATCCCTTTTCTAAAATACGACCATGTCACCTAGAGTAACATTCAGCCCTTCGAGGACACCCTTCAATCTGTGAATGGTGAGGGCAAAAATATAGCAGCTATTAAAATGAAATTATTTTCCTCCTTAGGCTATTTCAGAGCAGTTCGTCAGGAACCTGTCCAATTTGGAGAAATAGGTGGTCACACCCAAATCAATTACGTCCAGTGGTATGAGTGTGGGACCACAATTCCTGGAAAATGGTAGATGCTGCAGTCGTGATCAAAAGTGCCTTCTGTTTTACCGTGGCAAAGAAGTAATTGGAAACACTATAGTATTGGTCACATTCATTTAAAGCTGTTATGTTTACTATGTATTAAAGTTTAATAGCAATAGTAGATGTTTATTAGAAATATTGCTGAGAATATTTATCAGGTTTTACAAAATCATTTTAAGAAAACAAGATATTGACATTAACAATAACATTTTTAGGGAAGCTGGCTCCCTAATTCATGGTATTTTAAGAGATCATTTGTATATTATTTATCGCACTGTTGTAATGATGTTTTGAGATACTTTTATAACAAATTTAACATCAAAAACTAATATACTTAAAAAAATACTTTTATTAAAGTGTATGCTTCTTACTGGTGAGTTAATTCCACAAATCTCAACTTGGTTTAACTTATTAGATCAAATCATCTTCAGCATTTGTATCTGGGGGGCGGGGAAAAGGTCCTAATATTCACACTTATTTAAACTTCAAATTTTTAGCAATAGCCAAATAGCTTTCCTGAAGCATTTCAATAGTTAAGCACTCGTGCTGACATACATGTCCTTAAATCTTTGCAAAGTACTGAAAAGATTGTTTGAATCATTCAAATTGATTTCAGCTGCATACCGAATACCTGATCTCTTCAAAACATTTTTGTTCTTTCTTTACCCATGTTACCATGTCTGAATGTACTCTGTCAAGCTATCCCTTTAAGCAGCTGTCTTCCTACTGTTGTTAATGTAATTCTGATGAAGCTGAACGTAGACTGAATGTGAAGTCTGAGCACAAAAATACCACATGACATCCCTACCATTTTAGAGTACGTACTTTTTTTAATACCTAAGACCTCTAGAAATGAATGTATCAGAGAATGTAATGAAAATCTCTTACTTTAAAAAAGTCCTTCATTTGGGGAGGGACATGGGAACGCTGCATTTGTTGGCCTCTTTCTTTCTGAAAGGACCTTTCCTCTGCTTACCCTTCAACATGCTTCAATTTTATCAATGCTATGTTTTGTATTTTTCAAGCAAGTATCAACTCTGCAATAAAGAGATGTAGTTTTTTTAAGACGGAGTTCTTCATTTCTCAATGATTCAAGTCTAAAAAGAAACATCATAGATTTTTCAGGATCTACCCAACCCCCCTGGTATCTGTTGTGTTTATATATAATGTTATCTTCCTCTGAAACCTATTTTAAAGAAGTTTCATTGTTTTAAACCAAGGACTATTAAATCCATTTCTTTCAAAGTCAGGACAAAACTCAAACGGCACCGGGTTTCTTGAAATAGAAAACTATGTTTTTCCTTATGTAATCTAATTTAGTCATTAACATATACAAGACCACTAATGGGTTCAATTATCTTTATTAACCTATCAATGTTACATTTTGTACATAATACCTAGTTGTCTTCTCAAAGGGATCTATTTATTTTAGTACATCATGTTAATAAAAAGCCAAGTTAGATGGCTAAACTTCAACCTAGCGTTTTAATATCCTCTGGACAAGGCAAGCTAGAAAGTCAATCACTTTACACACATCAGAGTAGTGTTCCAAAATAACTAGGCAGCTGCTACACTTTTAAGCAAGGGAAGAAAAAAAACTTTCATTTTGGTCTTTTTGTATTCCAGCAAATTATACTTTCAATTAACAGCAACAATGATATCATAAAAAAATGCCTGCTTTTTAAATTTCTCAATTTCAATACAAATTAAAATAGTAGTATTGGAGTCTTTTGGGAGGCTAAGAGTTATCAGCTACCATTCATCAGTGTAGCTGAGCCTCTTTATCGATAACCAGGTCCAGGTTTCGTATAGCCCTGACCAAAGGGAGGGCGGGTGCGTGCATAAGGGTTAGGCCCACTAGGAGGTGGAGTCATGGTACTTCCAGGAGGTGGAGTAAAACCTGGTCTTGGTTGATAGGCCCCGGGTTGGCTTGGAGCCATTCCAGGTTGTGAGGCAGGGGGCACAGTGTAATTGGTAGGCTGAGAAGTTTGGGTAGTGTAAGTTTGTGGAGGGTAACTGCTCGCCTGGTACTGCTGTGGTGGTTGAGCAGACAGCTGTTGAGGCTGGCCAGCAAAGGCAGGAGCTGGTGCCTGGGAAGCTGGTTGCTGGCCATATCCCTGGAACTGCTGAGGTTGTTGGGGTCCAGTCTGCTGACTATAGCCTGCTGAAAAGGCAAAATAAAGTACATATATAGCTTACTTTCCTTTCAGTGAAAAGTTTTCCAGAGAATTAGTCTTACTGCTTTGGACAAAAAAAGAGAAATTTAAACGCTTATTCCTAAGTATTTATATAACAAGTAGAGTAGTATATTCCATCATATCATGTTACTTCAAAACCAAGGAGTATCAAAAAAGGGTATTTTCTACACAAGTTTTGAAACCATCTTATCTAAATTGAAACCACTACCTATTTCTTCATTACAAACGTTTCTATACTACATAATCCCTAAGAGCAAACACCTGTTCTAGTATAATTCCTAGTATAGAACAGATGCTCAAATGATCAATGCAGGAATTAACGTAAAGCTAGTCATTAACCTGGAGTGGAGGGAAGGCTTATTTAACAAGTGTACCAAGTAAAAACACATTGAGACAATGAATATTTTTAAACAAAGCAATGGTGCTACAAATACATCTTACTGTGCTAATAAGAGGCTTTAAAGTTCACTCTATAAAAAATAAGCCATTTAAGAATAAGCATTACCCATTTTCACAATCCTTAAAATCTTTTAGATTTGGTATCTGACGTTTTGCCTTTATAACTCAGAATTTTGACTTAGGAGTAACAGCATAACACATAAAAAGCATACCATATTGCCCCACAATATCAATAGCTATATTCATTATTTACTAGGATGTAAATTTTTTTAAAATAACAAGTCTGCTTCACTAAAAACTTTTATCTCTACCATGAAACACACCTGCAGCTACTTGCAATGAAACCTCTCCAATGACTGGAATCCTGTCAGCATTAAATACCAGATACATAAGAAAATTATTAAAATATGTACAACCCTGCATTTAAAAAAAAAGGATTGAATGAATTGGAGTATATTCTGAACTCACCTTGAACCTGGGTTCAAAATTTACTCATGAAAGAAACCTTTTTGACATAGTCCATGAGTAAAACTGGAAAAGGTCAGAGGGAAACTGCCAAACCAACAGTGTCAAAAATGGTCCAATGTTACCACCACCATTTACAGTCTCCAAGCAGAGTGTTTAGTTGACTATTTCCACATCTCCCAATCAAATTCAAGTTAATAGGACTAGTGGGATCAGAAATACAAAAATGATGATTTGAAAACTAAACTTTACTCGAATGAAGACCCTGACTAATAAAATCATTAAGAACAAGCTTAACTTTTAGGAGGTAAATCAAGTATCTAAGGCATTTTACTTATGGTAGCATCCAAATACTGAAGTCAGTTCATGATAAAATCTTGAATGTCATATAGCGTCTATCCCCTACATAAAATTTGCTTAGTTTTTTTTACTGTAAGTTTTTGGAGAAACAGAAGGACTCAGCATTCATACTGAAACAATGTCTACATACAAGGTAAGACTATGAGCAAAAAAATGCTGCCTTTTCATCCTGGCAACTGAAATTTTAACTGGCTTTTTAACTGAGTCTGGGAACAACCAGATCTTTATTTCTCAACAGAGGGAGTAATAACTGCTATGGGCCTAAAATGCCATTTCATTTAGCAACCCGTTAGTCTTTGATTATAATGTGGCAATGCTTCTATTATGTGTCTGGTTTCTCTCCAAGCCCCACCCTCTCCCTTGAAAAACTACTTTGGTGAAGAACAACAAAATCTCAAGAAATGGAAATTACGTGATTTTTAAGAAAATTAATGAGTAGTGTAGGACAAGGGATCATATGATCCACGAAGCCTAAAAAAATTTTATCTAGCCTTTTGTGGCAGCTAAGCCTGCTACCATTGGCCCAGGTGGGAGAACAAAGAATGACAGAAGCGATTAGCAGCAAAGTCAAGTGTATACTGGCTCTGACAGGGCTCCCCCACCAGAGGAGCTGCGTGTTCATGTGTCAAAACCTCTTTAAGCCCTAACTGCTTCATTTATAATGTAAGTGGGTAACACAAGGACAAATCGTTTCCAACCTTGTCTGCACTTTAGAATGACCTGCAATGCTTTTAAAAGTATCCAAGCCTGAGTCCCACTCCTAACCAAGTGAAACAAAATATCTTGGTGTAGGGCTTAGGCACCTTAACTTTCAAAAAAAGGCTCTCCAGGTGATTCTGAAGCACAGAGGAGTAAATCCCCTGGATTACAATGATGACTATGTCTTTTCAGCTCTGGTATCTATTATTTCTACAAATTATATAATTTCTAACACTCTGACTTTAAAGAACTTCAAACCTAAAATAACCCTAATATTATCATAATCCAGGCTTAAATTCATCTACCTGCTTTACATAATTAAAAACTACCAACTACACATTCAATCACATTATAGCAAATACAATCCAAATAGAACTCACTATATGCATTAAAGTATGTCAAAATTCCAATTAAAGATAGAATTTTATGGTCTAGTTCAGGGGTCATGACATACTTCTGTGAACAGCTTCTGCGTAAATATCCTAAGTTTTGTGGGCCACGCTGTCTCTGTTGCAACTACTCAGCTCTGCCATTACAAAGCAACAGCACAGCAGTGAATGGGTGTAGGTGTATTCCAGTAACACTTAATTCACAAAAACAGGTGACATGCCATATTTGGCCCATGGTAACAGCATGCTAATTCCTGCTCTAGTTGAACTATATATATAAACTCCATAAAATAGAATTCTGGCAAGATTCAACTTAGAAGTTATTTTTAATTATATGACCTTTTGATACTTAAATCTTTGGATGGGAAACAAGAGTTAAGCATAAACTCTTTGACATAACAAATGTAAAATTACCTGATTTACAATCATCACGGTCAAAGCTGCACTACAGAGATTTCATATTTAAATATGGGTAATCTTCAGTGGACAGAAGGTAAAAGAAAATACCCAGGATGCCTATTTAAAACAACCATATTCAACGTTCTTAAGCTGCCTGGATTACATTTGACACAAGTCGATTTTTTTTTGGCCTATTTTCGGTATTCCTACATACTCAGGGATATTTAAAAACCTAAGTAGCTTATTTTGGTTCCTATTTAACCAAGACTCTTTTCATGTATGAGGAAAATGTTAATATTTTTACAGTACACTGGAATTATGTGTGGCATAGAATGGGAAAAATAAGTCTTGCATTTTTGCAGTTCTAAGTCACCTAAGAGAAAAGCAGATCCTAACAGTATGAAATAGCTTGTGTTAAAAATGTTTTCATACAAGTTATACAAAATTATCTACTATGACTCTTGACTGAAATGCTGATTTACAATAAAAGGTTTATGCAAAATATTTAAATGTTATCTCCTCCAACAAATCAATACTTAACACCTCCTATAGCAATGTGTATTATAAACCAAACCTTAACAGAGGAAAGGATTAAAGTTTTATGGGTACAGAAATAGCTCAAAATCCATGAGTCCTCTCCCTCTGCACACATGCTCACCTGAATACTGAATACCATACTGCTGTGGCGGCTGAGGCGGCGCCTGGGGCTGCTGAGCACCATAGCCGGCCTGTTGCGGGTACTGCTGGTACATCTGGCCTAAAAAAACAACAAACCAAGGAAAAGAGGCAGGTTTAATTTGGCAGAGAGAAATATTTTTAAGGCACATCTCATTCTCTCCCCATCCAAACACATAAGTACACTTGGTAACAAGACACAGGAATGGGTCTGTTCCCCTTTAAATGCTACGAAGTACAAGAGTATCTACGGACAAACATAGCTGCTCTGCTGTGAACTGACTGCAGAGAACTCTCAGCAGCAGCAAATAACACTAGTGTGGTCACTTCATAAATTCCAGAAAAACAAATGCTTTCAAACCCAACTGCCAACAGATATGTACTGCTAATGTTCAGTAAAAATCAACCAAGTCAAAAATCACGAAGTAAAAATCTGAGAAAAGGAACAAATATAACTGATAGCTCCTAAATCTCTCCCCAAACACCATATTTATTCTAAAGGCTTGAACCTTTGTTACCTTGGAAGATACCACCTTAATCCTATATTGTATTTCCTAACTAAATTTCAGGACAGAAGTGACCAGAAATATAATCAAAAGGAAAAAATATGTACAGCATTATGATAATAGATTCTGAGAAATTAGGATGATTAACTCTACAATACAAAAATGAGCAAAGAACAGAACAAATAAATACATAGAAGGGAAAAAGTAAACCCTTACTAGCAATCCCTATACAGATACAGAAAAATGAAGCAGTTTACCTCAAGTCAATACAGCTAGTATGAACCATTACTGGGATGCAAACAAAACTCTACAGCTTTAGTTTAAAAGAAGTTCTGTACACATTATTTCATTTAAGATAAATATTAGCTTAGGTATCATTAAAAAGGCTGAGATTAAGGCTCCACATAATAGGCTGCTGCCATCAATGATTCTAAAGTGTAATTGTTTTCCTCAATAAAAACTGACAGGCACAACTATTTTTTTTTAACTTTTTAAAAACTTTTTTTCTTTAAGATTTTATTTATTTATTCATGAGAGACAGAGAGAGAGGCAGAGACACAGAAAGAGGGAGAAGCAGGCTCCTTGCAGAAAACCCGATGCGGAACTCGATCTCTGGACCTGGGATCATGCCTT
This sequence comes from Canis aureus, assembly GCF_053574225.1. Lineage (NCBI taxonomy): Eukaryota > Metazoa > Chordata > Mammalia > Carnivora > Canidae > Canis > Canis aureus. Next base: position 24,130,622 of record NC_135645.1, read on the forward strand.
GAGCTCAACCACTAAGCCACCCAGGCGTCCCTCTATTCAAATTCTAACCAGCAACTGATCTAACTGGTGTTGTCAGGGACTCATTATACATCATATGTGAAAAAGTATTCATTAAAAGCCTATAATTCATCCTATAAATAACTGGTATCTTAACCTAGACTGTGCTATCCAATACAATAGGCACTAGCCACATACAACTACTAAGCACCAGAAATATAGCTGAACTATAACATATTGGGTTGTTGAAGTGTTTCAAATTGGTGTCACACCCCAGATTTCTAATGTGCAGTACAAAAAATAGAATGCAAACATTAATAACGATAACTACATGTTGATATGCCAGATACAGGATTAAGCAAAATGTCTAATTAACATTAGTTTTACTTTAAAAACTTTCTTAGGGATCCCTGGGTGGCGCAGCGGTTTGGCGCCTGCCTTTGGCCCAGGGTGCGATCCTGGAGATCCGGGATCAAATCCCACGTCAGGCTCCCGGTGCATGGAGCCTGCTTCTCCCTCTGCCTGTGTCTCTGCCTCTCTCTCTCTCACTGTGTGCCTATCATGAATAAATAAAAATTAAAAAAAAAAAAAAATAAAATAAAATAAAATAAAAACTTTCTTAAATGTGATGAATTAAAAAATTACTTATGTCTTCTACTGTATTTCTTCTGGAGAGAATTGATCTAGAGATTCACCTCCAAAATGCTACTGACTGAGGTCACATATTAATAACTATGCCATTTTTCTAGCGTAAAGTTAAAAAAAGAGTTTCAGCAAGGCACACAAAGCCATCCTAAAGAATTCAACAAATATCAGATAGTATTAACTGGATGCCTCTGGAAAAAGGAACCTGGTTGCTAGGGGTCAGAGGTAGGAGAGACAGTATTTGATTTTTCACTATTTATCCTTTTATATTTTCAAATTTTTACCTACTTGAAAATAATTTTTCAATTAAAATAAACCCAATAGAATAATGTGAGACATTAAGAAAGCATTAAATCCCATTCCTTTATAAGTGAACAGCAAACATTATTTGGTACAATTGTCCTTCCAACTGCCATTCTACAACAGTATACACTGCTTAAGATGGAATTTTTTTCTAAAAAAAAAAACACCAATGTCAGTTCACCTGAAGAACATATTAAGAATAAAATTCTTAGGAAAAATATTTACAATTCCAAGGCCCGTTTTACAGAATTTAAGTAGCCACTAAACTCCCATCCCATCAAAACTGCTTTTACTCCTTGTTTCAGCCCACATCTGCTTCAGTTCTAGTTTGCTCGAGTTAGGGCAGCTGTATCTTGGTACAAAGTAAAGACTGTAACTAAAGTTAGCTGAGAAGAGGCTGAAGCAGAAAGAAATTCTTCCCAAACTACCCACTCATCAGACAACTATCACATGCTAGACCCTATGTTGTCTAGCATTCATTCAACAAGAAGACTAAATATAGAGCCACAAGATGACTACGATTCTATTATATAAGTGCTGCATTCATTTTAGGCTGTGAATTTTTTTTTTTTTTTTTTTTTAAATATGATTGATAAAACTCAGTCACTTGCTTCTGGTGCTGAAAATACAGCATACCACCTACTTGGCCCCTTTATACAAATAGTTAGAGCACCACCTGGTGTTTGTTTTAAAGTGGAATGTGTTCAGTTTGTAAACTTCAGGTGTCTGCTCTCCTGAGCTTGCTGTGGTCTCTCAATCCCCTTCAACCATGGAAATAACCCCTTTATCTGTTTAAATACAGAGCCTTCAAGTTATATTTCTAGAGATATTCTTTTAATACCAATAGTTTTGTCCAATTTTCATAATTTAAATGAGAGAATAGTAAAACCCAGAGAGATTAAATTGCTCATCCAAGGACATCTCACCTAGAGAAGACAAGTTTGATTTAAAATACACTGCTTTTTTCCACAAAAGACATATTGCTAACCGCACAAATATTTAAAGGGCTATTTATCTTTCAAAAAACTACACTTAAGTTATGCTTTACCTCTATTTTAAAAATCTTTTCAATTACAAAAATAATACACAGAAACAAGAAGAGAAGGGAAAAGGAAATAAAACAGCACCTAAATATTATGCAAAATGAAGTGTCACCTCAGGGAGTCACCATGGACCCTCTGGTTACCACTGACTGGTAACTGGTATGAATCCTTCCTGACCTTTTGTCATGTATTTATATTCACATAAGCACTTTTTCAGGTTTGGTTTTGTTTTTTTCAATAATCAGAAGCATATATGACTTCTAACCCAAAAGCATACCATATCAGTAAATCAGAAATTTCTACAACTGTATTCATAAAACGAATGCTTATGTAAGCTCTTTACCATGCATCACCAACAATGCTGCAATAAACATCTCTGCACATTTACCTCCCCAAATAAGTGCTCTTATTTCTATTTTACCTTCACTCTGACCTGCTTGTGTCTGAGCTCCTGTATATGGTGGCTGCTGTGGCTGAACTCCTGGTGGATGAGCTGCAGAGGAGGAGGAAGCAATGCTGTCGGGTGTCCCTGAACGGTCTTCTGCAGGAGCACTGGGTGGCCCTAAATGATCATGAAAAATCAGTTTAGTTCCCAATATAAGACCCTTCCCCAGCAAGCTCAATTAATAAGTTTGTTTAAAAGATACCCAAACCAAAAGTACTATAGAACAAGCAATAACCACAAATGCAACCTTTTACAGTGAATGTATATACTTCATTTCTTCCTTTGCTCCACACTTCTTAAGAATCCAAAGCTATGACTAGAAATCCTTCCCTATACAGTGTAGAGTGTTATATTCCTAAGTACTAACCTCTCTCTGCAAAAATCAAAACCCATCTCTGCAATACCACTATCCTCCACTTCGTGTTACCGAATTCATTTTGTAGGTCAAGCATAAGTATTCCCTTCTACAATGGGCCTCCATTGCCCATAAATCAAGTTCAACCCTCTGGTTTGGTAGTCAAGGATCCAAACAGTACTTCTCACAATTCCTCCTCTTGCATGCCATGCCCCCTGTTAGCTGAAACTAACCTTCCATTTCTTTTATCACTGTTCCCTCCTGTCCCATTTTCATGTATTAAATATAATGTTCTTTACATCCAGTTATTACCCCACACTTCCAGTAAACCTTCTTCACTCATACTTTTTCTGAAGTATACTTTTATTATGACCCTTACCAACTTCAACTTTTCATTTCTGAACAGCTCTCATCTTCCTCTTAGATTACACAAGCTATTTGGGCCAGGCTCCTTTCTGATTCTTTTTGTCTGCCTCACAAAGACTACCTCTCAAAGTCTTCTAAAATAATGAACAAAGAAGTAAATGGTGAGAATCTACTACAGTTCTGATCCTGTGACAGTCAAAAAAGACACTCTGAGGACAACTGTAGATGTTTATTTACTCTTTTAAGTTCTTTCTGTTGGGCAATATAGAGGAGTGGTTAAAGGCATGGACTATGGAGCCAATCTGCTTAGTTTCAAATGCCAGTGTTGCCACTTAGTAGCTCTGGACATACTACCTCATCTCTTTCTGTGCCTCAGTTTCCTCATCTGTACAAGAAAAATACTAATTTCTACTTCATTAAGGTTACTGTAGGGATCAGGAGCTAACAAGAGCTTACAGCAAATATTTATAAGAGTGATTATATCACAAGAGCTTATGTGAGTGATAGCCATTTAGAAAATTCCACATAGGGACTTGCTATTACTTAGCTAAGTTCCCCGAGGGCAAACCTCTACCCTCTGTACTGCTGCATCCCAGAACTCAGCACTTTATTAGGCAACTGTGTGGCTGGCCAATAGAGTCCAGGCACTGACAAGAACCTAGGCTAGGATTCAGAGTGGCAATGCAGAGAAATTGATGGTTACCAGAGTAAAACAGGTTAAGTGCTCATGTTACTGATATTTACATATGTGTACGTAAATACATACATTTTCCTACAAAAAACACCATTACTGACCTAAGAAAGTACATTACTTTGATCCTTCTTTCCTCTCTTGTATGTAACCTATTAGTCAACGTTGCCAACCTATCTTTGTAATACTTTATTCCTCCTTCCAATGTCCACAATTCACTATTACAGTCAAGCTTTTCCCAACAGCAGACATGAATAACTACAAAGTATCCTGGCATTTTCAATGGGCAGTTTTTCTTACTTCAAATAATGTGAATTATATTAATCATGTTATTCTGGTGTGGCATAGACTATGTTCTAATCCAAATTTTAAGCCTGACCTTATATATAACTATTTATTCCTCTATCTGCCATTGCTTAACAAGAAGACATATTCACTCATATTTCAGTTGCTCTAAGTTCAGATGTATCACTTGTGTGATGTCTTCTTTCACCAAGAACATACATCATATACTAATATTTGTCTTTCCAGAATTTCACACAATTCTCTTTAGTGAATAATCCCAGAGAAGTCTCAAAGAAAAAGAAAATAGACTGAATCCTGTATTTCCAGTTACTGATAATGGCAAAGTAAGTGGTCAAGGGGTAACCACTAAAAACCTGGACAAAATAGCAGAAAACAACTATTTGAAATCACTGGAAGTCAACCAAATGTTAAGCAGAAACCAGAAACGTTTACCCCCAATTGAATTACAGTGGCTAAGAATTACAAGCCCTGACCTCTGCAACCCCAACAGCAGAAAGCCATAATGTGAACTTCATGGCTAGCCAACTGGCTGGAAATTTGGAAAAAAAAAAAAAAAAAAATCCCTGGATTAAGAGAGCCACCAAAAGAGGGAGACCTAAAAACCAAGTATAAGCTCTGCCCAAAATCCTCAGCTGGTCATAAAATTAAGAGGTAGACACATAAGAGAGCTCAGGAAAAAAAGCCGCACCAAGAACTGAAAGGGCTGAGCAGAGAGATTAGTTGGTATGCTCCACCGGGACAAAGAATAAGTAGTTTGAATCCATACAAAATAACTCACTGCCAGAGCAACAATAACAAAAAGCCCTCAAAGGAACCTAAAAGAATCCCAAGTCACCACTTTAACCATAATGTCCCGTTTTCAATAAAAAATTATCAGATATGCAAAGAAACAGGAAAATGTGACCCACAATCAAAGAAAAAGGCAGGAAAAAGAAAGTGGACTCCAAATAGGCTCAGATGTTGAAGCAGCAAACATTAAGAGCTCCTATAAATATTTTATTTTTAAAAAATTGTATTTTTAAAGAATTAAAAATGCATCAATGAGTTATAGGGAAATATAGTCTTAATGCAAAAGAACCTCAAAAGAAAAATACTATACAATCAAATGAAAATTCTAGAGCTGTATGTGTAATTAGAATCCAAAGAGAAAGAAAGCAGAAAAAATTCTGAAGTAACAGTCAAAAAATAAAAAGAAATCCTAGTATAGGTGCTGTTTTAAGATTAAAACCATTTCCATAAGAGCACTTTCTACACAAAAGCAAGTTAACCAGAAAGCCACATTTAAATTTAAATTTCTCCAATTTAACATCCAAAGAAAGAAGACATCAAGTGTACTTTAAATCCTACAACAAATCCTTAATAAGATTATAAAATGGTTCAGATTTTAAAAAAATAAACTCTCTGAATTCTACTTTTGAAAGAATTTACCTAAACCAAACTGGTTATTCTTACAGCAGGTTCTATGACAGGGAGAATGCCTAAGAAAGTTTTCCAGGTGCTAGAAATCATCTAGATCTTGATCTTGCTTGGTGTTTTATATAGATATACACAAAAGTAAAAATTTACTGAACTGACCCCCTAAGATTTGTGCACATCACTGTATCTGTTAGCCTTCTATTAAAGAAGGAAAGAAGGAGAAGGAAGGAGAAAGGGAATGAAGGATAAGAGGAAGGAACTAACTTACCTGAAACCTGATCATCTGTTAAGCCAAACGCTGACATGACATTTTTATTGATTTCATCTTGGTTTTTTAAAGGATCAAAAGCTGACATACTTGCTGCCATAACCTGAGTAGATTGTTTTCCAGAAGAATCGGAAGCAGCAGGCTTTTCATCCCTACCATCCACAGTATCTATGAGAGGAATAAACAAAAACTTGTTTCCATTTTATCTATACTCAATAAAGCCTAAAAAATACAAAATAGGGAAAAATATATGTGTATATAGCTTGAAATGTTCAGAGTATCTCTGAATATAATTGTTAATTTTACTTTCCTCTTTACACTTGAATTTTTAAAATCAGAATAAAAAATAATGAAAAATTTTAAAAAGCAGCTTTAAAAAAAAATTATCTACCTCCTTTCCTAAGAATTTTAGATGAGGAAAAGAAATATAAGCTCCTTAACACAGAAAAACACTTGCCCCTTTTTTTGGAGCCCCATGGCCTATATATATCCTACTACCAGATACATTGAGGACTAATGCTTCATTTTGCAAAAGAATAAAGAAGTTTAACTGAAGTTATGATATCAACATTGATGGTCTACGTCTACTTGTCTATTTGTTCATCATTAATTACATGGAAATCTCAAGCCAACCAATACATTAAACACATCCTTTTAATTTGTTACGTCACCGTTAAAATACTTTACAGTTGGAATGATGTGTGTGAGATTTGCTCAAAATAAGAGGGGTGGAAATGTACGAGAGTCTAGATAACATGATACTATGAGCTGACAATTACTTTATTTGGGGGGGCGTTTCACAAGATTGAGAGTATTATGTCTACTTTTGTACATTTTTCCATAAAGAATTTTTTTAATAGAAAAATAAAATTTTAAACATGAGCATGATCAATTTAAAACTATGCTTTTCTTCTAAGGATACTAAGGTATTCAACAGGCATTTGTACCACTATGTTGTAAAAGAAAAGGGATTCAAGAATAACCCACATTTTACAAATAGGAACCTGAAACCAAAACGATATTAAAAACAAAACAAATAAATAAAAAGAATATTGCTAACCATCTACTCAATTAATAATTTTCGATTTTTTTCCTGTTACCAAGCAAATAAATGAACATCAGTTATTAGGTTAACTCTGATCGGTTTGTGAAAAACTCTAAGTATAATATAAGCACACATGGGCTTGCAACTCTTATTCATTCCTATGATTCCACTGGTTACACTAATATTTCCTCCGTTTCTGGAAGAAAACTACCATAAGTACTCCTTTAAAATAAGTCTACCAGTTATTCATCTTCCTCACCAATTTCCTTCCTAATCCTAATTCCAAGGCTATATAGCCCAAAAGTGTATCACACCAATCTTGTAAGTTATTCCCCCTCATGCTACTCCCCTTCACGGTCTGTGCATCCTTCCTCTTACCACAAACTAAATCCATCAGGAAACACAATACTTTATGCCTACCAGCCTTCTAGCTGCTCCTACTAGCTGCTCCGGCTACCGCAACAGATCAATCCAGTGCCCGCAGTAGCCTACACATCATGTTCCTCAGAAAGGAAAGCAAGTACCTAAGAACCACTGTGGAGGCAGACCACTGACGAACGTAGGTAGCCACATGTTTTGGGGTGAGGCCAAACCACATTGTTCTAAGGAGTACTCACAGCTGACAACACCATTTCGTGGTCTAGACTGTTTCTGGTGTAGCATTTTGGGGGGGTTATTTTATGTTATTTTCTTGAGAAGATTATTAAGTCAGGATATATTCTAAAAGTTTAGAAGCTTTAAATTTCATAGAAGGCAGGTGGTCAAGAGCTAGTGATCTTGTTAAGGACAAGAAAGGAAACAAAAAATGAATTACAACCATCTACAAAGCCAAAGCACAGCATGCATTATTCTACTCATTAGATAACTGGGATAGGACACTCTGACAAGAAGGGAGGCCACACAAAGGAACAATGCGTGATGTAATTTCCAAGATGAAGAGAAGAAACCAGTTTTAACATCTTTTACATTAACATCGGTGAGAATAATAAAACATGAAAAATGAAAATAAAGGGTTAATAAAGTGAGGTAATAAAAACAGTGGCAAGAAATACATAAGAACAGAAAGGTTATTTCACCAAACGTAAAAGTTTATAATTCTATTCCTTACAGCAGAATATAAGCTACAATAGGTAATTTTTACACAGTACCAGCTACACTTGTTGAATTTTCATCTAAGTTACATAATATTCTACAGATGCTCAAACCCTCTGAAATTATAAGCAAATGTTGTTGTGTCAGCCATCTATGAATTACTCTGGCAAAATGGCCAAAAGTTTTCTTCAGATTCTGGACCTAAAGTTGGAGCTTTTTGTCTGGAGAGAGAGGGTTCAGAAAAGGCCATTTGCCTTGACGTGAAATATTAAAAGTTTATCAAGAAAAGGTCAGGAAGATCTTATTATAGTATTTCAGCAAATCTCTAATATGCTTTGAAATACAGAAGTAGGGACACCTGGGTGGCTCAGTGGTTGAGCGTCTGCCTTGGGCCCAGGGCATGATCCCGGAGTCCCAGGATCGAGTTCCACATCAGGCTCCTTACATGGAGCCTGCTTCTCCCTCTGCCTGTGTCTGCCTCTCTCTGTGTATCTCTCATGAATAAATAAAATCTTTAAAAAAAAAAATGAAATACAGAAGTGGAACTAGAAATAACTAATCACCAAGTATTTATTAAGAATCTACCATTAGGGATCCCTGGGTGGCGCAGCAGTTTGGCGCCTGCCTTTGGCCCAGGGCGCGATCCTGGAGACCCGGGATCGAGTCCCATGTCGGGCTCCCAGTGCATGGAGCCTGCTTCTCCCTCTGCCTGCGTCTCTGCCTCTCTCTCTCTCTCTCTCTATCATAAATAAATAAAAATTAAAAAAAAAAAAAAAAGAATCTACCATTAATACAATTCCACATAGCTGGAGGAAGAGAGGAAGAGGAAAATTACAGAAAATGCAGTTTTATTTACACTGTATTTAAACTAAAGAAAGAAAACAACTCCAAAACTTAAATGGAGCCAAAAAATATAATCTAGGAGGAGAATCTAATGGCTGCAAGGATTATACAATGCCACTTTCCCAAAAAATCATCTTCTATTAAGTCCCTTATATACAGTCATCCAGACTTTATAAAACTTACTATTTCATAATGCAACTTTAAGCATATAATTTATATGCAAACAAAAATTGTAAAAAAAAACCCACAAGTTTGTTTTTTAAGTGCAACATCTAAGAATACTAAAAGTTGAGGAAAGCAGTTTTTCAAAATCTATTTTCAAGCCCTAATACACAAACTTCAGTCTACATTTTTAAATATATTTGGTCCAAAAACTTTGTCAGTTCCAAATTTGTCAATAAATCTTACTTTATCTTAATATAAACACACTACATATCATCTGTAAAGTGGAAAAAATAAGCTTTTCTTTACATATGATTAAAAACTATGTTTAAGTAAACTTTACAATTTTCCATTTGAACATACAAATCTCAAGTTATTTATTTAAAATTACTTCATATGCCACATAAAACACATGAAATTATTGCAATTCCTAATTATTGTAATTACACTGTAATTATTACAATGGAAAGGGTTCAAAAGAGTCAAAGGGGTTTGAAAACTGACCTATTCATAAACCCAGGGGTTTAAGACTACTTGTAAGGAATTAACCCAAGAGCACTTTAAAAATGGGATTCTTTGGCCCTGCTCTTTAGTAGATTTACAATGAGATCCAGGAATTAGTAAAATAAAATCTCCTGGTAATCCTAAAGGACAGAGGCAAAAATAAGAAAGGGTAACAAGGATGCCAACGTGCTCCTACATAAACAGTTTTTTAAAAAATCTGCAAAAAGATACGAATATATAGAGTATAATGCTAGGCAAAAAGTCAAAGACAAATATCATTTCACTCATATGTGGAATTTAAGAAAGAAATATGAACAAAGGGGAAAAAAAAAAGAAACTAAAAAGATTCTTAACTACAGAGAACTGACGGTTACCAGAGGGGAGGTGAGCTAAACAGATGATGGGGATTTGCTTGTCATAATGAGCACTGGCTGATGTATGGAATTGCTGAATCACTATATTATACACCCGAAATTAATATAATACTGTAAACTATATTGGAATTAAAATAATAATAAATTTTTTTAGAAAGACAAAGGAAGAATAAAGCAGAATAAAATGGATTCACAGTCTACCATTTTCAGGAATACTGCCGGAAGGTCCTGGCTCTCCAGGTGGTTCCAAGCTATCCAATAAGCGGTTCACTTTATTTCTCAGTTCTATCAGCTCTCGACGGAGATATTTCACCTGACTGGATTCAAGGGGTCTTGGCTGGCCATTAACTGGAATAAAAACATTAATTTGCTTAAAATTAGGCAATGTTCTTAACATATCAACACAATAACAGCAATAAGAAAAAACAAATGTAATTTCTTTAAAAAGAGAAACAAAAACAAGATACCAAATGATGTCATTTAAATGAGAACTCTTTTTAAGGAAAGAATTATTACTAATAATTATTACTATTATTACTATTATTACTATTACTATTATTACTAATAGTTTACTTTTTGAAAAAACAAATATTAATCTGTCTTTGTTGATGCACATCTATGGCCTATGATAATGTTGGTTAAAAAAAGTTTTATTAGGAGAAACTACAATAAACTAAAATTTTAATATATATTTTAATAGAAATTATGTACCTTCAAAAGCTCACTTTTTTTCTCCACACTGTTCTTTTTTATATTTTTGAAGTAATATAATAAACACCTTATTCTATACATATATGTTAAAAGCTACAACGTGACTGACAGGTCTGTTATCCCCCTTGCCTATTTTTGACCTAAAAAAATAGCCACCTAAAATAACTGACCTAAAAAGTAACCTATTAAAAAAAAAAAAAAAAAGCAGAATTCTTGAATCCAAATCACTACTGTTCTTCAAAGTAGTTACTTCCAAAAGCAGTATACTAACTATAAAAAGTCAGAGATATTTAATAATCATTGGAGTTTTTTTTTTAATGAAGACAATTACCTCAGTTAGTCGAAATAACCTAAAAAAGGAAAAAAATAAAAGAAATCCTTCAACTAGCAAAAAAAAAAAAAAAAAAGTAAAGCAAGGCTCTGAGTGCAAGCTTCAAGATAAGAGTTCAAAAATTAAACTAAGCGAAAATAGTTTATGCACTGCCGGTACACATATTACAAATTCCCAAGTCAACAAATTAAAAAGGAAATCCATTTGAAAATAGAGGTTCAGGGATTCTTTGTTAAGTTGCAAACATCAAATCTAAGTTTTTTGAAGACAACCCTATTTTTACACACTCCCTATATATAGTTATGAGGAAGTTCAATACAATTTTCTATTACATCCATTTATTACTCATTCTTAGGGTATTACTGGGTTTACTCTAATATCTAGAAAGAAGAAAAGCAGCTCCTGACAACCAGGAACTGGCCTAGTCCAATAAGACAGGCCTTGGTACTGCCAGAAGCTGGGCTGGCTGGCACTCACAAGTAAGCTGCGGTGTTCTCCTGATGAACATGAACAATTTCAAAGAACATCAACAATCACAGAAGATACTCTGGGACTGTGACAGATGAAGACAAAAATAGAGCCACTGCATACTCATGGGAGAACTCGGACAAAACAAGAACAATAACCAAACCACAAAAATGGCCAACATCCCTGGCTAAAATGATTGCTGCTTGTTTTACCAACTGAAGCTTTAGCCTCAATTAATTCCTCCAGCTTCTGCATAAGACTTATTAGTAAGATACCCAATCACAGGACCATCCAATCTAAGGGCAGGGCCCATTTCTTGGAACCTTATCCAAAATCATCTAACATAAACCCAAGCCTATGAAAAATCCTAATACTTTTACTGAGACACCCCACTGTTCATAGTATTCATCCTCCCTCACCGCAATGTATCTGTAGTATTCTCCTTTTCCATCCCTCACATTGCTTATTTGAGCCTTTTTTCTTAACTTTAATCTTAATAGAGGTTTGCTAATTTGTATCTTCTCAAAATTGTTGATCCTATCAATTCCCTAACTTCTAGCTCACTTCTACTCTGTATTATTTTTTCCTAAGTTACTTGTCCTTCTTGTATTGAATACTACAAAATATCCCTTCAAGTTTAGCTTTAGCACACTCTATAAAAACTTCATTATGTAGAAACCATTACTAATTATTTCTAATTCCCATTAAAATTTCTTGACTTGTTTCTTAAAAGCGTATTTTTTTCTTCAAAAGTCCCATAGTCTGTGCTACCTTTTTTGTCCAGTGGTTTCTAATGAGGCCAGAGAGTATAATCTCTAAGATATCTCTTCTCTGATATCTATTGATATTTGTTGGAAAAACCACTATATGGTCAATTTTTATAAATACCCACATGTACTAAAAAAAGCTATACTCCTTCCTGATTGCTAGATGCATAAGACCAAGCCTGTATCTGATTTGTTCAAATTTTCTCTATCCCTACTAATTTGGAGCCTGCTTGATCTACTAGTTTCTAAGGAAAGACTATTAAAATCTCTTTCAAGATTGTAAATTATTTTTCCTTACGGAAAAATCTAAGAAAAATCTAATGCTATGATGCATTACTGTTCAGAATGATTATATAGTCTCAGTGAATCGTATTTTTATTATGAAGTGACTATTACTAATGAATATTTTCACTTAGAGTCCATTCTATAAGTATTGACAACTAGCTTTGAGTTTATCTAGTATGTTTTTAGCCCTCTACTTTCAAACTTTGCAAAGTAATTATTTTAGTATGTCTCTTATAATCAGTGTGTAACAAGACTTTGCTTAACTCCAGTTAAAATCGATCTTTTAACATGTACTTTGGTCCATTTATGTGTATTATTTTGTGCTATTTATCAAGCTTTCTCTTGGCTTCTTTTCCTCATCATCTAGTCAACCACGTAGGTACTCTTGTTTCCTTCTTTCCTTTCCCTCAACTGGTTATTTCTAGTCTCTCTCTAATCACTTAACATTTTAGACATATATACTTCAATTTTTAAAAATCTAAAGTTAATGAGTATCCTCTTCCCAAATACAAGTTTTTAAAATATTTAAATTTCTATCATCCTCTCCTGTCTTACATATAATTATTAATCAGTATTTTGTCCCATCTTGTTTCTATATTCCTAAAACTTTTTTTTTTTATAATCAGTGCTCATTTAAATTTACACGTTAACCAGTTTATTTGCTCACAACTTCTTGCATGTTTCATCCTTCTTCTGGACTCAAATTTCCTTCTTGCCTAAGTATTATTTTAAAAAACTCTTTCAACAAGGCCCATGAGTGATGTAATTCTCAGTCTTTACTTGAATTTTATTTTCATTTTTATTTTTTTGAGAAAGAGCACACAAGGTGAGAGAGAACCTTAAGCAGGCTCCATTGCCAGCACAGAGCCCAATGTGGGGCTTGATCCCATGACCCCAAGATTATGATGTGAGCCAAAATCAAGAGTCAGATGCTTAACTGGCTGAGCTACCCAGGCACCCAGAAATTGTTATCTCCCCTTATTCCTCAAGCCTAGCAGACTACAGAAAACTACTTTTCCAGTTACTTTTCTGATCAGTTTGAAAATGGTACTCTATCTCTAGCTTCTACTAGTATTATGAAGAAGTCTACCAACACAGTCTAATTGCTTTGTAGGTGATGAGTCTTAAGTCTCTCAGGCTACTTTTTAAGATCTCTTCACCTTACATATTTCCCAGTTTCGTGACAGCATGTCCAGTGGAGTTTTATTCATATCCTGTTCACAACTCACTGTGCCTCCTGAATCTGTATCTTTTATATAATTCTGAAAATTTCTTTACCATTATCTCCTCAAATATTTCCACTCCTTCTTTATCTCTTTCTTTAAAGTCTTAATGGAAATAGGCTGGACTTTCTCATTCTCCAATTCTATCTCATATTTTTCATCTCTGTTTTTATGCTTGATTCTAGAATTTCTTTAGACTACCTTCCAGTTCACTAATTCTCTCTTCAACTCTCTTCTCTTCAACTCTCAACAACTAATCAGTTGTTCTCCCTCTCCACCCTGTATTTAATTTTAATGATATTTTTCTTTTCCAAAAGTTACCTTGATTTGTTTTTAAAATCTGTTTATTCTTTTTCCATACTGCCTTGTTCTAACATTCTTATTTCTTTTGTATCTAATAACCTTTAACACATATCTCATAGATGATCACTTCTATTAACTGAAGTTCTCAGAAGTCTACTCCTATTACTAGTTGTGGCCATTGTTTCTTGCTTATATGGACTGTTTCACGTGTGTCTTACAATTCTGAACTCTAAGTTCATCAACAGGATCCCATCTAGGAGAAGCCTATGACCTGGATTGAGAATATATTCCTTCTAAGAGATTTCTGCCTATCCTTAACATTTTTTTATGTTTTTTTCTGGGCTTGAAAGTTCCCAAACTATGTAGACCGTTTAAATTTAAAACCAACTCATCTAAGGCCCACAGTTATAAATCCTTAAGGGAGCTTTCACAAACCCAACAGCCCAGGGTACAAGAGCTTCCTGTATCAATTCCATGACTCGTTCTGTATCAATAGAGAGGTATTTTTCCTTTTTCCTATCTAGGGCCTATGACCCTAGATACACTGAGGGCCTATGACCCAAGGTCTCTAAACACCAAGTGATTAGTCCTTAGATTATGTAGAATAAAACCTTGACCATCACCACCAAAAGTATACCAAGTCTCAGCCTTTGGTACTTTTGGTCCTGGTTTTTAATTCCAGGTATCTTTTGGTCCCTGAACATTTCTCTATACTTCAAAAAACACACTTGTAGTAGTTGATCTAGGATGTCCTCAGTATTTCTAGAAGGAAGGCTTTCAGTTTATCCTGATAGCAGGCTAACAGTGGTTAAGCATTCAATACTGTAACAAGATACCTTCTATCTAAAAAATTTTTAAGCAGTTTTTGTTATTAGCATTTTAAAATCTGATTCACATTCATCCTTCCTAGGTGGAAATGAAATAAATACAAATTAAATCAACTGGCCAACATCATGTTTCATGGAACTGTAAGGTTCAATGCCAAGTACTTTTTAAAAATGCTAAATAAAACATTCCGAAAAAAGGCCCAGATTTTATTTTTCACATAATCATACTACCACTTTAACTCTAATCACTTCTATCTTATCCCTGAGGAGTCCTGCCTTACAAATTTGTTAATGTCTATTAAGAAAACAAATCTAAAATATTAAAATTAATCTATTTGTTTTATCAAACTACTTCTAATTTAATCTTTAAGTACTCCTTGAAAAATAATGTCTACAGTATTGAGTCCTATATGTTAAGCCTTGAGAAGCAAAAACACGTTATAGAAGATAATTATATACACTAAGAACTTAATAAAATAAACTTAATAAAACTAAAACTTAATAAAGGTAGTTTTAAACCTGCATTTTCAATCCTGGAAATTCTTCTATAAGTGGCATCCATTATTATGTAGGGAACTGAGCAAATAGGAGAATTTAAACATGCCTACTTTCTATTTATCTCCGAAGGAAAAAAAAATACTTATACCTAATAATTCAAAAATTCAGATATAACTGAAAAAGTTATCACTTAATTCTGAATGTTTAAAAGGAGTAAAGCTGGGGTGCCTGGGTGGCTCAGTCAGTTAAGCGTCTGCCTTCAGCTCAGGTAATGACCCCAGAGTCCTGGGATCCAGCCACGAGTGGAGCAGGGCTCCCTCAGTGAGGAGTCTGCTTCTCCCTCTCCCTTTGCCCCTCCCCACCACTCATACTCTCTTCTCTCTTGCTTGTTCTCTCTCTCTCTCTCTCTCTGATAAAAATTTTAAAAAATAAAAATAAAAGGAAAAAGCTAAAAAAAACTTCAACAATACAATATAGTAAATTTATTAGAAAGTTTACCACTTACCAAATAATGTCAGTTTCAGTATTCTACTACACTGAATTGCAAAAGAAAGGTCAGAACTATCAAAAATGGTTATAAGATCTCCATCTGGAATTTAAAAAAAAAAAAAAAAAAAGTAAGTTTCAGATTTATGTGTCAGTAGTAAACCAGGATATACATTTTAATTAAAATCTAACTGTAGATCACAGAACATAATTAGAATCTCCCATAAGAACTTTAAACAATAAAGGATCTGGGAAAGATCTATTCAAAAGGATACTATATCCATTTTGCTTATTACTTTTACAGCAAGGTTATTTACCATATCCTCATAAGAAAACCCAAAACATAGCTAAGCTTAATGTACTGAATGATCTTTTACAAATTACTAGGACATTGAAGGTAGCAATATAACAAATTACTGGTTTAGACTAAAATCTTCCCGTACCAAAAAATTTAAATATATTTATCAAAAGTTAAAAAAAATATAGATTCCCAAGGTTCAAATTTTAATCCTAAGTACAGTAAAATACCACTGATACCAATGGAGGGGCAGCTTTATAAGAGTAAGTAAAAGGATCACGGATCATTTTGATACGAAGATGAAAACTATTAACTCTCCTTAGGAAAAAATACTCATATATACAAGATTCTGTAATCTCCTAGATCTCAAGGTTAAAGAATATTATAATCAGCTTCTTGATTCAAAAGCTTTCAAAGGACTAGGGGAAAAAATGTTCTCTAGAGAGAACAAGAACAGAAAAGCAGACACGGGCAAGGAGATGACCAGGAGCCTCTGCCAAGTGTCTTCACACACACAGGTGGGTTGGGGCATGAGGATGATAGTTCTGTCCTGGGGAGGCTGCTGCAAGGATGCTCCACTACACCAATTTTAACACTGATTAAACAGATTTATTTTGAACAAAGGTGGCAACAAAAGCCATAACTGAGAATTTTATCATTGTTTTTAGATCTTTAAAACCAGACCCACTTCTTATAACGTTTCTAATGCTCATCTTCAGGGATTCTACTCATATACATATTTTTAATGAAGTATATATGTAAAAGAAGGAAACTTCTAGCTACCATTTTTATTTTCTGAATTTCACAACAGAAACAATACATATGATAGCAGGAACTTTACCCTACACCACCGCCCTAATACCCAACAGTCTATGGAACACAAATCTGTACAATTCAAAACATGTAGAAACACCATGAAAAAGAAATTCAATGTGATAACCGGATGTGGAGGACAAAGTTTCAACAATAAGGATACCCTAAGCTAAGGCCCACAAACTGATCCCAATGGTCAAAATCTCACATTTATAGGACTGTGAGCCAAGAACACTTTTTACACTTTTTAAAAGCTTTTAAAGAAAAGTGGATGAAATAGATGCCTATATGACCTACGATGCTAAGATATTATCTGATCTTTTAAAGAAATGATTGCTAAGCCTTGTCCTAAACGAAAATAAGGCAGTTAAGAAAAAGCCAGATAAATAGGTCAGTTTAAGGTAACCAAGTTTGAGGTAAATTAAGGCACATACCTGGAAGTCAAAGAGGTGAAAGTCAATGTATTATATATAAATAGATGAGATTTATAGCTGTTCCAAATCATCAAAACTCCAAGAAATTGCTCTTCTTTACTGTCCTTTACTTGTAACTCCTTTACTGTCCTACTGACTCTCAAAATTAGTTTTGGGTACGATTAGATCATATTTTATTTAAAAAAAATTACACCTGTAGCTAAATGGCCAGCTTAGCTAATCATCAGTTTCACAGTGTAGGTTGTTGGAAAGTGGGCCAACTAGGGAGATACTCCAAGCCACTGACATCTCAGCAGAGCCATGTGATTGGGGTTTGGCCAATGTGATGTGAGCAGAAATGATATACATTACCTCAAGGCCTAGAGACTATAACTGCCCCATGTAACCCTCTACACTGTGTCTGCGTCCATCTGCCTGCTGATGTTAATGCTTCAGGTGAGCTTGTAAGCCATGTTTGAACACAATAGAGCTTCTGTCACTGTGGATCTCTAAATAAGTGTTAAACCACTGAAATTTTAAGATTTCTATTACCAAGAGCTGACACTGCTTCAAGCCAGCACACAGAGACACAGAGAAGCAGCTGTTAGTGATAAGAAAACCAGGGCAGCAGAGTCAAAGATGTTAAGGGATAAGAGTATTTTTTAAAAGACAGTATGGGTACAAGATGAAACAGACTAAAAATAAATTCAGCAGTAAGAAAGACTGGTAACCGGGCAGCCCCGGTGGCGCAACGGTTTGGCACCGCCTGCAGCCCGGGGTGTGATCCTGGGGACCCGGGATCGAGTCCCGCATCGGGCTCCCTGCATGGAGCCTGCTTCTCCCTCTGCCTGTGTCTCTGCCTCTCTCTCTCTCTCTGTCTCTATGAATAAATAAAATCTTTAAAAAAAAAAAAAAAGAAAGACTGGTAACCACTTAAAGCACAATTTGCAGTAGAGATGTTTACAAAGAAGACAGGTTTAAAGTAAATGAAATAAGGATAATCTACTATTAAAATTCCACTGTATGTTTGATGCAACATTTGTCATGTAAAATCCACTGCCATAAAAATGGTTTTGTGGTCAAATGAATCTAGGGACACTGCATTCTATAAACTGACAATGTACATCAGCATATTACATGTTCTGAAAATTTCTGCACTAAAGAAACACATTTCTGTTTCAACCAGCTTTCCCACACTTAGTTGACCGTGAAAATCTTTATCATTCAATTATCTACTGATACCTCTTTCACTTTGGGAAATATGAGTGAAAGTTCGGTTTTAAAAGCAAAAAGGAAACCAGAATTGCTTGAGCAGGAAGAGAAACAAAAATGCTTATAAAAATATATATGATAGTTCTATCACTTAAAACCCCATTTCTAATAATAAATCACTTAGCTATTTTTAACTTATAAAAGACTTATAATTAACTACATGAACATCTAATTAAAGTGGGTACTCAATTATAACAGAAGGGAATAAGATTTTTGAGCTAGTTCAATAAAAGATAGGCAAAAAAAAAAAAAACCACCCACATATAATACTTAGACTTTTAATGACTAACTTTAGAAACAATCTTACCTTCATCTTTGTATTTTATCGTAACTTCATCATTACTCAGGAGTTTTCCTCTGAAAACTCGCTGCATCATTAGCACTAATTCATCATAAGTAATATCTTCATTATGAATGGGAATTCGTCGAATATCCTCCCCAAGTTGAGCTTTGATGATTAGCTTCCCACTTAGGTCCAACTGTCCATTCATGGTGGACTCCAGGATGTTGTGTATATATATAACTCTACGGAAAGACTGATAAAATAGTTTTGATGATTAACAGCTCTAAAAACATCTCTTAAAAGTTGAAAAGCAAAAATACTATTAGAATCTAAGAAATTCTGGCTTTCAAAAGAGATTCACTGTTCCAATATTACCACATTCATCATGTTAAAATGGTCCACAGATAACTTTATTACGTGCTTAAGAAAACAAGTTTTATTTTATGTTTATTATTATTTTACCCACATACCTACTGCTTATGACATTACCATTTCTAACTTTACTTGTCTAAAAACAAACTCCTGATCTTCCCCACAAATTTTGCTTCTCCTGTAGTTGTCTTTATGTTAGTTTCTTCCCTCTAGCTGTTTATGAGAAAAAAAAAAAAAAGTCCACCAAATAGCCAAAAACCTGCCACTACTTTAAAAATAGCTCTATATTCCAATCATTTCAGTACCTTTACCTCTGCCAACTTATCGAAGCCAGATCAACTCTTGCTTGCATTACTGCAAAAGACTCCTAACTGGCCTGCCTTTTAATCTATTCTCAACATCAGTTGATCAGTTATTACATCAGTTTTAATAGATTAAAAGCTATTCTCAACATCAGTTATCCTGTTAAATAAAATCTAATGTCACTCTGCTTAAAATCTCCCCAATACAGTCACATCTCACTTTTAGTAAAAGACCAATAAGGTCATGATCTGGCCTCTGGCCCCTAGCCAAGTATTTAACCTCATTTCCTACTTTTCTCCCTGGTTACACCACTGCACCCATACTTTAAGTTCTCCTTCTCAACTCAAGGCTTTTGCACTTGCTGTTCACTTTGTCATGAGCCCTTGTCAGAACTCTCAAGATTCAGATCTCTGATAAAATGTTCACTTCTCAGAGATCTGTCCTGACGACCTAAACTAAGATGGATCCTCTTTCACTTTCTTATCCTGCTTCAATTTTCTTCAAAGCACTTATCACTATCAGACATTAAAAATGCATTAATTTTGTATGGTCTTTTCCACTAAAAATTAAAGAAGTAATTGGTTTTGTGCATGGTATTCCTAAGTCTAGAACAGTGCCTCACACCTGGTACTTACTCAATTTTGTTACCTGGAGGACAAATAATACTGACTTCCACACTCTATTTAGCCTGTAACTAAATGATAATCCTGAAGAGAAAAGCATTTGTGAACATTAAAAGAGAGGTCTCAAATTTTTCTCTTTAAATAAGAAAGACTTCAATGGGACCCTGGGTGGCTCAGCGGTTGAGCATCTGCCTTCCATTCAGGGCATGATCCCGGGGTCCTGGGATCGAATCCCATGTCGGGCTTCCTGCATGGAGCCTGCTTTTCCCCCTTCCTGAGTCTCCGCCTTCTCTTTCTCTGTGTCTCATAAATAAATAAAATCTTTTAAAAATAAATAAGAAAGACTTCACTAACATTTTCTCTAATTTTCCAATTTTAGGGTCTTAAGGAGAAGAGACAAATGAGTGACATTCTTCTGAGCTTTCTAGTAAGACTGTACACTATTGCCTCTTAATACCTAAGTCAGCCCTCCGCAGGCCTTAGTGGATGTGTATGATCAGGTTGCATTATTTTCAGAAAGAAGATAACATCAGAGAACTAGGCACTAGATACTAATTTACTACAGAATATTCCCTTCTTGGGTTTTACTTTAATCCTAATTTCAGGTTATTATTTCAGGGTGATTATCCTGTAACAACACTGTAATTCTAAACTCAAAATACAGTCTGAGGTCTCTAGCAATTTACCATGGTTGCTATAGTTATAGAAAACCCACTTACAATTAAATAATGTGTTAGTATTCCTTCTCCTCAAGGCCTAGCCCTTGTTTTCAAGACCATGTCCCTGAATACATCATCCACAACCACTGAGCATTTCCTGCTTCAACTCCCGTCTCCTCCCGCCCCAAGGAAATGCTCTCTCAAACTGCTGACGGTGCCCTACAATCTCCTACTGGCCACATTCTGGTTTCAACCTCATACTTTACTACTGGCAGGTTTCTGTTTTCTCCTCTTAACTTTTTAACATTATAGTGGGTTTTCGTGCTTCTGTACAATTATTTCTGTTGTGTGTGACACCACCCCAACTACCCTTCAAATACTTGAAGTTTTCATGAATCCTAATTCATTTCGTGAATATTACATACGCCCTAATATTCTTAATATAAATGCCCTATGTCCTTCCAACTACTCCTTAATTGAATGTCTCTAGTCCTCCTTGTCATATTCTGAAGAGATTACATTTATTAATAACATCCTTTCTTTTTAATCTTAGAAATACTTTTTCCCATGATGCGCTGACCAACAAATCATATAGTGATAGCTTGGAAATAAATTTCCCAGTTATTATAACAGATTCTTTAAAATTTTGCCATTTAGTGTGGACTCAAAGTCGTCAGACTTGAAGGCCTATATCCTTAGATTTTTCCCTTTATCAGCAGGATGAAACTTAAGCTCCCTTTAGCCTAATATTAAATACCCTCCATGATTTGTCCTTCCCTTCTTTCTACCCTTCTCCCTTTTTATTTCTGTACTCGTATTATCTGTATTTTAGAGCTTGTGTTAATAACTTCAAGATGAGGCATTAGATACTGAATCTAACATTCTAAAGTCAGTTCAGAACAGAGCGGATTGTTTCTAGATCTGGATGCTTAGCTGGTCTTAATGTAAAACAGAATAGTTTTTTATCTGCCAGTTCTCACAATGGGCTTCTCACCAACACTGTGATTAACGGAAACCTCCATATAACCTCTTCCACCTGTTAGCCAAACTGCCATCTTCATTCAGGAAACATCTACTTAATACCTACTATGTGCCAAGCTCTGAAGTGTAACTACTTCAACAAAATGGTAAAGACTCCACCTTGTTGACCTTACAGTCTGAAAGAAACAAAGAACTTCAGTAAAGTCAATGTATGTTACTTCCGCCTGTGGCGTAAACCAGCAATAAACAATTAAGGGTCAGGGCTTAGCTTCAGCGAGATGTTACTACCTACTCTGAGCAGCACCTCTTAGGAGTGCCTGACATATAACAGGTATGTAAAGACTTGTCCTGTTCCCTCAGCAAAAGATGAATGGGAAATAATAAAGTTCTGATAAGGGGGACTGGGAGAAGCTGTACTGTTTAGGGTCAGCCCCTAAGACGGACCTTCACACTCTACCTTCTTTATGAAGCCAGAAGTGATTCCCCCCAAGTCCTAAGTAAATTTCCAATACTGGGCAGCCCCAGGGGCTCAGCAGTTTAGCACCTGCCTTCAGCCCAGGGCATGATCCTGGGGTCCCGGGATCGAGTCCCACGCCGGGCTCCCTGAATGGAGCCTGCTTCTCCCTCTGCCTGCGTCTCTGCCTCTCTGTCTCTCTGAATAAATAAATAAAATCTTAAAAAAAAAAAATTTCCAATACTGAATGTAATGAACAGTACGTCTTTTTAATTTCAGGGGGACTGTTCAAGGCTCATTTCCAATGGATCCGAAAACATTCTTCTATTTTACTTTGTTTCCACCATGTTTGCCTGCAAATTCCCTTACTCCTGGGTGTTTCCCATGCGCTGTAAACTCCCTGCGTCCAGGAACCAGGGCTTCTTTCATAAAGCTGTCCCCAGTCTGTGCAGCCATCTCAAGACACGCACACAATCATCACAAAGCTAAGGACGCCACAAAATTTTCCCTTTCTGGGGAAATCCCATTCCCACATTTCCTTGTGGAACAGTCTTCAAGTCTGTTTTTTCTCAAACTCCAGCTCGCCAGGTAGAAACAGGTATGAACTCCCAATTGCCAGGTGAGGTCCTGACAGCACGGTCTTCTCCCATCCGGTCCGGACCCCACTCCGAGGTGCACCAACGACACAGCCACCGACCCACGAGGCCCTCCAACGGCATCAGCGCTTCTAAGCCCTGAAGAATAAAGCGACCTGCCCAGAGGCGCACGAGGCCCGCGCCCTGAACCGCGTCTAGGCTCAGCTCCCCTCTCCCCGGGGGCAGAGCCCGCTCGAATTCGGAGGGGCCTGCTTGGGCACCTCCACGCGGAGCCGTTTCAAGAAATTCTAAGCAAAACCAATCGTTGAGGAGTCCGAGGAATCCAAGGAGCCACAAACCCTGCCGGACCAGGAAGATGGTAAAAACTCCCACCCGTGACCTTAGGCAGGTACCTCCCCAAGCCTCACTTTCATCGTGTGCAAAATGAGAACGTCTAATTTAAAGGATCTTCGTGATGATGACACGGTACCGTGCATCTACAATAACTCGGCGCGGCTCACGGTAAAGTAAACTTACAAGTTCGCTATCAGAGCAGCAGCATCGCTGCAAAACTGGGCTGGGCCTCCGGACGGCGCTGGCTAAGCCGCGACCCGGCTGAGGGGCCAGGTCCTCCCGGGTGACCCCCGGGTGACCCCCGGGCGCCCCCCGCCAGGGCCCCGCGGGGGAGGCGCTCGCCGCCGGCCGCCCGGGCCGCTCCGGGGTCCACCGGCTGCCGGACCCCGACCCCGACGGCGACCCCGACCGCGACCGCGACCCCGCGACCCCGCGGAGCGCAGCACCCGCCGCCCCGCCCCGGACCCCCGCCCCGGGCCGCCGCCGGCTCCAGCGAGGCCCTCCCGGCGCTGCGCCGTCTCCCGCCCGCCTCGCCCAGAGCGGCCGCGCCCCCGGCCCCGGCCCCGGCCCCGGCCCCCCCGGCGGCCATACCGGTTGCCGAGGCCGCTGCGGCCGCCTGTCCGCGGGTGTCCGCCGGCCGGGCCGGGGCGCTGGGCCGTCGCGCGGAGGCTGCGGTCGCGGCCCACTCGGCTGCCCTCCGCTCGCGCCGCCGCACCCCACCAGCCGGCTCGCGCGGGCCCCGGCCAATCGCACCGACCCACCGAGCCTAGCGCGATGTCGGCCCAGTACGTGGCAGGTGGGGGAAGAAGAGGGGCGGGCGCTACAAGAGCGGAGCGGGGGGAACTGCCCTTTCGCTCCGCCTCCCGGCCGACGGCCAACCCAGCACGCATGCGCAGCGGCGGTGGCGCGGCGCTCACGGCGCTCGCGCATGCGCCGGCCGGAGTCTCCGCCTTCTCACTGGACGGCGGAGCCGGCCGGGGGCGCGCATGCGCAAGGCGTGACCAGGCACTTCCGGTGTTCCTGAAAGCTCGGCTTTCGTGTCTCTCGCCCGTGGGTGGGGCGTGCGTTGCGCTTGTGGGCGCGGACCCGGGTCAAAGTGGGGCGTTTGTCCAGATTTGGGTGGGGTGGGGTTTTTTTTGTTTTGGGGGGGTTTTGTGATCATTGTCATTCTCTTAGTCGTGTCCTGAAAAAAACGAATGCGTTTCTCCGTCCTTCCTTCCTTGCTGGGCACCGCGACGCTGCTTCGAGCACCGGGATGGGGATGGGGATGATGGGGAAGGGGATGGGGATGATGAGGAAGGGGATGGAGATTATGATGGGGAAGGGAATGGGGATGATGGGGATGATGGGAATGGGGATGATGGAGATGATGATGGGGATGGGGATGGGGATGATGAAGAAGGGGATGGAGATGATGATGGGGAAGGGAATGGGGATGATGGGGAAGGGGACGGGGATGAGGATGGGGATGATGGGAATGGGGATGATGGAGATGATGATGGGGATGGGGAAGGGAATGGGGATGATGGGGATGATGGGGATGATGGGGAAGGGGACGGGGATGATGGGGAAGATGATGAGGAAGGGGATGGAGATGATGGGGAAGGGGACGGGGATGATGAGGATGGGGATGATGGAGATGATGATGGGGATGGGGAAGGGAATGGGGATGATGGGGAAGGGGATGGGGATGATGAGGAAGGGGATGGAGATGATGATGGGGAAGGGAATGGGGATGATGGGGATGATGGGGAAGGGGACGGGGATGATGGGGAAGATGATGGGGATGGGGATGATGGGGAAGGGGACGGGGATGATGGGGATGGGGATGATGGAGATGATGATGGGGAAGGGAATGGGGATGATGGGGATGGGGATGATGGAGATAATGATGGGGATGGGGAAGGGAATGGGGATGATGGGGAAGATGATGGGGATGGGGATGATGGGGATGATGGGGATGGGGATGATGGGTTTGAGAGCAAGGAGTTTCCTGGAGCGTTGGCGGGACCGGGCGGACCTGGGCGTGTGCGAAAGGGAAAGTGCAAAACTAAGGCCGCTAAGAATTGCGGAGGCCTTTTTGGAGAATAAGGCAGCGTTGCCCAATGGGCTCTCCTCTCTTCTTATCTAAGGCGTTCGTTTTATTTATCTTTTTTTTTAATTTTATTTTTTTTAATTATTTATTCATGAGAGACAGCGAGAGAGAGGCAGAGGGAGAAGCAGGCTCCATGCAGGGAGCCCGACGCGGGACTCGATCCCGGGTCTCCGGGATCACGCCCTGGGCCGAAGGCGGCGCCACCCGGAGACCCCCTAAAGCGCTCGTTTTCGGTGGGCGTTTTGCTGCGGAGCGCCCCGGCTCAGCCCAGGCTGGGTCGCGGAGGGGGTTGGGAGTCGCTGGGGAGGCTCTGCGGGCCTCAGGGTGGCCGGGAACCCTTGGCTCGCGCCAGGCGCTGAGCGGAAGGCAGGACGAGCTCGAGGCCTCCGGTGCTCCAGGTCCTGCCTGGCGGACTTGGGGTAAAATGAAATGAATCCAGGGAGACGACTTAGGTTCTTTCAGTACTATGAATAGACTGGTGCCTTTTTTTCTTCTTCTTTTTTTTTTTTTTTCAGTTAAAAGTGAAAAATTCTGTTTGAGAGTGAAATATATATGACTTCGGAATGCTCTCTGCCTCTGAATTATATTTTCCAACGCTGCGTGTGTTGCCCTCTGAGCAATTGCTTTGCAGGGGTTGAAGAGCAGAGGAATGAAGGAGTGAAAAAAAAAAAAAAAAGTTCCTGACTTTCTCCAAAGGCTGTTTTTTGTTCTTCACGACTTGTTATTTAGAACTGAATAATCCAGACTTACGGGATTGTGCAATTGTCCAGTAATAATATTCTAATGTCTTTGAGATGGTTTGAGATTGGATAAAAGCACACAGATACGGAGGGAGGTAAAATATCCCCTGAAGGAAGTGAGTTATGATGCAGGAAAAGATGTTAGGGTTTGAAGCCAAGGGAATTCTTATGAAAGCAGGGGAAGAGGACCCGAGGGCAGAAAGCTGCCCTCGGGTTATGAGTGGCCCCTTACATACTTTGAGGTTGGGAAGGTGTTAGAGATCATGTAAGTCTCCAATTTTGGAAGCAATTTTTCCAGGACCTTGAGGAGGGTAGCTACTGTTGGGGAAAGGTCATTTATTACCATCTAATAAAACTTTAGCCATGAGACCCTTCAGGTATATCAGTGGGCCATGTGCTTGGGCAGTGATCGCCAAGATGTGTCTTGGGGGGTAGAAATAAAGGGAATTTCCAAAGGAATGTTTATGTGCTAAAGTAGGCTTACAGGGCCCTGGGGATCCGGCTAAGCTTGCCTTCTGCCCTTAGCAAAGTATGAGCATCAAGGCGGTTGAGTCCCTGCAGGAATGTCACTCTGCCTGTTTCAAGGACTTGTCGATGGGCTGTAGGTAGTAAGGAAATTTAATAATTTTTCTTCTGCCTTTGTTCCCCACATCAAATTATACCACTGTCAGTCTTTCTAAAAAGAGGATAGATCCTGGGGCAGGAGACAAGGAGATGAACCTTAGCCTGAAATAAGGGGAAACAATTTCTTCTCTTTAGGTTCCCAGGAAAGGGGCACTCCCTCAAGTCCCGCCGAAGTACCCTGCTCCTTCTTACACTGCGACTGGCTAGAAACTAGGAAAGAGGCACCCATAGTATGGTCTTGTGG
This sequence comes from Canis aureus, assembly GCF_053574225.1. Classification (NCBI taxonomy): domain Eukaryota; kingdom Metazoa; phylum Chordata; class Mammalia; order Carnivora; family Canidae; genus Canis; species Canis aureus. The sequence goes on from NC_135645.1 coordinate 24,157,479, forward strand.
AGGGGCTGGTGCATTTGGACTCTAAAAGCAGCTTGAGGTTCTTTATGTTGAAATCCCTTCATGCTTCATCCCCAATTGCCTTAAGTCCTGTTCAATGTTAAAACCTGTTCCCAGCTACCACTGTGGAAATTGAGAGATGGGGCGGTCAGTAATCCTCTTCAGGTCAAAGGATCAGTAGTTGCTGCACAAGGCAAGAAGTGAGAAATGGGTGAGTAAAACGTCATTTGGAAGCCAGATCAGAGGTTCAGGTGACATGAGGCAAGAAGGATGTCTAAGTAACTTTAAAGTATTTCCCCAGGATTCTCCAGAAAAAATACATTTTAAAAATTTTAATGAACAATTTTTTAAAAGATTTTATTTATTTGTTCATGAGAGACATAGAGGCAGAGGGAGAAGCAGGCTCCCCGCTGGGAGCCCAATGCAGGACTTGATCCCGGTACCTCAGGATCACACTCTGAGCTGAGCCACCCAGGTGTCCCTAATGAAGAACTTTATAAAAGATCTCACCTCCCACTATCCCAGATACAGGCTTACAATGTGATTAAGCTTGAAATCAAGGACACTTGGGTTTATTTATAGGTCATAGAGCAGGTTTAGAGAAGCAGCTGAATGCGTCAAATTGCCCCTCCAGATTATAAACAACTTTAATAACCAAAACCATATCCAGTTCATTTTCTTGTTTCAGCTTAATACTAAATTGCCCCCAAAAACTTCAGTAATCTTTCCTCATCCTTGATCCTACAAAACAATCACATTTCAAAAATTAAGAGCATAATGAACAGCAGGAACTCATTACCTAACCCAAGTATTAGAACATTCCCAATAAATCATGTCTTCCTGTGTGCCTCTCCCCAAGGTGGTCCCCAGGCCTCTCTCCTGAACTTTATGTTTAATATTGCATGGGTTTTTTTTGTTTTTAAAGCTTCTATAGAGTTTAATCATATATATGGGCCTATAGGATATGTTGTCAGTTTTGTTGATAGGCATTATGTAGAGTATCATCTCTGCGGTTTTCTGGAACAATTTTTGCACTCAGTATTATGTTACTGAGATATCCATATTGCTACAAGTAGCTGGAATTCATTTGTTTTCATTGCTGAATAATATTCCTTTGGGAGAGTATACCACAAAATTTTTTTTTAATATTTTATTTATTTATTCATGATAGGCAGAGACTCAGGCAGAGGGAGAACCAGGCTCCACGCAGGGAGCCCGATGCGGGACTCGATCCCAGGACTCCAGGACCACGTCCTGGGCCAAAGGCAGGCGCTGAACCACTGAACCACCCAGGGATCCACCCACAAATTTTTAAAATCTGTTCTATCAAAGTATATTTTTTTTTAATTTTTTTATTTATGATAGTCACAGAGAGAGAGAGAGAGGCAGAGACACAGGCAGAGGGAGAAGCAGGCTCCATGCACTGGGAGCCCGATGTGAGACTCGATCCCGGGTCTCCAGGATCGCGCCCTGGGCCAAAGGCAGGTGCCAAACCGCTGAGCCACCCAGGGATACCCTATCAAAGTATATTTAAATAGTTTCCAGTTCCTGCTGTGTGCCTCCATAAACATCCTTTAGTGTGTCTTGTGTACAAGAGTATCTCTTGGGACGCCTGGGTGGTTCAGGTGGTTAAGCATCTGCCTTTAGCTCAAGTCATGATCCTGGACTCCAGGGATTGAGTCCCACGTCTGACTCCCTGCTCCTCTGCCCCTCCCCTGCTCATGCTCCTGCTCTCTCTCTCAAATAAATAAAATCTTTTTTCAAAAAAATGAGTATCACTTGTTAGATGCTAATACATGGATTACTGAATGGTAGATTATGCAAACATTTAGCTGTATAAGATAATGCCAACTCTTGGTATCACTAGGACTTTTTTGTGGGGGAGGAAGGGATAAATGGTAACGTTCCGTGGTCTTATTGACCATAAAGATTACATTATAACTCTGACTTTTTGTACCAGACATTTGACATCTAGACTTTTGGTCCCTTATGAAATCTCATGTGATTGTTCTGTGTCCTTACGTATGATTCTGTCTTTGAGTATCTTGTTCACCACTGTGCTCTCCTCCACCCAACTTGAAGGCTGTGATTGTATTCTCTCTCTCTCCTTCATCAATGCATCTGGCATTGATTACCTCAGTGAACAATAGGCACTCAATGAGTTAACTGTTGAGTCAATGAAATACTTATTACCATTTCTGTAATGTGCCACAGGTCTCTGTACTTAGGCTTCCAATAAATTCAGGTGATAACTGGCCAGGGAGTGATAACCTGATTGAACTAGTTACCACGTCTGTGGAGAACATGGTTTCTCCCACTGCACATGTAGACGCTGATTTTAGGTACTGCTGCCTTTCATTAGCGAAGCCAAAAAGGCTAAGTTATATAATTATCACTTTTTAAATACTTATGGTCACATTTATTGGGATAAGCATCAATCAAACCATTAAGAAGATTGTTCTAAGGAGTCTCTAATTTCACCTTTAAAATGCTATTGGACTAAAATAAAATAAAATAAAATGCTATTGGAAAACATCTTACCCTCTTTTTTTTGTGTAGAGTTTAGAAAGCTACTGAGTCAGAAAACTGAACTTTGTGCTTACCTGGCCAGCTGTCCTATGTGCAGGTGAATCTGGTTTGCGAAGAATACCAAGAATAGTCTTGAATCAGAAATATTGGAAACATGTGAAGAGGGGCAAAACAGTGTAAGGAAGTACCTTTGACCCACCCGTAGCAAGGAGAGAACTGACGCACTAGTTCAAAGGTTACCTTCCTTGTTTATGGGCTTCTGAAGAAGGGGTAGATTCGAACTGTGGTTTTGAGAAAGACAGTCAACTCACTTACGTACCATTTCTTTCTCCCTGAAAGTTTGTGTGGCTAGAACTCTTCAAATAGAAGGGGAAGATTCTAAGAATGAAAAAGGTAGATTCTCAGACTGGATGGAAAGCGGGATAAAGACTATGAGCCTTGTAGCAAGTTGGATAAAACCTGTTCCATCATGCTGTCAGTAGTTAGTCTAAATCATTTTGAAAGTTTTTCGATCATCTCTACAACCCCCTGGGGAACAAGAGAAAGGACATGAGTTCCTCCTGGGGTGAGGATTTTTTTTTTGGGGGGGGGATTTTTATTTATTCATGAGACCCACAGAGAGAAAGAGGCAGAGACACAGGCAGAGGGAGAAGCAGGCTCCATGCAGGGAGCCCAACGTGGGACTCGATCCTGGGTCTCCAGGATCACTCCCTGGGCTGAAGGCAGCGCTAAACTGCTGAGCCACCGGGGCTGCCCTGGGGTGAGGATTTTAAGTTATGTCCCTCCCGGAAAATCAGCTGTGTTGTGGCAGCAGTTGCTAAATAAAGAGAACTCCAAACAGAAGGGGACACTCCCACTAGGAGCCAGCTGGTCAAGTCACCCTCCCTTCCATTGGCCAAACGTGAAGATCTGTTTGTGTAAACAAATGAAGCTGCCACTCCATGCAAAGATAATGACGGGGGTTGGGGGGGTGGGGGATGATATTTTTACTCTGTAACTTTAAGGGAGTCATTCTCAGCACAAGCTAAGCAAAATACTTCAGTTTGTCACACCAGCTGTGTATCCACTGAGACCCTAAAATGTTTGGGGCTTACCATGGGGCTCTGTATCCAACCCCTATTTAGAGAAATTGCTCCTTGTAGGCACTTCTTTCTAGATTTTATGTACCCAGAGGCTGGCACCACCTAGGTATTTGATATATATTTCTTGAATAAAAGAATACTAAGTTCCCTACCATTCTTTAGGGTAAGCTTCCAGAAATACGAAGCAGCCATCCCTGGTGAGTTCCTAGCAGTATAGAATTTTATCTCTGAGAAATTTGAAATTGTTCACTTTTCTTTATTTGTATCTCCTGGAGACAGTGCCAAATTACACCTGTGCCTCTGTCAGAGCTTTGGTTGAAAGACTAATGGCACAAGACGTACAAGGAGATCTCACAACTTTTCATTTGACTAAGAGCAGGTTTTTTCCCAGTTCTTTTAAGAAACCCAGATGTCAGGTTCTAGAAATCATGCATGTCAAATCATAGTCCGGATACTAAGAGGCTCTCACATCTCTACCATTTATGCCAATGATCTTGCTTTTAGTCCCTCCACATAAATGACAAATTAAAGGGCATTTTTTAAAAAGCCATTTCAATGAAGGAAAAACTCACTTATTACAAAAGGTGCAAAGTAAAGCAATGAGATGCCAATTTGCACAAATTAGTTTGATTAAAAGTTTCAAAACATTTTCTAGAAAAGGGTGTGGCAATACAGAAATTCACGCCTTGTTGTGGGGGCAGAAATTGATGCAAACTATCTAAAGAGTCGTATGGTAATATTCATTAACATCTAAAAGAGCCAAAACTCTATGACCCAGCAATTCTATTTCTAAGGTACCAGAGAAACCCTGGCACATGAGAACACAGATATTCCCTACTGTGTTATTTTCAGGAAAAAAAAATTATACAGCAATTAAAAGAAACATACACAGACTTCAAAAACACTCTGTTAAATGAAAAAAAAGCAAGTTTCAGAAAGTTATGTTACTACACAGGAAAGAGTTAACATACAAACCGAAACTGCTATCCCTGGACAGGACTGCTTGCATGATTGGCCTATGGCTAGGGTCTAGGGACTTGGCTTTCAGGAGCATTCCCACTATTCTTTGATATGAATGGTGCATTGAACCCAAATTGTACAACCAATGCAGTTTATGCCAAACACCTGCTTGCTTTCTGGGAGTCTGGAATTTGGGGATATACCAGTCAGAGGGTGCCTTTGTGACCAGCTCCGAATAAAAGCCCTGGGCACTGAGTCTCTAATGGGTCATAGTAGACAACGTTTCATAAGTGTTGTCCCAATTCACTGTGGAGGAATTAAGCGCATCCGTGTGATTGCCCTGGAAGAGATTTTTTGGAAACTTGTGCCTGGTGTCCTCCTGACTTCAGCCCATGGGACTTTTTTTCTTCTCTAAGTTTGCTATATCATGTTCTGCTATAATAAATCATAGCCATGAATACAATTCTATGCTGAGTCGTATGAGTGCTCCTAGTGAATCACTGTACCTAGAGGGTGGTCTTGGGGACTACTGAATTAGTTCCCTAAACCATTTATAGAAAAAAAGGGGTGGGGGGGAGCACAAAAGTATGAATTTCTGTGAGTACATAAGCTTATGTATGCATAGTTCTCAAAATCTGGAAGGTCCACACCAAACTTACTAGAGTGATTAAATGTGAGGAGACAGGGAGGGAAGGGAAGAAAAGCCTGGATTTGGTAAAAATTGGTCAAAGGGCACTTGGGCTCCATCTGTGGTATGCTTTACTTTATTTCTTTTTTTTTTTAAGTAAAATATACCATGTCATACCTAGATGGGAAAATATTTTATGCTAATTTAAAAAACATTTCATCCTGCATTAAAAGTCACAAAATTTTAGAGCTGGGGTGGTGGTGGTGGGGATTTAGAGTTCACCTAATTCTGCCCATACCTTTAAAAAGGTAGAGGCAGGCTTCTGCCCAGAGAGGCAAGTATGGCCTTTAGTCATATAACTTGTAGTTGGGACCATAACTCCCGGTCCAGAATGCTTCCCTAATCTGAACTGCTTGATAAGTACTGTGGCCAGAAGAACCAACCTTTTTTTTCTTTTTTTGTCATTGCAAAGGTCCAGAAGGTCTCAATTGTTACAACATGGTTGCATAGCAGCTTCTATCAAAGTTCAGCAAATTATCAATGTCATACTTCCACGTGTAACAAAGCTGTACTGGAAGAAGATAAGAATTGGACTACAGTTGTCTGGGAAATGTAGTTTGTAAGTGATAACAGCATCAAATCATACCACTCTGCTTTTCTTTTCTTTTTTTCTTCTTCTTCATTAAAATAAAGGGTTACCATATTAAGCAATGGGACTTTTCAGACACATGATCAGTAGCAAGAAAGATGTACATCCTATTTCCAGTTTTGAAATAATTCACAAATAAGAACTTTAAAACTAATTTCCAAGTTCATATATTGCTATTGGGAGTACACAATGGTACAACCACCTTGGAAAACCATTTATCAGTTTCTTATAATGTGAAATATACACTTAGTCTATGACTCAGCAATTCCACTACTAGGTGTTTTCAAGAGAAAAGAAAACACTGAGACTTATACAAGAATATTTATATATGTACCCAAAGACACTTGGGTGGCACAGTCAGTTAAGTGACCAACTCTTAGTTTTGGCTCCAGTCATGATCTCGGAGTCGTGGATTTGGGCCCCCTTCAGGCTCCACACTCAGCACAGTCTGCTGGAGATGCTCTCACCCTCTCCTTCTGCCCCTACTTCTCTTTCCCACTCTCTCTCTCTCAAATAAATCTTTAAAAAAAAATATTTATATCAGCTTTATTCCCTGTTTTCAAAACTTATGACCAAATGCCCGTCAATTGGTGAAAACGTCAACAAAATGTGATTTATCAAAAAAACCTGAATACTACTACAATAAAAAGAAGCAAACCACTGATACAGCATGAATGAATGAATCTCAGAAATACTATGGTGACTGAAAGAAGCCAGGCTCAAAAGACGACATCATTCCATTTATGGCCTTCTGGAACATGCAAGACTAAATGCCTGGTAATAGAATGCAGACCAGTAGTTATTTGGGACTGGGGATGGCAGAGGATTTAACTGGGGAGGAGCATGAGGGAATGTTATAGGCTGATGAAAAAGTGCTTAATCTTTCAAGGGTAGTGGTTTCACAGGTGTATACATTTGTTAAAACATCTAATTAACACTTAAAATGGGTTCATTTTAGTTCATGTAAATTATCAATGAAATGAATATATAAATATTTTTTTAAAATACAAAAAAGCAAGCCCCCTACCAAACCAAACAAATAAAACAGAAAAATAATCCCAACAGCCAAAATTAAGGAAAACCACGTTAATATTTTTTAAAACAAACAAAACAGCACCATCTTCAGCGGCCCACTTGTAATATTGAAATTTTCTGTGGTACCAGGGCCTGTCTTTGTATATACATAGTGTTGTAGAACTGTGGAGCAGTACTGAACATAACACATGACTGTTTAGGGTGTGCACTCGGCAAACTGGCATGGATGTGAACATGCTGCACTTCCAAGTGCAATAGCCTTTTTGTTCATTCAAAATAGTGGGCCCTCTCATTACCAAATGATATACCCAGGGGGACGCTTTGAAGGAAATGTAATGCCAATCTCAAGTAGTGTTGGAATAACTGTGTTTTTGTCAAGGTAGGTTTATTGATTTCTTTAATTGTTAAGACATATGTGACTTGTGTGATGTTTCCCTATTTATCTTGGGTATAAGTTTATGGTCTAATCTGAGGCCCACTCCTAGCAAAAATACAAGACCATATGACATGTTTCTTGGGTACTACTCTCTTTGCTCCTATGATTATTTTCCCTTCCTTCTTACTTCATAATTTTCAGCAGCTTTTATATATTTTTTTTCAAATACACATTTAACAGGTTACATGTATGTAAAATAAAGTAATAGATGATGCAAATGTAACACTACTTTGAATCTGAGTTTTGTATGTGTGTTTTAATAAATAATTGCTAATAAAATTTCTCTCCTCTCCCAAGATTTAGTGTTTTATTTTTATTTTTTTTTTAATTTTATTTATGATAGGCACACAGTGAGAGAGAGAGAGAGAGAGAGAGGCAGAGACAGAAGCAGGCTCCATGCACCGGGAACCCGATGTGGGATTCGATCCCGGGTCTCCAGGATCGCGCCCTGGGCCAAAGGCAGGCGCCAAACTGCTGCGCCACCCAGGGATCCCTGTTTTATTTTTAAGAAAAGGTGGATGGACACAGAGAAAATGCACTCGAGAGGAAAACTTAACATTGTCATGGAAGGCCACCTGTCTGCTGTACAATATAATGAAGAGTTAAAGATGTCATGTGTCTGTCTGTCATACATGATTTATTTGTCCTTGGTTGGCAAATTTATGCTTCTGTTCTTCATTTTAGAAGTTTCTGCATTGTCCTGAACATATTCCTTAACACAAAATGAAAAATACTCTGCCTCTATGAGGACATATAAACTCAAAAAAATGCTGAATGCTCCATCAATCTTTTGCAGATTTTGAATCAAATGCAGAGTGAGTGTTTCATTATGTTAAAAAGAGAGGAAAATGGTAAACTATGGGAAAATATTTTCACCAAATGTAATCATTAAAGAGCTAATAACTATAATAAAAGGAATTCATATAAGTTTATGAGAAAAAACAATAGCTCAATTGATGAATGGTCAACACAAATAACTAAAAAATAAAATGCCAAAGTAAATGAGTATATAAAAAATGTTTATGGCACTCCAGATGTTGGCGACATTATAAATTACTGCAATGTTTTAAAGGCATTATAATAATACATACAAGGAATGTAAACAAATGTCCATAACTTCTGACACATTTATCCTAATCCTTAGAGTTTACCTTAAGGAAATAATTTAAAAGAAAGGAAAAAACATGTATATAAATATGCCAGTTTATTAATCATGCATGACTACAATATTAAAAATTTAAAGAAGCTGGAAATCCAATAGAACTTAGTAACTTATGCTATATTATGCAATCGATTATTGTAAGGACTGCATTATTGGGTAACAAATGAAAATCATGATGAAATTTCATTTACTATAATTATAGTTATTTAAATTCTTAAAGAGCATAAGAAAACATGAGAAAACAGACATCTTTGATTGGTTAGGGAATTATGAATTTTGCTTTTTTGAAAAAAATATACTTTGTAAATATCTTCCAAAATTGTCATAACTTCACATTGTTTTAAAAATGCAGCTAGGAAGCTATTTCTTCTCTTACTAACTGTCCCCCTTCACCCCATCTTCGCTCCAGGAATGGAACCTAATCCTGGCATCTCTGTCTTGGACCTCATCCGAGGAGCCAGGTGCTAGAGGTGCTGGGCAGATGAATTAAAGTGGTTCCACAGAACCAGAGAGCTCCAGTGGCTGCCAGGCTGGTATGATGCAATTAATACTTTGGGTCCAGATTTCCCAAACATTTGCAAAGAATGCCAAGTTCTTTTGAATGAGGCAATGAGTTTGAGAATAATCTTCCTTGGTCGGTAACAGAAAACAAGAGGTCAGGTAAACTTCAAAGTGGGAAGGGTAAGAGAAAAAGCAACCCAAACCTCCAACAATTAAACAATGAGCTCTGAACTGTCAGTTCAGACCCAGGAAGGAAAATCTAAAGGTCAGGATAGTTGGTTCCCCAAAGAAACTACATGAGATGCCACAAGCAAAAAAGGCTATGGGGCACTGTTATCACACAAAATAAATAAGAAACATGGAAAATTGGCTCCATGGAATATCATGAGAACAAGTACTCTGAGTCTCCCCTTCCTGAAATTATCTTTTTATGTTAAGTCACTGTTTGGCTCCTACAGTCCCTGTACTTGCTCCCAAACTTCCAAAGCACCGAATAATTAATTTTTGCTTTTCCTTACCCACCCCATTCAAACTCTTCTCAAAGACCTAACAGGCTTATCAGAGTAAGGGAAATGATTGATGAGCCTGTCCTCAATGTAACTGTCCACTCTTCACCCCAGGATAGCCTGTCAACTAGGTCATCCCCCATTCCTCCACTTCACAGTGGGCATGGGACTCAGGCTGGCCCAATTATCCCCAAACACAATGCCTGTGGGCACATGACCAATAAAGGTGTGCCAGTTCTTTGGTCCTTTCCTCTTCCTGCCCTTGCTTTACTCTGTGTCACAGGGAACCGAGCCGCACAGGTTCTGGGCTCAGCGGGCCTTCAATGAAAGGAGGTTGCAGGGCAGGTGAGAGGGGATGCCAATGTTCAGCCATGTAATCCAATTTGAGGATGGTGCCAAACACAGAACAAAGACCCAGGAAACATGGAGAGAAAAATAATCCTAACATATTCTTTGAACTCCTTGCTTTTGAACTCTAGGCCTAAAGTTAGTATATCATATATTTTATGTCCTAAACCAGGACACTTGAGAGTAATAGGGACTGCTAGTAATACATAAGTCAGGAAAATAGGCACAAATTAGAACCAATTCAGGCAAACTAAAACATATAGTTACCCCACCCAAAACCAACTCAGCCTTTGGACTTTATAATTAATTGAGCCACTGAATTATCTTTGACCCTTAACCTACTTTGAGTTGATCTCTATCACTAAACTTCCTGACCTATGCATGAGGTTAAGGTCTAAATCAATAAATGGTAGGATTTTAGGGTAGGCAGACAAACATCAATATCTGCCTGTCTTATCCTCATAATTTGTAAAGTTTGCACATTCTTGGTATAGCCATTCCAGGAAAATTATAGGGAATTTTGGTTGCTATATTCCCAAGAAGATTGAAAAAGTGCAAAGAAAACTAAAATCGAAAAAAAGATTAAAAAAAAAAAAAAAGAAAGAAAACTAAAATCACTGAGGAAACTACATATACTCCACTCAGGCTAAATGAGGTTCTTTAGTTATCTTTTTTTTTTTTTTCCAATTTTAAGTGGCCCTTATTTGAAGTTTACTTTCATCTGAATATAAATTTTGGGATATAGAATAGGTCAACCAGATCTTATAATTTTTCCGTGTCCAACCTCTATCTAGGGATATTACTATACCACTACTAAAAACACTGTCCTCTGAGAACTGCTTTTCTTCTGTATCTTCTTCGCTTTACTTTTTCCCATTAGCCTATAAGGTCTCAATTATACTATAGATGAAATAGGCTCTCAGCTTGTCTAGGAATCCAACAGTCATTTACAACCATTTATATATATATATATATATATATATATATATATATATATATATATAAACCCTCACGTGTTCTTTAGGGTAGGATAAGAAGGGTATGTCACAGGTCACATGACATTTGATAGTCCCTTAGTTCAGTGCACTCATAGCACTTGCCTAGTTTATGACAAAACAGAACACAACAATTCAAAGACTATATCTCCTACGTTTAGTGGGAGTGCTTCCCACTCTAGTAGAGGTCATTTTTTATTCAGGAAGCCATTCATAATTCAAGTGTTTGAAATTCCATGAGCAGTTAGATTTTTCAAAAGCCATAAGTGGTGTTTGTGACTAACTTCCCATTTTTTGAGTCTCAAAGTCGCTTCATCAATAAAAGGACAGATGTATCAAGATCCAGAAAGAAATACACAGAGGCTCTAGTAACCAGCTCATCTTTTTTGTGTCTCACTGTCCATTTCTTAGAGTGCTAAATCCTCTGGTCACAAAACATGCTCTTTTTTGAACAGAAAAAAAGTATCCCTTTCCAGAGGTTAAACTGGCACAAAATCCTTAAGTAGAAATAAAAATATAAGCAAATACAAATTAAAATATTCACAGATCAAAAGTATTATATATATATATAAGCAACTCACTGCAGGGTTCATTAGGAGTCATTTTGTTCCAGAAGGTAAATATTTTCTCCCCATGCCCTCTTTGGTAAATTGTAAAAGAATTTCTTTTACCAAAGTTTGTCACATTTATGATATAAGTAACAATGATAATCTTGAATTATCCTGAATGCTGGGTGGAATTCTTTACCTCATTCAGGTAAGAATCTACTGAATGACAGAAAAAAATACCGAATCCATTATCCCTGATGATAATAAACAAGTTTTACCTGAGTCTTAGCCTTGAGCAAAATATATTGAAGGAGACTCTCTGGGAGGACCGAGTATTAAAGGAAAGAAACAGAATAAGCAACACTTAACATGAATTGTATAAAAAGAGGATCACAAAGGCAGTAGTTTCACTGTCTAGATGCTTGGGTTTGCTTGGTCACTTTCAGAGAGTGTCGTTTCCTCCATGATGACAGATGGCTCCAGCAGCCTAAAGCGTTCACTTAAGGTTGGAAGTGACCTGAGCATGTTATACATCCTTACACGCAGCCTCATTGTGGTCACTGATGGCTTCAGCTTCACTCTCCCAGTGGATAGCGACAGTGACTTCAACACTTCGGAAGCTTTGTTCTGGAAGATTTTTGTTCTGACAGTGTACAGGATAAAAATTTGCAATCCCTGGCAGATAGAATAAAAGTTTTATGCTAGATCAGTGTTAAGATACAGAATCAGGGAAGAGATTTGTTTTGCTTTGCCACCCGCCCATCTCATCATGGACAACAACTCCCCAACCTGAGTTTACGTCTGCAGCTGCTGTGCACTTTGTCATCTCAGAGGGTTCAGGTGACGTTCCTCTCACATATAAAGTGCTACATGGAAACAGTAGATTTAGAAGACCCGAATTTAGGTCCCAGTTCACCACATGTTGGCTGTATGATTGAGAGGCTCTTTCTCTTCCTGATACCAACTGGGTGATACCAATTGATTTGTGACGCTAACAAACAAGAGTTAGTTTCAGATTCCACAGGTTAACAGTCCTGTGATTGCCTTCACTTCAGGTGCTAGTGAAGTTTGGGGACAAACATTGGGTCCCCACATTACCCATACTTCTGTCTGACTTGACTACAAAGTCAAGGGTTTCAAACCCACCTCCCTGCTTCAGGTTTGATCATTTAATAGACCTACTAACAGAATTTAGGAAGTATCTTTACTTACCATTACCTGTTTATTACAAAGGACACAACTCAGGAAGAGCCAAATGGAGGAGATCATAGAACAAGATATAGGGGAAGGGGCATGGAACTTCCATGCCTTATCCAGGTGTACCACCCTCCCAGCTCTTTAATATGTTCACCAACCTGGAAGTTCTCCAAACCCCTTCATGTAGGGGGTTTTATGGAGGTTCCATTATACAGGATTCGCAACTCTAGGACCCAATAGCATTAGCCATTTGTGATTGACACAGTCTCGTGCCCCTTTCCCCTTCCTGGAGGTAAGGCTGAAAGTTCCAAACTTCTAAACCAGGTCTAGTCTTTCTGGCAACAAGCCTCCAGCCTGAAGCTATCTAGGGACCCCAGCCTCCAGTCATTCATTAACATACAAAAGATACTCATCACTTCCAAGACAATCAATTCCAAAGACTTTAGGAACTGTGTACTGAGGACAAAGACCAAATATTTATGTTTTAGTAGACTGCAGTTACTTCACTTCAATTCCTGAAGGAGACAGATTGCCTATGGGTCACTTAATTCTCCTTCCAGTTCTAACATTCTATGATTGTACATTTCTTGGCATTTTAGTAACACAACAAGTTACTACACAACAAGTAAAAGTCTGCAGTGTTTAAGAACAAAACCAATTTTAAGCACTACTATTCATTGCTTTTCTGTCCTTTATGTACAAAAATCAGATGTGCATGAGAAATTAATCTACAAAAGACTGAATACTATTTTCTGTACACTTTTTAATTATTTTTATGGGAGTTCAATTTGCCAACATATAGCATAACACCCAGTGCTCATCCCGCCAAGTGCCCCCCTCAGTGCCCATCACCCAGTCACCCCAACCCCCTGCCCACCTCCCCTTCCGATACCCCTTGTTCATTTCCCAGAGTTAGGTGTCCCTCATGTTTTGTCACCCTCACTGATATTTTCACTCATTTTCTCTCCTTTCCCTTTATTCCCTTTCACTAATTTTTATATTCCCCAAATGAATGAGACCATATAATGTTTGTCCTTTTCCGATTGACTTATTTCACTCAGCATAATACCCTCCAGGTCCATCCACGTGGAAGCAAATGGTGGCTATTTGTTGTTTCTAATGGCTGAGTAATATTCCATTGTATACATATACACTTTTAAAATGAAAACCACCACATAATGAAGTCCTATTGGTATCAGACAGTGCTTTTCATGTAATCCTCATCATTTAATGTTTCTCATTTAATCCTAACACCAACCCTATAAATAAGCCTTAGCAGCCCATGTAACAGGTGGGAAAACTATAGCTCAGATAATTTAAGTAACCCGCCTAAGATTACTCAACTGGTAATAAGTGGAGTCTGGAGTTGAACTCAACTCCATTTGATTCCAAAGCTCTTCTAGCCAATATACTACTCTGTCTCTTGCTTGTAACTGCAATAGAAGGATATTATGAAGTATATGACAGCATCTAAGAGTCCCCCTGTAAATTTCTCATTTATCTCCTTTGTGGAAATAACATCACTAGTTGAGTAATAGTATTGTGCCAATGTTCACTTCTTGATTTTGATGATGGACTATGGTTATAATATATTAGCATTGGAGAAAACTGGGAAAAGAGTACCTGGGAACTCTACTATTTTTGCAACTTCATGTTTTAAACTCTTTAGAAATAAAGTTACTTAAAAAATATTTCTCCAGATTAGAATCTCTAGGGCCCAAGCCTTATAAGGATCTATTTCTAGAAGCATATCTTAGGAATACTGTTGTAGGAGACTTCTGATGCTCTGGTAAGATAACCCAAAGACCCTGAGAATTTAACTAATAAAACTCTCCTTTGGCCAGTTCTCTGACCAAAAACAGGAAGATTAACTTGATCATTATCCAAGAGGCAGTATTTACCCATCTGATGATGACACAAGGAAGGATGCATAGGGACTTAGGTCTTGGAAGGGCAGAAGTGGTTACTGGCCATCCTGATTGTTCAAGAGAGATTTATTTTGAAGATATAAGAAATCTGGTCCTCTTTGTGGAGTACACTATTCTATACTTAAAAGACTGGATAAATTTCTAGTTGTACAAGAATTAGAAAAACACCTAGACCATGGAGAACTCATGAAGACAACATCCTGTGAAGCTGTGTGAGTGGAATCCCAATATTTCTATACTCCTTAAAATCCCAGAGATGTTATTGAAAAAGATAAAATGTATGGATCAAACAATTCTCACTACCATAAAGATCAAATTGTGCTTTTAAAACAATATCTATAGCACTTAGTAAATGTCTATCAGAATTACAGCATTCTAAATCTAGAAGGATGGGACACCTGCGTGGCTCAGTGGTTGAGTGTCTGCCTTTGACTCAGGGCATAATCCCAGGGTCCTGGGATCGAGTCCCACATTGGGCTCCCTGCAGGGAGTTTGCTCCTCCCTCTGCCTCTCTCTGTATCTCTCTCTGTGTCTCTCATGAATAAATAAATAAGATCTTTGTAAAAATCAATCTATCACTCAATCTAGAAGGAGCCTTACATATAGGCACTTTAGTGTACATAAAAATAAAATCCCTATTTAAAGTGAAGATTTCTAGCTCTTACCCCATAGATTCCAATTGACCAGGTAAGGGGTGAGGCTGAGGAATAAGCATTTTAACATATTATATAAATCTCACGTAGGCAATATTCAGACTTGCTTTGGAAAACACAGCACCAATTTTAACATCCCCCCTCCATTTTAGATTTTACATACCTCCCTCAGGTTGTACGACTTTCCTAAAATCACATGATAATTAATGGTAAAGCTGGATGACAGCCTAACTCTCCTTTTAGCCCAGTGCTCTTGTCATATGGTCACCCTCAATTTTACTAGAGAGTATTAACATTTTGTAATGAGCCTCTATTTTATAATGTGCCTGCCGTAGGAGGAGAGAATATTCCCTGACTATCTCTCCTTTCAGGTACTTTTTTAAATCCTCATCACTCTAGGCAACAAGCCCATGGGTCAGTTGGCAATCCAATGGCTGCTGTCAATATCCTATTTATTTCTCTTCTGGGGAGTTTCCATTGGGTGTTGACGGCAGTGAAAAACTGCCTTATACTCATTTCAATTTAGTCAATTTAGTGGCAGGCATATATCCCTCACTTGAGGCACTGGAGAGGGTCACCAAAGGGCTTACAAACATTAACTGTGGTGGTAACAATTTAAACAGCCAAGCAACTTCCACACTGTGCTATACAGACTCTTCAACCTTTGTGGTCCAGTCAAATTTATCTAGTGCTGTTCCCGATGGTTTCCATTTTGTATCAAAGACTAGTTTCTTCAGTGATATTTGACCAGGGCCAGAAACAACCAACATGATACCAACTTCCCACAGTAGTGGGAACTACTCCCAACTACTCTCAGTAGTTGAAGATGTGAGACAAGCTTTCTTTCCTCTTCTTTCAAAATGTATTGAAAATAGTCTCCTAAAAATAACAGAGCAATGACCTTCAAGGTCACCTTTAGCTTGGTCCAGGGTACTCTCACCACTACTGCATGATCTGCTACTTTCAGACTAATCCACACCATACCTGGGTGGTGTTGAGAAGGCAAAACATGTAGTTGAAGACAATCCTGACGTCCTCATTACCGATTAGCATAAAGTATGCCAGAATCCAGGTAATTCCAAAAACAACCGAAATAGATAATGTACTAAGAACCTTCTTTAGGGATGAAACCTTTTTTGTGCTAGGTAAGAGAAAGCAAGAAAGAAAATACAGTTTTATTATTAAGATCATTTTATTTTTTAGTATCATTGCTACCCTCTAATTGAGAATACATATGCAACTGCCCATATATCCTCTTTAACAATATTATGCATCAAGTGGAAAACCATGTTAGACCTACATCTGGTTAAAATCTGATTTAGCAAGCTTTATTAAGGAATACAGTGATATTTGTTTAAAGGCTCAGGTATAAACAGTCCCTTATATACTACTGCAGGCAAGTACCCCACACACATAAAAATCAATGTTTTCTTTAGAAAGGAGTTTTATCTTGGTGATTATTTTGCGGATCAGTCAGTGAGAAATTCCTTCTCTGGGCATCTGGGATCTTCCTATGATGTAGGTTGATATGGGAATGAAAGGTCATCAAAATGTAGAAATGTAGGAATCTGGACTTAGCCCTATGTCTTCCCAAGGGGATGTTAGCAATTGTTCCACAAACAGAACCTAGAAAGCATTTTGTTTGGTAGAGCTGGCCTTTTTTAATTGTTCTTTGGAACCCTGACATCACTCTTTGAGAAGCCTGGACTGGACTAATTGATGATGACAGACCACATGGAACAGAGATTAGCTTTCCCAACTGAGCAGCTCCCACTCAAAACCACCACCCACTCACCACCAGGCACAAAAATAAGTCATCTTAGACCATCCATCCATATTCAAGTCAGTGAAGACCAGAACAAGTTTACCTGACCAACACTCAAACTTATGACAAATAATTAATAATTGTCACTCTAAGCCAGTAAGTTTTGGGGTGGTTTCTTATGCAGCAAAGAAAACTGCATAAGAATCTGATACATGAATGATAATTTGTTAAACAATCAAATTGTAACCTACTTTTCACTGTGATTAAGCCAATTTAAGAACCATGAGCTATCAGCCAAAACCTAGAAATACAAATTATTGTTGTCTGTGGCCAAAATAATACTGTTTTGTATAAAGGAAATATAACCTATTCTGCAATTAGGCTAAGATTTTACTGAGATTTTTCTGCATTGCTAATAAAACAAAGGTTTGAGGGATTATCAATGATAGTCTTTCCCCTCACATTTCTCCTCAATATGGATTATCATTCATTAGGAAAGATGACATTTAGTTTTGATCAGTAAAAGCACATATTAAGATCATATTCCCACTAATGATGGTTGTTCCCACCCATCTATTCATACTAAACAGATCCATTTGATGACCAACAAAGCTCACAGATAAACTTCTAATAAATGTACTGGAGGTATAAATTAAATAAATAAATAAATAAATAAATAAATAAATAAATAAATATGCTGGAGGTAAACACAGTCTTGTAAAATGAAACCTGGATTCATGACCTTATTAGCATTGTGTTCTAAACAATTGTGATGTTGGAGTTGTGGATAAGGAGGGTGTATCTGTTTAATAGTTTCTGTTCTTTTTTTTTTTTTTAATAGTTTCTGTTCTTTACCTGTCCAACTGAAAGCTTTTTTGTTTACCAGGGATGACAATGAATATGCTTAGGGGGACAGAAAGGTTATGGAAAGGAGAGAAGCAGTACACATGCTAACTTATAAACCAGAGAGCACTTGTCCTGCCTGCAGAAAATGTGGATGAAATGTTGCCAGATGTCCCAACTTTTTCAAGAGAAAATATAATTTTTAAGTGAAATCTCCCAATTTTTATGTTTCAAACTAATTTAAAAAACTTAAAGCCATTATCAGGTTCAAGAAACATGTAAAATATAGCCTGCAGCTTCTAGTTTGTAAAATGAAATACAGTTATCAGCATCTCCTTACAATCTTCTAATTTCTTTAATTATTCAAATCTGATTTCTTGAAATTTCTTCTTTTGAAGTCTTTGGGTTTAGTTTAGTTGGGCTCATACAGCACAAAAGCATGTTATGTAATGCAGTTCCATATTGTTGGGAGAAGAGGAGATTTACTTTCTTAGACAAAGGTTAAAAGAAAATCTGCCCTGCAAACCACATATCCTTGCCATTGTCCCAAAAGTCTGAAAACTCTTTTAGGATCTGTAGATATATTACGGTGCTGTATTATGTACTGAATGAGTCATGCTTGGAAGTGTCCCACTAATTGGTAAGCTTACCTTGTCAGATTCAGGTTAGTCTTCCATATTACTTTGACTATAATGATAATAAATATAACAATATTGTTGATGAGGATAATGGTGATAGGTATGATGAATGACCACAACAATGGACTTGTTATAAGACCATTGTTTCCTGAAACTGCCAGCCAGCAGCTATGGGGAGAAAAACAAAATGATTTTAGTAGATTAAGAAAGTTATACATATTGGTTCTCTGCTATTAACATTATTGACATTCACTTTACTGAAAGAACTGCTAAAAGCCAATATCCCTTTGCATTCTATATATTTGAAATGACTTTCAAGAATTTAGCCACTAGAAAAACAAAGAAATATAGTAGTTCTGGATATTTCTTGATGAATGGGCTAATGAAAAGAAAATAGCTTTTAAATCAGGCAATCCCGAATTTAAATGTCACTCCATCACTTACTAGGGGGTCTGACTTTAGGCAAGTTGTTGTCTTAGTTCATTTTTTAACATGTAGCACATCAAGGTGGTTTAAAATTTTAAAGGCACAAGTCATCAAGTTATGCTTATACTGGCAAACATATTTTTCTTATCTTTAAACAAATAGTAACATATTTATATAACTTACTTAGCAGCATATCTTGGAGATCACTCCAGATGAGATTATAGACAGTCATTATTTTTATAGCTGTATAGTACTCCATTGATTTGTTATAGTTATTTACATAGTCTCTTATTAATGGGCATTTTTAAAAGTTAAATGTTTAAAAATATTTTAATAGTTATTTAACCTCACTGCATCTGTCTTAAGTTTTTTGTTGTTGCTATTGCTGCAAATGGCTTTGGTGGTTTTTTGGGTTTTTTTCCCTCATCTGTGAGGTATAGTAATCACTTCCTGGCATTGTTGTAAGAATGTGTTCATTTATTTAATAGGTATTTACAGGACACATGCTATGTGTCAGACAGTTCTAGATATCTGATATTAGCAGCGAACAAAAAAAATTTCTTCTTTGTGACATATACTATATATAGAATACCCTACAGATTCCACCAAAGAATGACCAGAACTGAAAAATGAACTCAATAATATTAATTGCAGGCTATGAAATCAAGGTACAGAAATCTATTGCATTCCTATAGAATGAATAATAATGAAGCAGCAGAAAATGAAATTAAGAAAACAAATGCCATTCACAATTGTATCAAAAGTAATAAAATAACCATGATTAAACTTAATCAAGGAGGTGAAAGACTGTACTCTGTTTATGTGCTGCTGAAGCAAGCACAGAAAGACCTGTACTCTGAAAACTATAAAGCACTGATGAAAGAAATTTAAGATGATGGAAAGAAATGGGAAGACATTCCATGATCATGGGTTAGAAGAACAAATATTGTTAAAATGTCTATGCTACTTAAAGCAATTTACACATTTAATGTAATCCCTATCAAAATACCAACAACATTTTTCGCAGAACTGAAACAATCCTAAAATTTGTATACAACCACAAAAGACTTTGAATAGCCAAAGCAATCTTGAAAAAGGAAAAACAAAACTGGAGGTATCACAATCCCTGACTTCATGTTATATTACAAAATGGTAGTAACTGAAACAGTACAGTACTGGCATAAAAACAGACACATAGAGCAGTGGAATAGAAGAGAAAGCCCAGTAATAAACCCATAATTATATGGCTAATTAATTTTCAACAAAGGAGGAATGACATCCAATGGGAAAAAGACAATATCTTTAACAAATGGTACAGGGAAAACTGGATAGCTACCTGCAAAAGAATGAAACTGAACCACTTTCTTTCACCATACACAAAAATAAATTCAAAATGGATTAAAGACCTGAAACCTCTTATTTAAACCTCTTATTTAAAGGTCTGAAACCGTAAAAATTCTTGAAGAGAGGCCATAGCCATATTTCCCTAAATATGTCTCCTGAAGAAAGGAAAATAAAAGAAAAAATTGACTATTGGGACTATACCAAAATTAAAAGTATCTTCACAGTGAAGGAAACAATCAACAAAACTAAAAGGCAACCTAGGGATCCCTGGGTGGCGCAGCGGTTTAGCTCCTGCCTTCAGCCCAGGGCGATCCCGCATTGGGCTCCCTGCATGGGGCCTGCTTCTCCCTCTGCCTGTGTCTCTGCCTCTCTTTAGCTCTCTCTATGTCTCTCATGAATAAATAACTAAAATAAAACTAAAAGGCAACCTACTGAGTAGGAGAAGATATTTGCAAATGACATCCAATAAAGGGTTAGTTTCCAAAATATATGAACTGATACAACTCGAAACCCAAAAACCAAATAATCCAATTTAAAAATGGGCAGAAGACATGAATAGACATTTCTCCAAAGAAGACATCCAGATGGCCAACAGACACATGAAAAGATACTCAACATTGCTCATCATCAGGGAAATGCAAAGCAAAAACTACAATGAGATGTCAGTTTAGACCTATCAGAACAATGAAAACCAAAAACACAAGAAACAAGTGTTGGCAAGGATGCAGAGAAAAAGGAACCCTTCTGCATTATGGTGGGAATACAAATTAGAGCAGCTACTGTGGAAAACAGTATGGAGGTCCCTCAAAAAAATAGAACTACCCTACAATCCAGTAATCATACTACTGGGTATTTACCCCAAAAGTACAAAAACACTAATTCAAAGGGATACATGCACTCTTATGTTTATTGCAGCATTATTTACAATAGCAAACTATGGAAGCCGGCCAAGTATCCATTGACACTTGGATAAATAATAGATAAAGAAGATGTGATAGATACATATAATGGAATGTTATTATTATATTATTATTATATATATAATGGAATATTATTCAGCCATAAAAAGAATAAATCTTGCCATTTGCAACAACATGGATGGAGTTAGAGAGGATAATGCTAAGTGAAGTAGGTCAGAAAAAGACAAATACCATATGATTTCACTCATATGTGGAATTTAAGAAATGAGACAAATGAATAAAGGAAAAATAGAGAGAGAGACAAACCAAGAAACAGACTTTTCACTATGGAGAACAAATTGATGGTTACCAGAGAGAAGGTGGGTGAGGGGCCAGTGAAATAGGTGATGGGGATTAAAGAGCACAGTTATCATGATGAAAAAATAAAAATAAAAATTCCTTCTTTAGTGAATTTATTTTAATGCACAGAAATAAATAAAAGTAACAAATAAATAAAATATATATTATGTCAGATGGTGACAATTGCTTAGAGAAATACAAAGCACGTAAAGAGGGTAGGTATTACTATGCATATGTGTATATATATGTGTGGAGGGGGCGATGAATGTTTTAATTTAAATAGAGTAGTCAGGAAAAACCTTATGGGAAAAAGTGATATTTGAGCAAAGATCTGAAGTAGATAAGGGGAAGGGCGTTCTAGGCAGAGGGAACAGCAAATGCAAAGGCCCTGATTTGAGAGCTGAAGGAAGAGCAAAGCAGCTAATGTGGCTTAGACAGAGTAAGCACAGGCCATTAGTGAAAAGATGCAAATTATGTCACTGCTTTATAGGTTATTGCATATACTCTTGATGCAAAGGAGAAACTTAACATGATCTGTCTTGAGTTTGGAAAGTGCTACTCTTGCTAGATACAGGGAAAATAGAAGAACATGCACAAAAGTAGGAAATTGGCTAGGAGTGTTACAATAATCTGGTGGCTTGGACCAGAAGAGGAGATGTTAGGAAATAGTCTGATTCTAGACATATTTAAAAGTAAAGCTAAGGATTTATTTCTAGGTTGGATGTGAGATGTAGGAGGATTAAGGCTGATTCCAAATTCTTTGACTTGAGTACCTGAAAGGATGGAATTGCCATTAACTGAGATGGGGAAGATGACATGGAGAACAGATTTGGTAGGGAAGACCACTAGATATCCCATTAGACACCCAAGTGAGGTATCAGGAGGCATTTGGATATCAACAAAATAATGTGAGAAGCCCTGGCACATATTTGCATTCAATTAATATACGTGCTCTTTTCCCTGCAGGCAAAAGACCATTATTGTACATGTCAAAGGATTTTTAAATTGTTTTGCATTGGAAAGCTGTTATAATTTAAATTACTAGTAATCATATTTCTAATCTAAATGACCTAGAAGGAAACTGGGATAATGTTCAAGTTTCTGTAATAAAATAAAAAATAAAAGAGTGCCTATAATTCATTAACAGAATAGGTCTATCCTTAAATAAAATGGTGAGAGCAAGTGAGTTTTTCTTCAGGACTTCTGGCTTTCCTTTCTGCAACTGGAGGACGACCCTCCTGTCATTCTCTATTGTGTCATCTCTTTTACAGAAGAAATAGGAAGGCACTCGGCTGAGAATTTAATGATATCCTCCTGAGAAGTACTTTCAAATCTCTAGAAGCTTATTTGGTGACTAAGCAAGTGGCCATCAAAACTTTTATTTTATTTTATTTTATTTTATTTTATTTTATTTTATTTTATTTTATTTTGTTTTGTTTTGTTTTTCATCAAAACTTTTAAATGAAAAAGATGAACACATTTCTTATTCATGGAGCCTAGAGTGTAGTGTAAAGGGGGAAGAAAAGAGCGAGGAAGAAGATGAATAATACAACTCTATTGGATAAAGGCAGACTTGTTAATTATGAAACAATTAGATATGTAGCCTTCTCTGTATGAGTTTTGAAACAATTTCTGAGGATTACTATTTGTACTATACACAGATGTGTGTGTGTGTGAGAGAGAGAGAGCCCACAAATGTATGCAGATTCCGCGGCCATCTCATACCAATGGATGGGGGAAGTAGGCTTGCTACCCATGGTCGTCAGGAAGTGTGTGCTAGGAGGAACTCCTTCTCACCCTCTCTATCCTTTGTACTACTTGGAGAGATGGTCAGTCATGCTCGATTTGTTCTCATGACGCCCAGATTTGAGAAACAGTCTGTCTAGGAGATGGGTAGACCCTATGGTCAGACTAACCCTTGCAAGTACGGAGTGGGATTTCTAGAATTAAGACTGGAGAGCACACAGTGGAGGCTAATCTGACAAACAGCTATGGACCTGATGTCTAGAGAGCATCACAAGTGGACCTCAGATGAAATGTTTAACTTCAATGGTGATTTTGTCATGAGACATACCATGAAGACAGATTTATCATATATAGCAGACATTAACAAGAATTTCTCCCTCAGGCACTATAATTTCCTATGTTATCTCGATCCTTCAGAAAAGTCTGAAACAGGCTATGTGATGGTGGTACTGACAATCAGGGGATGGGGTGTTAAAGAAGAGTGTGTCCTGCCCTGCAGTCACCCCTCAGGTGGGTCCTTGCAGAGATAGCAGTACAGCAAGGGAAGGGGGTTACTGGAGTAACATGGGGGAGAGCATGGGGTATGGTGGTGCAATTGCTGGGAGGATAACTCCAGAAAACCAAAAATAATCCCTCTTCTTTCTACGTACATCCCAAAGAAATGTGACCCCTGATGCACATGTATAGGATCAAAGGTAGGGGATATGGGTCCAAGATGAGGCATCTTCCCAACTCCTCTTTTTATCATTGCCTAGTGTCCTCCCTAACATCTACCAGTATACTCGGGAAAGAATCTGCTCTCAATTATTTATAGCTCAGCGTGAATGTATTTAAAATGGTAGGCTTCTTTCTCTAGACGGCATTTATGAGTAGATCTAGTCCTGTCCCGGGGTTAGAGTAGGAAATTGGTGATGTAATTTGAAGCGAATTGCCTCTCCTGTGAGAATGTTGCATCTTACCCCCGATCTGTAATTAAGGAATTACCTTTTTTTAATTCACTGAGAGATTTTTAACACTAATTAAACCCAAAAAAATGGTACCTGGAGTATTTGCTTCTAAAATCAAGCCAGGCAGATAGTCTCCTATTCTACACTTGGGCACAGTCAGCCCTGGAAGCAGGTATGCACCCTAACACCACAGCCTTCCCTTGGCTGCACTAGCACATTTCCAATAGTTCTGTTTTCTTTTGTTTTAGTTGCTTTGACGTAAAGGGGTGAGAATGGTTAGATTATAAAAGGAGAAGGGAGGATAAATTAAAGAGTAGTTGCTGTTTAGTAGCAGAAATACATGTAAAGAGTTCAGCTCAGATTTCTTCTCTCCCATCTCATAGAAAAAGCAATCAGCACACAGTCGGGTATTTCCATTAGTAACAACTAATCACACTATAATCTCAGGGAGCATTTTTTATGTGTGATAAACCATCACAAAATACTCATTTTAATCCTATCAACTTAAAACCGGTCATAAGCATGGATAGTGCTGTTCAAGTTATGAAACGTCTTCACACTTTCTTGACTCCTCACCATGACCTCAGAGTGGGTATTATGATCATTGTTATTCCCATTTCCTAGTTAAGAAAATTAAGATAAAGGGTTACTAAGGATCACACACATTATGTCCTATGATTTTCAGGCCTAATAAAAGAAGACAAATCTAACACAGTATAATTATAAATTTAGAAAGTAATTACTTGCCTTACAAAAGGATTTATCACAGGAAGCTTTCAAATCACTGTATTTAAAATATAATGCATTCTTTGAGAATTTGAAATACCCACTTATAATGATACTTATAAAGTGAGATGCATATGTACAGTGACACTTGGACACAATATCACTGAACAACTACATTCTTCTATCAAATAAATGGACATTTTTGAAAAATATTAACTCACATTTCCTCTTGTCTGTAGTTTAATTCCCACTGTGAACCATTCTGAGAAAAAATAATTCCCAGTGTCATAGCCACCACTACAGCCGGGACTCCTATGTGGTAAAAGAGAGGCATTGAATGAATAATTTACCCAAGACTGGAATTAATTATAAAAGAACATGAATGAATTCTACTTCTAACCTTTTTCAAGACTGTATTGTTCTTTCCACTGTAGACAATGTCCTAAATGATCTACAGATATAGGTCAATGGATGACATAATTTTTTGGTAACGGTTTGCCTCTCTCGTATTGTTGGTTCTGCATACTAATCTTCTACATTTCTGATTTCTTTGTAACTCTTATCACAATTTCCATTCTTGTGATGAGCACTGGGTGTTATATGCACCTGATGAGTTATTGGAAACTACATCTGAAACTAATGATGTACTTACTATATGTTGGCAAATTGAATTTAAATTTAAAAAAAGAGGGCAGCCCCGGTGGCTCAGCGGTTTAGCGACAACTTCTGTCCAGGGCCTGATCCTGGAGACCCGGGATCGAGTCCCCCATTGGGCTCCCTGCATGGAGCCTATTTCTCCCTCTGCCTGTGTCTCTGTCTCTCTCTCTCTCTCTGTGTCTCTCATGAATAAATAAGTAAAATTTTTAAAAATTTTTAAAAAAGAGGGGGAAAACAACCTAAATCCTCCTTCACTTGAATACATTTTAAATTAGGTATCACTCATGTAATTCTTTGCTGGAACCTGATAAATTTTTCAAATTATTTTTCTTAGTCACTCTGATTTTCTCAAAACATTTCTTTTAAGGTAGTGAGGAAGTTAGTCACACGTGGTCTAAATTTCAAATTAAACTAGTAGAGATATTAAAGAAAATTAACATCTTGAGCTTGGCTCAGGACGTGACTTGTGACTGATCATGTCTGTCTCCTTCCCAGGAGTGTGAGCAACCAGACAGAAGGTACATTCCAGTGACTGCTGGATTTCCATTTCCCTGCAAGGCCTTGCACCCTCAGGTCTTCAATAGGTATTTGTTGAAATTAAGTTACTTCAACAAAATTAAATTTCTAAGTGAAAAGGCAAACACTTACCCCATCCGATTAAAGAGATGAACAGAATGAAATATTGAGGAAGAGGCTTCATGGTCCTAATGAGAAGGAAATAGAGCTGTGCAGCACTCAGTCCAGTCCAGGTAAACGTCACCAAAAGGAAATAGTGCAGCAAGGCAGCAACCACAGTGCACGTGGGATTCCGGACGTCATAAATATCTTGCGTGAGCATTTCATTAGCATCAGGGTCCATCTGAATGGTGTTATTACCAACTTTTTTTAAGTTCTTATTGGAGTTTTCGATTCCAAACACAAAGAGGAGGTTAAAAATCAACATTGAGATGCAAAGACTGACCAACACCCAGGTTACTGAAGTTTTTCTGATGTTCCTGAAAACAAATTAAATATAATTAAACAAAATAAACTCTAGTGAAATTGTAAGTGAACAAAGAAACATTATTATCCAATGTAAATCCAGCTCATAGCCCAGTGGGCCAGCTAGTAAATCTCCCTTCCCAAGTATACCAGAAGAAAGTAAGTTAGAGAAAACAGTTTGATATGTCCCCTCTTAAAATTGTGTTGTAATAATAATAAAAAAATTGTGTTGTAATCAAAGGTGACAACTATTCTTCAGAGAGGACCCCTGCCTTGAATGCAACTTTCTGGTACCTATACCCTGTGTAGTGTCCTCCCAGGGCCAGCCTGTGACTTGATCTATCTAATGAAATGCACCAGAAGGCCTGACAGCTAGGGCCAACTTACTCAGCAGATAAAGTAGTCCTTTTGCCAATGATACTTTTACAGTCCCCAGCAAAGTTTTAACTCCTTTTAAAACCAGAAGGGACAAGAATGAACTTTCAGAGGTCAAAAAACAAATATGAGCATATAAGATTAATACCTTAATACCAATACAGTTGGAAAACAGTTTTCAAATCTTTTTTTATGGAGAAGGATCCCATAAAGACACTCTGCTTATGAAAATCATAATAAGCTTTCCCCTTGGTCTAGCTAACCTGCTGAAGAAACCACATAGGAATGCTCTGGGATTATATGGAGAGGGAGAAAGACCCAGCTATCCCAGCATCCCAGATGAGCCCCGATGAGTCCAACTCCACCCACCATCTGACTGCAGCCTCACAGGAGACCCTAAGAGAGACCAATAGGAGACTCATACAGCAAGCCCCAGTCAAGACACAGGATTGTTAGAGATAATAAAGTAATGTTTTAAGCCACCAACTTGTAGGGTAGTTTCTTCTACCACAGTAGATAAAAGGTTCTACTCTAGATCTGCAAGGATATACAAAGGCTATCTATAGAAAGGCTCTAAATGGATTTTTAAAAATTTCAAAATAGGAAATTATTGCACGTTCATAGATGAATCCATGTTCAAAGGTAGAGAAAAAGTTGCTTGCATTTTAAAAAGTATTTTATATTTAAAAAATCAAGTATGGATTTTAAAACAATAAGGCCAAATATAATTTTAAACTGCTATTATGCATTTAAAACAAAATGGTATAATATTTAGTTTACATTACATTTAAAGAGTAAGGTTCCCATAAACAATTTTAAATTAAGTAAAAATATTTAAAATTTATTTCATGGCCTATTGCTGCTACTAAAGATATTTTAAGCAGACTGCTGATTACTATCTCTTTGAAAGGCTTACGCTCAACAAAACCTCACATGTGTCTTTTCTGTAAGACATTTCATAACCCTTTTTCCATCAAGGACTAGTGTCCCAAGGAGCATACGTTAGGAAATACTTGATGACAGTCAAATGGTCAAGATGTTCTGAATAAGCCTTTTATTTATTTATTTATTTTTAATTTTTTTTAAACTTTTATTTATTTATGATAGGCACACAGTGAGAGAGAGAGAGAGAGAGAGAGAGAGGCAGAGACACAGGCAGAGGGAGAAGCAGGCTCCATGCACCGGGAGCCCGACGTGGGATTCGATCCCGGGTCTCCAGGACCGCGCCCTGGGCCAAAGGCAGGCGCCAAACCGCTGCACCACCCAGGGATCCCTGAATAAGCCTTTTAATATAAAACATGCTTTAACACTGTTCCTTCATTTGAAGATGTAATTTCTGGATGTAGAACCAAGTACTCTTTAAAACTTTTGAGTTTTTTTTTTCTTTTCATTTCTACCTAAGATCTTTGCTAGAAAAG